>NC_142765.1:7569256-7872271 GCF_054948205.1 Urtica dioica subsp. dioica | reverse complement strand
ATATTCATGACTGGGTTAAGTATAATAGACATAGCTAGGACGAAAACAGGGGAAACTGTGTAAAGACAACTAAACTTTCGCTACTAGTGCTAATACCCCTGAATTAATTGAAGATCTCACCTGAGACGATTGTCTGTTGAAGGGCAGCCTGAATGAACATAGCAATTTCTTAGTAAAAATCATGAAGGGATTTATCAAATAATGCAATGGAAGTTTAAACAGTGCAAAAGCTACCTTTTTGTTTCTGAAGAGACAAGATTTCTTACAAAGGCTTCAGGAAAGTTTACAAAACGTTTGTGCACCATTTCAATTGAGCGAATCTTCAGAGGCACAAAAAAGGAAGACATCACCTTTCATAGTCAGCATTGTTTTTATCTATTGACAGCAAAGATGTAATTTGCTCGACAAGAGAACCAGTATAAAAAGCATAAACTAATGGGCAACGAAGAAAACACATCAGACTGAATAAATTTGTTGATACTATTAAATACTTTTCTGATGAAACTTCTCAAGAGAAAGGAAGCCAGAGCAAAAGGATAACCCAAATAACCTTATGCTATAAAAGTTGTCTCCTTGAATATCTCTATAGGAAACTAGAAAAAAGCTTCATATGCCATATAAAGAAGGCTGTAGTTCTTTTTGGCTTCATCTTGTTTAAAATATTGAAACGAAAGGGAAGAAAATACTATATTAGAAATGAATGAGTTGGAGCTATAAAATAGCATTAGTACCTCGCCTAATCGAGCACGAGCACCCATTATACCACCAATAACGGCTGACAAGAGTGTGTACCATATGTAGATATCCATGAGATAAATCTGAACAATAAAATTACATTACAAATATTCATACTCTTGTTATGATATTATACTAATTGGCATGACTTTAAATTGAAAGTACAATAACTAAAGTTTAAGATCACTGTCTTTCCACTAGATGGGTCAAATCAGTTACCAGTTGATATTATTCTAGCATCTATTTTATGAACATATTTTTCTTTTATAACCGTGGTGTCCGGGTTAGACCCGAATAAAATCCACAAGGCCTTGTCTTTATCGACCATGAACATATTACATTAATCAATTTATACACCAATCACTAAGGATTAAACTTTGAAAATGCACTACATCAGATTGAACCCACGGTCTCAACTTCTAGTTTGGAGGATCTTCCACCCAAAAAGCAAGAGACATGGAATAATGGTCTACAAATGCCTACAGCTTCAACTCCGCATATAGAAGTCGCAGCCTCTTCATATACAGTCAATATTAATATCTGGGAAAAATCGGTACTTACAGCCACAACTGGAGCCCACAGGCTAACAATAGTTAAGAGATGGTTATTATCTGTAAAATCACAAGTAAAGGTCAGTTAGTTGGATAAAGAAACTGATAAACCATCGTGAGAAAAAGAGAAATCCTCCCAAATAAATGAATACAGCAATCCTACTCTTTGATATGAAGTCGTGCCATGAGTACTGTACTTGTGGAAGATTCCGAATTATATTGGTGGGTTCAACAAGAGGTCTTATCTGAAATCGATGTCCAAAGAAGTATCTTCATGGTTATAATTCAAAAATATACTCTTTTTGTTTGCTTAAATGCCAAGCGATTTCGTAAAATAACCACGTAAACACCACATGGACTCCAGAAACCAGTGAAACTAAATTATTAGATGCGTAGCTAACCTGGAGAAAGTAGGCAAAACTGAACTTGGCTGCAAAGATCACCAACCAAAACAGTACATACCTACACCACGAATGGAAGATTATGTGAATCCCATTGTGAAGGATAAGTTCCATGCAGTGTATTTAAAAACATTGGAAAGAAAAGGAAAGGACTTGGGGTCCCACGATTTATATTTATTTATTGCACACTTCAAGCAAAATTCATTTCGTCAACACGCTTTTTTACGACATATTCCTCGAGTCTTACGCACTACTCCCACAAGTCACTTTTAATCCTCTATTAACAGAATTATGAAACGTGAATGATATAAAAAGCACAATGACGTGTCATAATCTAATTTCAGAGACCTGAGACGAGACGGGAAAAAAAGTGATGGAGAGTTCGAATTCACGAAAACTACATATAATTCTAGTGTGAACAACAAACCTGCAGTAATCACTCAGACTCTCATAGAGACCACGCCCAACATAGTAACGCTCCTGAATATACCACAGGAAAAAAAAATTATGATCGATTCATCTGTATCAGTTAAGGAACTATTTAGGTTAGCAGTTACCTGATAAATCCACTTAAAAAATTGGAAGAATGATTGATCCGACATTTCAGATAGTTTATGACACGCTGGGAATTTCAATATGAGCCCAAGGAATATGCGCCACGCCGCATATACACCCAGTACAAGGACATATATTCTGAAGTAGAATGAATTAGAGCTATTTCGTTCATCCAGAACCTTCCTGCAGTTGTTTAGAAAATTACAATAAATGTCATTAATAGCAAAGAAGGACTAGATTATGTCCTTGAAGTTGCTGTTCAGATTCAAGAGACTACTCACAGGTATAGATACACTACACCGGCAGAGCTCAATCCAAACCAGAAAAATCGAATTACTTGTCTTGATATAGCCATGCCTCTCGCACTGGTGTATGCCCCATACATGAGCACAACATCCAATAAACCTAGGAAAACAATGACATGTCAATGGTGTGATGAATAAAAATAGAACAGATGTCCAATTCATAGACATGCTAATTGCGAATTACTTACTTTCAAAAAAGTGCATGATAGCATATGTGGGCCCAACGCTAAGCACGATCTTAAAAGTGTCCAAATTGAGGCGTTCGTCACGGAAAGCTATGATTGCTAAAGTCTTCAGAGAATAAAGAGAAAAAAAAAAGGCAACGAAGAAACTCAGCTTCAATAATCAATGAAGTATATATTTAGATGTCATAGAAATAATCATGAGAATCCACAGAAAACTTTACCTGGAACATCAAAGCCAAAAATATCCACATACGATGAAAACTCCGATACAAATGAAGAAAGGTCCGATGCTCAACAAAAGTGCTTTTTCCAGTCTATCAATCAAAAAGACAGAATTAGCGGACAACTTATTATCGAAAAGAAGGTAGGATATACCAACGCAGATGCCTTAATCTAAGAAATAAATATACAAGCAATAAAAAAATTTACATTTAATCAGAACAGAGAAGAATAAAACATCGACAAGTTTTCATAAACGTAAAATCTAATCTTGACAAGTGTTGCCTGGGAAAATTAGCTTGCGGAGAGCAATACTAAATAAACCAAAAATGAGATCTTAAGGATTTTATTTTGTTTTGTGGCAAACAGAGAATCAGACTACGTGAAATTCAATCAGCTTTAAAGGAAAAAGCATACTCGCTTCCCCTTTTTAGGCGGCTTCCGCAAAAATGGTGACTCCAATTTCATAGGCCAGCTTAATTCAAAGCATGCAGGTGACCTAAACATGACAAATTAGAATACACACAATTATATTCTAAACCAAAGAATAATATCAATCAAACACAGAATAAGAGGATTACAAACCAGAAATACTCATTGAAGTCATCATAGTTCCGCCATGCAGAATGTGCAGCTTTTCCGTTATTGTTTCTCGCAGCTTCCTGTGGCACCCAAAAAATGTACATAAAACAGAGATTAATCAACTGAAAAAAAAAAAATGTGCCTGGAAAAAGTTGCATCACTCGAGACAAACTATATGACAAATACACTTTTTAATTTTGAAAAAATGGTTGTTTAAACTACTATATCTTGAAAAATCAGAGCCTTTGCAAGACCCGAAAAACACAAACAAAGTGCATACGAATTCAAAGCACGAAGTCAGCTACAAACAAAGGAAAAGAAAATGCAATATTAGGATTTTAATAGTAATCTTAAAACAGAGATATTTACTGCTTCCAGTGTGGCATATATAGGTTTAATGACTTTCTCAAGATATGAAACAGAGCCCGTCTCAGTTTTGCAGCTGGCAGCACGATAAGCTTCTCCATGGTCCAATACGGCATCCAATTCTTTTGCCATCTGTATGAGGAAAAGAAAAATCCTTACATCCTTGTTCTGGACATATACTTAAAGAGTATGTACAAGAACTGCAACACGAGTTGTATAATAGCATTTCTGTTTTTTTATATTTTTTCACAATTTTCAGCCAAAATTTTCATATTCAAATACCAAAAAACCTAAACCTGTCAGAGGTCAAATAATATTTGCTTACTAAGCAGTGACTTGTTACCAAATATATATAAAAAAAAAAAAAAAAAAAAAAAAAAAAAATCAGACTCCAAAAAATTTCATATCGTTGAGAAAAATCTTAGTTTAGACTTTAGAGCAGACACCAGACTGAATGTCCGTTTAAAGCTGGCAACTTACACTGTGGAATATGTAGCAAATGCATTCAGGAAGGAAGCGGACATTTGCTGCCTCACCCCATATAAGTAAGTATAATGAAACGAGAAAAAGCTTTCTGTCTCGATTGATTGCTTCAAAACTGTAGACAGATAAGAATGGTAATGACGAATGTGAGAGGGGGAAAAGATAACAGAGTGGCTAAATAAACAGCATGGAAGTGGAATGACCTGTTCCAAACAGGGCGCATCCGCAAGTATCTGCACCACTTGGTATAATTATCCAGCACCTTTAAGAATACTTCATTGATTGCCTTCTCGTCTATTTTCTAAAAATGAAGAAGAGAGAGTCAGCGAAGAATCAAATGCTGTCGACATTTATCATTGTTTAGTTTCAAGTTTCAAAGCCTACTTGTTCTGGAGGATTAGCTTATTCTTCTCAATGTACTTGATTTTTGTGATATCTAGGGTTGTCCTTTTTTATTTTCCAGGAAAAAAGAAAGCTATCAATTCCCCATAATGATTAATTTCATGCAGTAAACAGGAAAAATTATACAGACAGCAGAACTTCCAATGGTTCATTCCGATAATGGTCAGAGACTGGTCTACTGCCTAGTAGTTTTGTAATTTTCGTTTTGGAACTCTTCTGAATCAATGGTTAGTGATTACTATAAATAATATTATAGTTTTCATTTGTAAAAAAAATATGCCTAATGATTTAGAAAACACACTTCTTACGATGAGACCAACCTTTTCATTTTTTTCTTCTTTTTTTCTTTGCTGAATAGCTAACTACAGGACTAGAATCCAAAACCTTTAGAAAGGTCTATTGAGCAAAGATTGGTTGTATATGTTGATATTGGGAGATTTGTTATTATCATTGTAAGCATATTTAATTATGTCTTGAGACACACACAACCTCAACCGAAATAAAGCAGAAGTTACGTATATAAATTCTGAATGGATAAAGATAATCAAAATGAGAATTTAGAGCATCAAAGAACTCACTGGATCAGACTGAACATGAATTCCAAATCGAGATTGTGCATTTGCAACAGTAAGAACAACGTGTTCTCTCTGGTTCCTTATGTTGTCTCTCTAAAAGATAGAAAGAAAGAAAATATCAGGCAAAGCAATAACCAGAAGCCCCTTAACACGGAATAGAATCACGGAAATAAGAACTGATTATGACATATACAAGCTGACTTTACTAAATATATTCATCTAGCTTCTATGTAAACTGCACCCTCCAGGCACACCCGCTTAGCAAACATCATTCACTCCTATCTCAGCACACATATTGATTATAACAATCTCTCTCACACATCTATCTCAGAACTAATCGTCAGAGTATAGCGGCAATGTATTTAACATCGTCTAGAACTGAATCTGAAGATAAAATAACTATACAGAAATCTGCAAACTTATGAACTAATTTAAAAGAAACTGGAAAAATTTATCAAAGAAAAAATCGTGCCTTGTTTGAGTCAAGGCAGCAATCCCGAAGAAAAAAAAAACACACACTTTAACAAAAATCACGAGTAGATAACAAACCTGGAACCCAAACACATATTCAAGAAGATCAAACATGTCAGGATCCCGTTCTCCGTAAATTTCGAAATCAGCAGGAAGTTGAGGGAAGTGTTCAGTGTATCTAATAGCAGATGTTGCACCTCTAACCTGCAAAAAATTATCCAAAATAACAATTTACACCTACAGGATCATTTTGAAAACTAATTGCCAACAAGATGGCAAATTTCGTAAAAAGATAATTGTTACTTGAAATCAATAGAGTGATGGAACATAACCAACAACACCATTAAATTTGAAAGAAAGTTCCGATCAAATTATTGCACTGCAAAAGGATGCTTGGAAAACAATAGGCCTCTCCACAAACATATGATATGCAGATAGATAAATGTTACAGATAACAGGGCTTAAGCTTACTTCTGGGAAGACTCCAATGGCATTAGTCAACGAAGGTGCTTCCAGAGGTACAATATTATAAGGTGTGATATCCCCAGACAATTGTGCCTCTGATGATTTCACTTTTCGCAACTGAAAACCCAAAGAACGAGGTTATCTTAAATCTTTGTAAAAAGCAGCTATATTCTTATAAAAGGTTCATATCTCTGGAAATAGAACAAGATTCTATAAGCCAAAAAGCAGGTTAGAAATTTAGCAATAACTTATAGTGGTAAACAAGCTAGCATACATCATTTCCTAATTACTCGTTTATAATAGGCAACAATATGCATAAAATATTTAACCAAATTCAGGAATCATTTCTTAATTTCTAAGTGAAGAACTTCGGAAATCAGAGGTGGAAAGGTACCTCATCCTTGATAAGTCTACCAACTCCATCAGGATCTGCATCTTTGCTAAGTGCCTCCATGACCTCAACTAAAGCCCTTAATGTAGCGACGACCTTTTTCATATGTAGAGATTTGGATTCCAAACTGAACCAACAGAACGAGGAAACCATTAGGGGTAAATTAAAATAACAGAAAGAAAAAGGTTCTTCCAGTTAATCATATATATTCCTAAAGAGTGATGCAACCCCAAAGACCACTCAGGGACATTGTCCTTGTACTACTCTCTCCCTAACATACTGAACTTCGGAGTTCTTATGGGATCCGCTGAATTAGTAAGTAACGTGATGGCTTGTAGAATTTTCATAATCTAAGTTCTAAATATAATAAATTTCAACTATTAGCCACAACAATAATATGACACTATACTGATTTAAAACAAACAGGAAGTTAGCAACAACACTCTCACTTTATAATATTTAAGCAAAAGCAAAAGACCTACAATAGCTATAAAAGCTGATGCTCTAGGGGGATAGAATAAGACATACAAGTTACAGACTAGCCCTTAAGCATGAAACTGAGAACAAAAATCATTATTTAAAAAGAATATCTTACTCTCCAATATTAGTACTGAAAGTTCCAGACTCCCGCAATCTTTGTTGTTCCCTCTGCATATCTTCTACTCTATTACGTCTCTTATATCGTTCGTAAAATTGCCATAGAAGCTCGATATCACGATTTCGATCTATCTGCCCACCATCCCTTTTTGCAAGTTTTTGCTGCAGCAGAAAGAGAACATTGATGCTAAATATTGTTAAAAGCATAGCCCATTATGTTTATGTTTATATTTAAAATTATCGTGAGAACTGAGAAGATCAATTTAGTACCTTGATCACAGACATCAAGCCAGTTTTGAACTGAAGGACACCTCTACCATAGCTGTTTGGATCCAGATTCTGAGCCATTGTATATGCCTGCTCGCACACTAAGATTGAAACAATAATACTTAGGGTCGATGTATGAGCAGGACAAGATACGTCAAAAACTGCGTGTCTTTGTAAGTAAACTAGAGCGTGTTTGAAACATCAAATTAAAGCTTTCGTGAATAGAAAATAAATAAATAAACCAAAAAGTGTTCTGCTCGAATCTAACTAATTCTCGGCTCCGAAAAGTTTTTTCTCCAACACTCAGGATGCCGCTATTCAAGCTCAACTAACTACACTAGAAGATTGAGAAAAAAAAAATATAAAAATTTACTTAAAACTTCAAGTCTAGCTTCGAAAATCAAGAAGCCTTTTTTTTCACAATTGAAATTCCTGAAAGAAGAAAAAAAGCTCATAACCAGTATTCTCAAATTAACAGTGACTAAAAGAAGATGAATAGGCTTACAAATTCTCGAGATGGTCGGATCTTCAGACTGAATCTCATCGGCTGCTTGTAAGATGGCGTCAATATTCGTCTTCTTGCCGAGCGACTGAGGAACCGCACCGGCAATCCCGCTCGGAGTCCTCTCATGCCCTCCGGTGGCTCTGAGCTGCTCCCGGTTAAGCGTCGCTCGGACAAGCCTCTCCCAATTCTCCTTAACCCTAGCCATGGCTAGGAAGCCCAATCGGCAACAACTTCGAGCCCTAGAGGTAGTTTCTTTCCTTCTTCTCAGCGTCAGATATTCAGAAAATAAGCTCTGTAAGAAAAAGAAAAAAAAAAAAAAAAAAAAAAAAAAACAGCGGACTTGGAGATTTCGGCTGAATCGGATCGGCAAATGGTTCGGATTGCGCAACGAAAATGCGAACAACGACAATATTTTCCAAATTTCTGCAAATGACGAGCTTCGAGAGCGGTGATGAATCCACTCGGAAGGTTTGGAAGCGAGTCGAATCGGCGAATATTCCGAGTTCGGACACGGAAACAACAGACAGAGAAATGGGAAACGAAAATGCAGTCGATGAAAACGCGGAGATCGCGGGAAAAAATAGAAGAGACTTAAAAGTGCTAGAATTAGAAAGAAATAAGTATTTTTTTTGGGAAAGATGGACTGAATTACGAAATATGCCCCTGAGGAGCGTGACAATTGACTTCTTCTTTGAGGTTTTTTATTAAGTTTTGTTTTGAAATATAAAGCGCGTGATTAATTAAGACGCGAAAATGTAACGACGAAAAGTATAGCTAAAGTCTCGAGTCTGGACCTTCTTTAAATGAAAAAGTATTTACAAATGGAATCTTCGCTTAAAACTATTACAAATTGGATAATAAAGAAAGCAATTTCAAAGACTATATAATACGTAGTGCACGTGTTGATCAGCATGGTTTACAAATTGGTTGCTTTGCCGATGACAATGCCATCCCATTCCATTCAACATGGCAAATGAACTATCATTCGATTAAAAAATAAATAAATAATGATATATATATGAACTATCCATAACTTACGAGAGAGATCTGACTACGTAAAAAAATCTTCGATGTGGTTAAAATATTAATTTTATAATTTGTGTTTAAATATATGATATATTCTATAATGTGTTATATAATGTAAATTGAGATATTAAAATAATGAGACACAAATATATGATGTGAAAGGTGAACCATCTTCTCATTACCGGTTTGAAGATTACTCTTTTACGGCGACAATCGATCATTGCATTATTCTCACTTAAGAAGTCCATACTCAAGATAGCATCAAAGTCTTTCATTTCTAAGACAATGAAATCACTATTTTAACTCTTGTCCACCTATATTTATCGATACTCCTTCCAGACAGTACTCTGATAACAACTCATCACCAGACGGTAATGCCGTTCTATTTGGCACTAACCCGACTATATACATTGATGCCTTTAAAACAAGTTGCATTGATGAAAAAGTTTTGCCATTAATCGGGTTATAATCCGAAGAATTCATGTAGTTAAACTTTTTTATTTTTATAATTTATTTTTGGATGAGTTTTATAATATCTCCTTTAAAATTCTTGCATGTGTACCAAAGTGTCCATGAATTTTTTGAGGAATTTACATTAAAAGTGAATAGGAGAACTAACAAATATTTGAATAGTGATCAACTCTTCGAGTCTCCAAGAAGCTTTCAATTTAAGGCTTTGTTGGATAAAGAATGTCAACAACGACACCTTCGTAAAGAAATTTTTTATTAAGTAGACTTAATAGTTGATTAAATATCAAGTTTAGACACTAACTTTTAAAAATATCCAAAAATTGACTTTTTTTTATAAAAAATGGACAAAAATGTCCCTTTTACCATATAAACCTCAACCACTCTTAAAAATGAAGAGAATGAATTCATTTTAACTCTTCAATCTTCTCTCTATCTCTCAAATCCTCTCTACTTAAGTAGAATCGTGGAATCATTGGTAAAATTACTTACTTAGTCATTTTAAATAACTTTTGATTGAATATGATAGAATGTAAGGATAAAAATCGATCAGATATGAAGTACAAAGTAAAAAATCTGGGATTTTACTTTTTTGTACGATGGTATACGATATGATAGAATGTGATTTAACTTTTTTGTACGATGAAATTTAAACAAAATTCTTGATTTATACGATGTTGTGTTATGAATTCTTGTCCACGAGAGATAATAAATAAATGGTTACTGAATAGAATAATAGTTTACTTTATTAGCATCATATGATTAGTGGGCTGGGGTCTGAATATCATAATCAACAGCAACCATCATCCATACATTCCGTATTAAACTGAGTCACGTGTTGGACACCTGAATTCGGGTGGTGTTGCTAAAACATGGTCCATGACTGATACATGTCTGGATAGCTGTATCCAAGACATATATGTGGAACACTAGTAAAGGTCAAGGCTTGAAATCTCGCGCGAGTTCTCGTTTCTCGCAGAGGCGCGAGAGCGAGATGTATATATATATCTCGCGAGTTGTATATATCTCGCACATCTCGTGGCTAATAAGAGGGGGAAAAAAAAATTAACTGCGTTTTTGGGCCTGTCACAAGCCTAAATGACTTAACAAATGTAGTCAAATTTTTGGAAGTAAGTTTGATCCACACACTCAAGCTATTTATAGCTGTTTCATTATTAAAATGTACAATTTACTTTCGATGTGAGATTTTTTTGCACTGTGTGATAGACTGCCACACAATTCTTGTACACATATGCCGTGCTGTCATGTTTCTAATACAAAGTTACTTGCTTTTTTTTTTCCATGTCAAACATTGAGTAAAAAAAAACAATAGTACAAAAAAATATATATGCTTTTCCTTATATATTTAAACTTTAAAAACATATATATATATATACATCTGGCAAATAACTTTGTATATATGCTTTTCTTAAAAACATCCGGCAAATAACTTTGTATATATATATGCTTTTCTTAACTTTGTATACATCCGGCAAATATATATATATATATATATATATATGCTTTTCCTTATATATTTAAACTTTAAAAACATATATATATATATATATATATATATATATATATATACATTCGGCAAATTTCTTTTCCTACAATTGTCATTTAATTTTTTTTTTTATCATTAATAAGAAAAAAAGGTAAATATATGTTTTATTTTATGTAATTAATTTAATTTTGGATTTGTATTATAATAATACATAGTGTAAATAGAAACACTTTTTTTTACTTGTAACTTCATGACTGAATTTTATTTTATGTGTTCGATACTCTAAGATTTTAAATTTATATTTAAGAAATACCTCTATGTATAAAAATTCTATGTTTAAATTTTCTATGTATACATGAAAATTAAAAAGTATTTTTTTAAAGTTTATTTATTGTTCAAATACTCCGCGGTATACCTTTCTTTTTGCGGTATACCCCGCGAAATGCGGTTTACCATGCGGTACGAAATACCTCGAACGTTCATCAAATACCGTGGAATACCACGGTACGAGACGAGATACCCCCAAAATTAGAAGTGCGGTACGGTCGCGAGATGCGAGATTTCAATCCTTGGTAAAGGTTGATCACGACGTGCGAGCATTCTGCACTTGTGGTAAGTGCACGACCTGGACAGACTTTGGTTGTAGATGTGTCGTTTGAGTACCGTTACGACACACTAACCGGGGTCGCTATGATGGTCACAATGAGACTTGATCTAAATCCTGAAGTGATCATAGACACTGGATCATGTCATTGCGCTCTTTGACTTATTCGCTAAAAGGCTACTATCATGCTAATCACATCTTATGTCTTAGGAGTTTCGGAGGATGATTCAAGTCGGAAGTGGTTGACAGATACGAAATTTAGCCTTCCTGAAAGAAGGTCAATGTTCACTCACCTAATGGTTGATTCCAGAACCGATAGATTGCCGGCACTTCCGAAGTCTGTACGTTCAAAAGAATCTTTCGCTGGGGAAGCAACATTGCTTAGGGTATATAAGTATCAAGAAAGGTATGACTGATTAATTGACCTTTCTCGATATGGGTAGAACCTGGAGGATCTTGATCACGAACTGACTAGATCAATGAACACTTGTCACGATTAGTAAATATAATTCTAGTATAAAGTAGAGTTCAGTCTTGGCTTACCTAGGTGGAGTCTGACCAACAGTAGACAAATCAATGTGATAAAGAGAAATGACTTTTTTCGTCTTTTCATCGATTTTGTTAAGCTTCTATTACTAGGTCCATAGTCCCCGATTCGGCTTCGATAAGGTGAATAAAGAGCCTCTAATAATAATGTGTTTCATTATTATAATCTCACTAGCTATAATTGTGATTGATAGCATCAATTCTGAAATATGGGTAATTGCATAATTAAATAATTATTTGTTGTCGGCCCGTCCCGGACCAACGAGGACAAAAGCGTCACTCCAATCAACACGACCAGCGCAAGGCTTCGGACGACCACCGAACGGCAAAACCTTGCCTCGGCCATTGGCTGGCCAAAACCTTCAGCCGGCCATTGGCCGGCCCCAACCACTCAGCCGGCCAATGGCCGACTCAAGTTCACCCGGCCATTGGTCGGCCCAACCATTCAGCCGGCCAATGGCCCACCCAAGTTCAGCCGGCCATTGGCCGGCCCAAACCACTCAGCCAGCCAATGGCCGACTCAAGTTCACCCGGCCATTGGCCGGCCCAACCATTCAGCCGGCCAACGGCCTACTCAAGTTCACCCGGCCATTGGCCAGCCCAACCACTCAGCCGGCCAATAGCCGACTCAAGGTCACCCGGCCATTGGCCGACCCAACCATTCAGCCGGCCAATGGCCGACTCAAGTTCACCCGGCCATTGGCCGGCCCAACCATTCAGCCGGCCAATGGCCGACTCAAGTTCACCCGGCCATTGGCCGGCCCAACCATTCATCCGGCCAATGGCCGACCCAACATCATGCTCGGCCAAGGGGTTCCCCTAAACGCCCCTTGGTCGCCTATAAATACAGGGGTCCACCCTCTCCCAAAAGGTAATCCAATTTTGAGTCCCAAAACACTATCGAACTCATACCTCACTCGTTTCGCTCATCTTTGGCCTCTAAACACATAAACCCTCTATATTTCACCTCAATCCTACTAATGTTGAGCGTCGGAGAGGTAAACAGAGGCACCCCCTCTGTTTCCCCTTTGTAGTTCACACTCCTTTTCCTACTTTTCAGGTGTTTGGACGAGATAGACATCATCAACAACTAATGGAAGACTTGGGATACCAAGTCCGACACGCTTGAGCCCGAACATGATAACGAGAGCCTACCCCTCGAACCAGCCATCCATGAACCGGCCGACGACGCCAATGACGCTCTCCGTGAAGACACGGCCCGGAGACTCTCTGAACTTCTCGAGCGGCCAGGGGTGAATGGCGCACTCATCGCCAACCTCCTCGGCTACAGCATCGAGGACGACGTCAATCATGATGAGAAAGACCCCAACCATGTGGCGATATCAAAAACCAACGAGACCAACCTCGACCACGTTATTCACAAAAGTGAGCGCGCACGCACGCCTTCAAGGGGACACCCTCGGGCAACCGCGTCAAGACATCAATCGTCGGTTGAGCACACACATGCGCCCTCGAGGGGACACCCTCGAGAGACCACATCAAGGCGTCAAAGCTCGCGCAATACCCGAGGACGCTCAATCTCAGGGTCTCGAAAGGGATGCTCCAAGCTCACCATTTGCGTCCGAAACCCCCGGAGAGATGACGACATCGATGGTCATGGCGTCCGTCGAGGACGTCGCTTGAATGACACACCCTTAACAAGGGTGATAGGGACGGCCTCCGGAGACTTGAGAGACCGCCTCAATTCCCGAAGGGAGTTTCACGGAAGTGACTTGAGAGAAAAACTCAACACCCAACGTGAGAACGCAAGAGAAGTCGTCTTGGGACACCAACCACCAAACGTTGTTAATCGAGCATCCAACAAGAAGCGCGTCACCACACTTGTGGCACCGGCCGCCCGTCCTGACTTGTGAAGGAAAAGGCACAGAAATGGTCAGGTCCTTAATGACCTTCCTTCTCCGACCCCGAAGCAATCCTTCGTTCCTCTCAACACGACACCCGATAGGATCCTGAGCTTACACAAAGAGAAGATAGGATCTCCGCCTCCAATGAAGAGGGACCCCACAATGCGGGACATGAGCAAACAGTGCGAATATCACCAAGACCACGAACACGTGACGACTGAATGCTACCAGCTTAGGAAGCGAATTGATTCCCTAATTCGAGGCGGGAATCTCAAAGAGTTTGTGGCATGCGCTAGCAAAGTGACGACCCCGACTGAGAGCCCGACAGGTCAAAGGGAAGAAAACGTCATCACCGCTACAACAACCCCCACGACAAGCAATGGCTCACAAACCTAGAGCAGGAGGGCAATGAGACAGTGAGCGCGGTTCATCTACTGAAGAACAAGCTCTCACCGTTTGTAGCCACGATTGTCACAACTTTCACCATTAAATTCACGCCCGAACTTACTCGACTCTGCGATCATTTTATTTCAAATATGTTATTTTCTTTTTCCTAAGAAGGCCAAGTGCCATGGCAAGATGTAACAACCTCTTTATTGCAATAAAAAGTTGTTCTACCCATTGTGACATATTATTGTATATCCCTTACACGAGAGTTTCCTGTTTTTCGTCTCACAAACACAAGAAACTCGAGGGGATAATGGGGAGCAATACTCTATGAAACCCTCAAAAACAAAAAAAACAAAGTATAACGAAGTCTCAAGGGGCCGATGGTTAGGCCGGAGGTCCCAAAGAGAAACGATCTCCATCCACGAGTCGACTAACTAGTCCTCGTGTCGACACTGCACATAACTCCTCGAGTTGAGTTCACTCCTCGAGTTGAGTTCCGAGTCCACGAGTCGACTGATGACTCCTCGTGCCGACTCTACACATGACTCTTCGAGTTGAGGTCACTCCTCGAGTTGAGTTCTGAGTCCACGAGTCGACTGACAAGTCCTCGTGCTGACTTTAGACATGACTCCTCGAGTTGAGGTCACTCCTCGAGTTGAGTTTCGAGTCCACGAGTCGACTGATGACTCCTCGTGCCGACTCTACACATGACTCCTCGAGTTGAGGTCACTCCTCGAGTTGAGTTCCGAGTCCACGAGTCGACTGCTGACTCCTCGTGCTTACTCTACACATGACTCCACAAGTTGAGGTCACTCCTCGAATTGAGTTTCGAGTCCACGAGTCGACTGATGACTCCTCGTGCCGACTCAACACATGACTCTTCGAGTTGAGGTCACTCTTCGAGTTGAGTTCAAAGTCCACGAGTCGACTGATGACTCCTCGTGCCGACTCAACACATGACTCCTCGAGTTGAGGTCACTCCTTGAGTTGAGTTCCGAGTCCACGAGTCGACTGACAAGTCCTCGTGCCGACTCAACACACGACTCCTCGAGTCGAGTTCACTCCTCGAGTTGAGTTCCGAGTCCATGAGTCGACTGACAAGTCCTCGTGCCGACTCAACACACGACTCCTCGAGTTGAGTTCACTCCTCGAGTTGAGTTCCGAGTCCATGAGTCGACTAATGATTCCTCGTGCTGACTCTACACATGACTCCTCGAGTTGAGTTCCGAGTCCACGAGTCGACTGACAAGTGTTTTCAATGGTGCCCACAAGAAGAGTTGTAGTCTTTATTTTGTACATTTGGTGTAATAAAGTCTCACGAAGACTCTTGCTTGTAATTGCTTATTCATTAATAAAAAGTTGAAACGTTCATTCATTCTTCCTCGTCTGGTTGAAGCTTTATGATAAAACATTAGTCTTTAGTCCATAAACAAACTTAACAACTTACGAAGAGACAAATGTAGATTTGCATGAACAAACTCTTCGTAGTTTTCTTAAAACGATATATTCGCAATCTAAGGGTTAAAGGACTATTGACCTCCAAACGATTGTTAGGAGAATCTATGATGTTTGGTTATGGGCCATTGAGAGTTGGAGACTCTATAGTTCTTCCAGGTATCTTCCAAAGGTACTGAATTGACCAATGCACTTCTAGAGACAAGATAAGAACAAACCATTTAACCTCTTATGTCTCGAAGTCACTACGTATGAATTGCATCGTGCTTACCTTAATCCTGAAATGAGACATGCCATTTCACACCTTACGTATTCTCATTTGAGAAAGTCAGAGTTCGCACTCACTATGTGATTCCAAACAAGGCCTATTGGTGAAGTACTAAGTTGTGAAGATGTCATGAGTAACTTTGTGAAGTTCTCATAGATATGGAATTCATGTACATGATTGCTGAAATGCAATGTATATCACCTCATGCTTTGTTCCTTGGAGTGTGAATGAATGAACTAGCCAGTGTCCAAATTGAGTCTTGACTCTTTTGGATGAAACAATGTGACTTGTTAGCTCCTCGTCAATACATTGTTTCTAACTTATTCACAAGCGACAAAGGAGTTGAGGAAATAACAGCTAGAAGGGTAAAATGGTAATTTTGTAAATCCCGACTAGCTGATGATATTCATGAAGGGTAAACACTGATAATATTCTGTGGATCCACTCATTACAATTAGGTTGAATTCTTGAGTAGAAAATAAATTCATTTGAACCGAGAGATTTTCAGTGTCAACTCTTTAGTGGAGTTAGTTGACATTAAGCTAAACTTGGAAAAGGTTTTGTGAACTTTTGAGTCCAAGTGTTTAGCTCAAGCTTTGTTCATTTGGATCCATGAGGTCACTGTCATGAATCACATCGAGTAGGAATAGTTAAACTAGAAGCTAAGTCAAAACAAAAACGAGACAAGTTTTTCGAAAATTGTCAAAAGGGTATTTTTGTCTTTTGAGACATAGGATGAAATGAATGTCAATAAATTTTTTAACATGGTCATTTGATGACAAGTAACACTCGGCCAAAATTGGATTTATTGGGCCTTGTGGATTAATTTCATTTCATAAGAATTTTATTGAAAATTCTTAATGGGCCTTTTTTCATGTTGTCATGAATAAATGGAAAAGCTTCTAGAAGGCCTTTCTAGAACATGTTGGGCGCCTACTACCCAAGATACTTGCCAAAAGAAAAAGAGGAAACAAATTTCCTATGCATGGCAATAGGAATTTCGGCCAAGAGGAGTCAAGGGAGAAGCAAATAAAAGAGGAAACAAATCCAAGGACTTGCTTGGCAAGTCTTGGCCGTGTGACTCTATGAAGGAAAAGGGAAATTGGCTCATGAATATGTGATATTCTATAGAAGAGGAAACTACCTTATTGAAGTTGAGACCTCTCCTATAAATAGGTGCCTCATTCCACACATTTCATTCATCCCAAGTTTTAGAGATTGAGAGCTTCTCTCTCTAGCTTGGCCGCCCCTCTCCTCTCTCTCTCTATTCAATTTCGTTTTTTTGTTTTGGCACCTAGGTCATCATTTGACCTAGTGTTTAACTCTTCGACTTCAAGACTAGTTCTTAAGTCGTAGTGTTTAAAAGTGCCCACACGCTAATTCCTTTTTCTCTCAAGTGATTTAAAGATAGAATCTTTCGTGGTTGCTCGAGTTGGTGAGGAAAGAAAGAGAGACGTGCTGCGAGGGAGACGAACGTTGCAACTTTCCAAAAGCTTCTCAACGTTCAAGCTTCAAGAAAGGTTAGTAATCTTTAATGCTCATATTAGTTTTTATTTACATGTGCTTGCTCTTTGTCTAGGTTAGTAAAAACGTTTTACTTGAAAAAGAATTTTTTTAAAATTCCGCCGCTTTCCAAAGCGTTAAACTTTTTCTTAAACCCTAGATGCATTCCAACAACAAGTCCTCGTGCTGACTCTACACATGACTCTTCGAGTTGAGGTCACTCCTCGAGTTGAGTTCCGAGTCCACGCGTCGACTGACAAGTCCTCGTGCTGACTCTACACATGACTCCTCGAGTTGAGGTCACTCCTCGAGTTGAGTTTCGAGTCCACGAGTCAACTGATGACTCCTCGTGCTGACTCTACACATGACTCCTCGAGTTGAGGTCACTCCTCGAGTTGAGTTTCGAGTCCACGAGTTGACTGATGACTCCTCGCGCCGACTCAACACATGATTTCTCGAGTTGAGGTCACTCCTCGAGTTGAGTTTCGAGTCCACGAGTCGACTGATGACTCCTCGTGCCGACTCAACACATGACTCCTCGAGTTGAGTTTCGAGTCCACGAGTCGACTGATGACTCCTCGTGCCGACTCAACACATGACTCCTCGAGTTGAGGTCACTCCTCGAGTTGAGTTCCGAGTCCACGAGTCGAATGACAAGTCCTCGTGCCGACTCAACACATGACTCCTCGAGTTGAGTTCCGAGTCCACGAGTCAACTGATGATTTCTTGTGCTGACTCTACACATGACTCCTCGAGTTGAGGTCACTCCTCGAGTTGAGTTCCGAGTCCACGAGTCGACTAATGATTCCTCGTGCTGACTCTACACATGAATCCTGGAGTTGAGGTCACTCCTCGAGTTGAGTTCCGAGTCCACGAGTCGACTGATAAGTCCTCGTGCTGACTCTACACATGACTCGTCGAGTTGAGGTCACTCCTTGATTTGAGTTCCGAGTCCACGAGTCGATTGACAAGTCCTCGAGCTGACTTTAGACATGACTCCTCGAGTTGAGTTCCGAGTCCACGAGTCGACTGACAAGTCCTCGTGCTGACTCTACATATGACTTCTCGTGTTGAGTTCCGAGTCCACGAGTCGACTGACAAGTCCTCGTGCTGACTTTAGACATGACTCCTCGAGTTGAGTTCCGAGTCCACGAGTCGACTGATGACTCCTGGTGCTGACTCTACACATGACTCCTCGAGTTGAGGTCACTCCTCGAGTTGAGTTTCGATTCCACGAGTCGACTGATGACCCTCGTGCCGACTCTACACATGACTCCTCGAGTTGAGGTCACTCCTCGAGTTGAGTTCCGAGTCCACGAGTCGACTGATGACTATTTGTGCTGACTCTACACATGACTCCTCGAGTTGAGGTCACTCCTCGAGTTGAGTTTCGAGTCCACGAGTCGACTGATGACTCCTTGTGCCGAATCTACACATGACTCCTCGAGTTGAGGTCGCTCCTCGAGTTGAGTTCCGAGTCTACGAGTCGACTGACAAGTCCTCGTGCTGACTCTACAGACATACACGACTTCTTGACTCACCAGTAACCGATGGACTCATAAGTCTCGATAACAAATCTATGTGCTCTCCTACAAAGCAGCAGAAAAATAGTCCCCAACGACGTGTTTAAGTCGCCCCTAACGGCGCACCAAAATTCGCTCCACGACGCTCTTGTAAGAGAAAAAATGAGCCAATTGAGTCCCCAAACGTGACACGCGTGCCGTGGCGTCACCCTCACAAGGGCACAAGACTCAACCCAAGAGACTCAACCCGAAAACGCGACCAGTGCACTAAGGTGCCACACTCGCCAAGGGATCAAGTCTACACCCAACCCTACCTATCACATGACACGCGTACCCAAGGGTGCCACGCTCATAAGGTGGTGTGGTCGTGCTCGCCGTCCAGCTTGTGCGCCAATAGGCAGGGAGTCACATATAGGTTTCAAAGGCCTGTGCCCGCCGCACGAAATTGGTCTAGCCAGCGCCCACGGGAATTCGGGTCACGCTATGTGGCACCGAGGCCCCTCGAGGCCCAAGCCGTGCAAATCGATTACGCCTTCAGTGGTAAGTCGAGATAATAAGCCACGCACCACCAACAAAGCCGTGCAAATCGATTACGCCTTCGTTGGTAAGTCGAGAAAATAAGCCGCGCACCACCAACAAAGCCGTGCAAATCGATTATGCCTTCATTGGTAAGTCGAGAAAATAAGCCACGCACCGACAAGACATGCAAATTGATTACGCCTTGATTGGTAAGTCGAGAGAATAAGCCACGCATCGACAAGACGTGCAAATCGATTACGCCTTCGTCGGCAAATCGAGAAAATAAGACGCGCATCAACAAAACCGTGCGAATCGAATACGATAGTATATCAAGAACATAAGACACGTAAAACGAAAGACAACCAAAGCCGTCCCTCACGACGCGCAAAAGCCGTCCCTCGCGACGCACAAAAGCCGTCCCTCGCGACGCACAAAAGCCATCCCTCGCGACGCACCTAAGCCGTCCCTCGCGACGCACAAATACCGTCCCTCGCGACGCACCTAAGCCATCCCTCGCGACGCACAAATACTGTCCCTCGCGATGCACAAAAGCCGTCTCTCGCGACGCACAAAAGTCATCCCTCTCGTGCACAAAAGCCGTCCCTCGCGACGCACAAAAGTCGTCCCTCGTGACGCACCAAAGCCGTCTCTCGCGATGCATTAAAAGCCCTTTTACTGTGCGCTCACAAAACCGAGAGCGTTTGTCCCAGGACCGCACGTCAGCGCAAGTACTGAGTTTCCACTCGACCCACGCTCGACCGGAGACTCGAGGGGCTAATGTTGTCGGCCCGTCCCAGATCGACGAGGACAAAAGCATCACTCCAATCAACACGACCGGTGCAAGGCTTCGGACGGCCACCGGATGGCAAAACCTTGCCTCGGCCATTGGACGGCCAAAACCTTCAGCCGACCAATGGTCGACCCAAGTTCAGCCGGCCATTGGCCGGTCCAAACCACTCAGCCGGCCAATGGCCGACTCAAGTTCACCCGGCCATTGGCCGGCCCAAACCACTCAGCCGGCCAATGGTCGACTGAAGTTCACCCGGCCATTGGCCGGCCCAACCATTCAGCTGTCCAACGGCCGACTCAAGTTCACCCGGCCATTGGCCGGCCCAACCACTCAGCCGACCAATGGCCGACTCAAGGTCACCCGGCCATTGGTCGGCCCAACCATTCAGTCGGCCAATGGCCGACTCAAGTTCAACCGACCATTGGCCGGCCCAACCATTCAGCCGGCCAATGGCCGACTCAAGTTCACCCGGCCATTGGCCGGCCCAACCATTCACCCGGCCAATGGCCAACCGAACATCATGCTCGGCCAATGGGTTCCCCAAAACGTCCCTTGGTCGCCTATAAATACAGGGGTCCACCCTCTCCCAAAAGGTAATCCAATTTTGAGTCCTGAAACGCTGTCGAACTCATACCTCACTCGTTTCGCTCATCTTTGGCCTCTAAACACCTAAACCCTCTATATTCCACCTCAATCCTACTAATGTTGAGCGTCGGAGAGGTAAACAGAGGCACCCCCTGTGTTTCCCCTTTGTAGTTCACACTCCTTTTCCTACTTTTCAGGTGTTTGGACGAGATAGGCATCACTAACAGCTAATGGAAGACTTGGGATACCAAGTCCGACACGCTTGAGCCCGAACGCGATCACTTGGTCCGGCCTTGGGTCGAACCGTTTGGGGCTCCTAAATCGTTGTCCGAAAATGAGCGACAACATTATTTATGGTAGCATTAATTATTTATTATTTGATCAAGTAAATAATTAATCAATTACTTATTTGTTTATTGTTGGACCAAATAAATAAATAATTAATTGAGTCTTGCACATAATGAGGTGGACGATTTTTTAGGATGCCGGAACAAGATTTGGGCGAATTTCCTCCTTTGCCGTGTGCCAAAAATCGTCCATGCCACATATTGGTAATTACCAATATTTTCTCTTTAGTTGTTTAAATAAAGGTGGGAGAAAAATATTTAGAAGAATAAGTTATTGTCATTTATTCTCTCTCGTGAATATTAGGAGAGAATAATATTTAAAAGGAAATAAGATATTGTCATTTATTCTCTCTCATTAATATTAATGAGAATAATATTTAAAATGAAATAAGATATTTCCTTTATTATCTCAGTAATAAATATTCTCTATTTAAACATGAAATAAAATCTCATAGATATTGATCTGATGACTAAGAGAGAAAGTGGGATTCATGAGATAAGATCCAATGGCCAAACTTAGATTCGCTAGTGTGAACACAATAAAAGGAAATAATATATTTTGGAAACTACCAAGAAAATATATTTTCCACTACTATAAATAGGGGGTTCATGAGAAGAGAAAAATACATTTCTGTGATTAAAAAAAAATCGACCAAGAGGCTCTCCTTCTCCTTCTCTTGGCCGATTCTCTCTCTCTCTCTCTCTCTCTCTCTCTCTCTCTACCCATTGGAATTGCTCTATTCTGTTCTTAGAAAGTAAGAGTGAGATCTTGAAACAATATTTGTTTCTTGATCGTGTGAGATTAAAGAGTATGGTCCCACGCCGTATTTCTTTATTCGTCAGGAGATTATACGTTTCGGAAGACTACGGTGTCATCAAGAGGAGTATGAGGATCTAGAAGCTCGAAGAAGGAGATCAAGGAATTCAAAGATGAGGATCTGAGAGCTTGAAGAATGAGATCAAGGCGTTTGAAGACGGATTGTGAAATCTAGAAGATTTTGTTCATGAGCCCGATCCGTAAGTTCTCTATGAACCTTGTTCTTTGATCTTATTGGTTTCTTGACATGTTTGAATGCTTTCATTATTTAATTAATAAATTAAATCTAGATATTGTTAGATAACCATCCTTTTATAAGCTCTTGTTAGTGTGATTAATTTATTCCACAACTTATATGGTTATCAAGGTGAGCACATAATCCCGACGAGTTGTATCGGAGCGATTGTTCTGTCTGATACCACCTCCGTAATTACAACAAGTGGTATTAGAGCGATTGCTCGTGTCTGATACCACCCATGTATCCCCGAACAAGTGATATCAGAGCGATTATTCGTTTCTGATATCGTAGGTGTTTCACCAACAAGTTGTATCATAGCGATTGTTTGTGTCTGATACCACTCGTTTGTTCCTAACAAGTGGTATCAGAACTAGATGATTTACTTTATTAATCGGTTCGTACATGTGATTAATTTAAATGGTTTGATATTGATTAATTTTTGGGACATAGATATGGGCCCATATTCTATCCATGAACCAATTTGATATTGGATTCATCTCTTTTTATTTATAAAGAGTCAAATTGGATAGATCAAACCATGCTTTCTTATTATGCTTGTTTATTTAATTGTTGTGTCATGCTTGATATAACTTGGATATTGTGTCGTGGGTTATCATGGGCTTTCATTTATTAATTTGAAATTATCTAATATGATTAGGATAGTTAATTAATGAATGAGTTGAACGGATCGGAAAACTTTATCACTAAGCCGATAAGAGGCTAAGTTGGGGGTTTAATAAAAGACGATGTCCTCCCTCCCAGCTGGAAGATTTTCCGTGATGGAATACTATTAGGCTAATCAAGACTAGATGTCACGAAATTCCTAATAACTAAGATATATCGAAACTTTTGTTTTTAAGGGTAGCTTAGAAACACTCGAGTTTTTAATACGATTTAGTTAACTCAATGGATCACCTAGATTAATGTTAATGCTAAGAAAATTAAAATACTAAAAGTATATTGAGTCTGTAAGATCTCCAACATTAACACAACACCGTGAGGGGGGTCTTGCTCGTCTCGTGACCGGCGGTCTTTTAGATATGGTGGTCCATTCCCTTCGGAAGGTGTAAGCACATTCCAATACCAAGGTTGTGTTTCTGACAATAGGTGGAGAATCGGATCTCATGTCTGACCTAGGCTTCCCTAGCACACACGAGCTAAGCTTTGTCTGCTGAAATGTTTGGTTGAATCAAGTATGAGATGACTGTTTGTTTTCTCATATGGCCAACGATTCCTGTTTTCGGTCATTTTCGGCAAACCGGAAATCTAAAAACAATTCGAGGCCGGCCGGGCATCGCCGACTGAATCACCCAACGGGCCCCGACCGCCTCGGCCCATGCGCGCCCCGCGCCCTGCTGGCCATGCGCGCCCACGCCCGGCCGGTCATGCGCGCCCGCGCCCTGCCGGGCATGCGCGCCCCGTGCCCTGTCGGTCATGCGCGCCCGCGCCCTGCCGGCCATACGCGCCCCGCGTTTTGCCGACCATGCGCGCCCCGCGCCCTACCGGCCATGCGCGCCCCGCGCACTGTCGGGCACGTGCGCTCCGCGCCCTGCCGGCCATGCGCGCGTCGCGCCTTGCCCTTCTGTGGGCTTCGAAGAAGGTCGGCCCATGGCCTTCCCCACACCTATAAATACCCCCTCACTTGAGAGGGAAAGGACACAACTTTTCTCTCCAGAGAATTTCCTAGAGAACTTTTTCTCTACATTCTCTCCTCCGGCTTGCGCGTGCCCGACGCCGCCGGCCCGTGCGCGTCTCGCGCCCCCGGCTGTGCGCCCCGGGCCATGCGCGCCATGCGCCCCGCGCAGTCGGCCGTGTGCACCCTCACGCCCCCGGCCCGCGTGCGCTCCTCGCGCCCCGGCCCTCCGGCCCGCGTGCGCTCCTCGCGCCCCGGCCCTCCGGCCCGCGTGCGCTCCCCGCGCCACGGCCCTCCGCCCCGCGTGCGCTCCTGGCGCCCCGGCCCTCCGGCCTGCGTGCTCCCCCCGCGCCCCGGCCCTCTGGCCCTCGCGCGCCTGCGCTCCCGGCCGCCCGGCCTGCGCGCGCGTCCACGCGCGTCTGCGCTCCCGGCCGCCTGACTCCCGCGCGTGCCTGCTGCCCCGGCCGAGCGCCCTGCTGCCTCAACTGGCCACTCCTGCTCCCCCGGCCGAGTGCCATGCTGCCTCGGCCGACCGCTCCTGCTGCTCCATGCACCTTGTGCCCGGCCAGGCGTCACTCCCCGCGCGCCCTGCGCCCGGCCAAGCGTCACGCCCCGCGCGCCCTACGCCCTTCCGGGCGTCATGCCTCGCGCGCCCCGCTCCCGGCCACTCGGTGGGCCTTGAGGGGGCCGGCCCAAGGCCTCCTCCAAATGCTATAAATACCCCCCCCCCCCTTAGGGGGAGGGGAAGGCATGCTGATTCAGCCCCACAACTCTTCATCTAACACTTCTCTCACTCGAGAATTCTCTCCTCCGCCGTGCTCTTGTGACAATCCAAGAGCGCACGCTCCTCTTCCCTCGGCTCAGAAATACAAGGATCCCCCTCCACGAGAGGGAGCGCGCTCTTTTTCTGCGACCCGAGCTTCTGCAGTACACACTGCTCTCCTGCTTCTTGGCCCTTGAGCTAGAACTCCGAGCTACGAGGCAAGCGACCCCTCTAAAGTCTTCACTAGAAGCTATGAGCCAGGTCCTACCCTAAAGCCTTGGATTCTCAAGCCTCCGAGCCCAAGATAGCCCCCAATACACAAATTGAACTACGTTCTGACCTGATCCCGACTAAAGGGTACGTAGGCAGCCAACCTTTGGCACGGTCACACCCCCCAAAACACACCTCAGGGTCTGGAGGGTGCAGCTCGGTCTACGAGCTCCCATTTTTGGCCCGGGCGCGGTCACTTGGTCCGGCCTTGGATCGAACCGCCAGAGGTATTTAATCGTTGTTCATTTTCGTGCGACAACATTTTGGCGCTAGAAGGAGGGGACTTCCCGACTTACACAGCCCGAAATCCCTTCTACAGCTCGACCCCTTTCTTCTCAACCCGAGAAAGACATGAGTGGTCAACCACCCATTCGTTCTGAGGGGCGTGAATAACCCCAAAAACGCAACCGGAGTGAAGAAATACTTCATGCGCTCTCGAGCGCAAGGCGACGAGGAGTCTCTCAACGAAGAGAGTCATACTCCCTCGCCCCCTCCACTTCAGGACAGTCGGGACGACCGCATCCTTGAGATGGAGGAGAAAATCCGCCAACTAAAGATAGCAAACGCAAGGTACCACCGCCAACTGGCGGGCAAGGCGCCTGCGCAAGGCAATCCCCACAGGGAATCTGAGGACCTCATGGACGAGGGACATGACTATGACCCCGACTATGAAGGCTTGGAAATTTCAGTGGACATCGAGACTTCTCTCACCAAAGACGGGGAACTCCCTGTTAAGATCGAACCCGGTCCGTCAATCCCGCCGCCTAAAACAAAGGCAATACCGATCTCCTCTCAAGAAGAGACCTCCCGACGTTCAGCCCATGACCGACTCGGTCAAAGAGGCAATGTCAGGGAAGTGTGGCTCGGAGCTCACACCCCCATACCACCGGGCCGGACCTTAGAGATCGACTTACCGCCCAACAGAACGACCGTGGCGAAGACCTCCGAGAGAGGCTAAGTGCTTGCAAGGGTCACAACCCTACGGCCCCAGTCAATGGGGACCCTCGCACGGCTCAAGGGTCGAATGAAAGGCGCCAGGTGACTCCTCCTGAACAAGGAGTGACCCCCAACACTGGCCTCGATGTCGTCACCATGATTCACAATCTTCGTAACGAAGTGCGTGACCTGCGTGAAGGAGGCTTGGCCGGTGATACATACGGGGTCGTAGAAGAACATTCCTCGCCCTTCACTGCCCAAATCCTTGCTGAGGTGTGCACGGGAAACTTCAAACTCCCGAATCTCCCTCCATACAATGGGAAAACTGATCCCACGTATCACATCCAACATTACGAAACTTGGATGACGATGCAGGGCGTTTCACCTGGGGCTCTATGCCAGGCTTTTAGTCTTACCCTCATCGGACCCTGTTTCGAGTGGTTTACGAATTTAAGACCAGGGAGCGTCCAATCGTTCAAAGACCTGAAGGACATGTGTTGGAATCGATCTAGGGTTTAAGAAAAAGTTTAACGCTTCGTTAAGCGGCGGAATTTTAAAAATTTTCTTTTTAAGTAAAACTAGTTTTTACTAACCTAGACAAGAGCATGTGCATGTAAATAAAAACCAATATGAGCTATTAAAGTTACTAACCTTTCTTGAAGCTTGAACCTTGTAGAAGCTTTTGGAAAGTTGCAACGCTCGTCTCCCCTCGCAGCACGTCTCTCTTTCTTTCCTCGGCTCCTCGAGCAACCACGAAAGTTTCTATCACTAAATCACTCGAAAAGAAGGAATCAGTGAGTGGGCACTTTTAAACGCTACGACTTGAGAACGAGTCTCGAAGTCGCAGAGCTAAACGCTAGGTCAAGTGAGGACCTAGGTGCCAAAACAAGAAAAATCGAAAATAAAATAGAAAGAGAGAGAGAGAGGATTTCGGCCACCACAAGGTCTAGAGAGAGAAGCTCTCAATCTCTAACTTATGTGGAATGAATAGAATGAGAGGAATGAGGGTCCTATTTATAGGAGAAGGGTTGGCCTTGGAAAGAAGTAGTTTCCTCTTATTTTCCAAGCCTTTATGAGGAAATCTTATTTCCCCTTTTTCCCTTGCTTTACACGTCCAACATGTGCTTCAATAAGCCTTGGATTTGTTTCCTCATTTAGTTTGTCTCTCTCTTTCCTTTGTGTTGGCCGAACTTATGCTTTCCTCATAGAGGAAATTTGTTTCCTCTTTTTCTTTTGGCAAGTATCTTGATACATTTATGCACAAAATAATTTCTCTTTCCCTTGGGTATTTGGGCGCCCATTTCACATCTAGAAGGAGCTTCTAGAAGCTTCTTCATTTGTTCATGACAACATGTGAAAGGCCCATTAAGAATTTTCAATAAAATTCTTATGAAATGAAATTAATTCACAAGGCCCAATTAATCATATTATGGCCGAGTGACATTAAGTCATCAAATGAACTTGTCAAAAAATTTATTGACATTCATTTCATCCTTTGTCTCAAAAGACAAAAATACCCTTTTGACTATTTTCGTTCTTGTTTTGACTTAGCTTCCAGTTTAACTATTCCTATCGATGTGATTCGTGACAGTGACCTCATGGACCCAAATGAACAAAGCTTTAGCTAAACACTTGGACTCAAAAGTTCACAAACCTTTTCCAAGTTTAGCTTAATGCCAGCTGACTCCACTAAAGAGCTGACACTGAAAATCTCTCGGTTCAAATGAATTTATTTTCTACTCAAGAATTCGACTTAATTATGATGAGCGGATCCACTGAATATTATCTATGTTTACCCTTCATGAATGTCATCAGCTAGTCGGGATTTACTAAATTACCATTTTACCCTTCTAGCTGTTATTTCCTCAACTCCTTTGTCGCTTGTGAATAAGTTAGAAACAATGTATTGACGAGGAGCTAACAAGTCACATTGTTTCATCCAAAAGAGTCAGGACTCAATTTGGACACTGGCCAGTTCATTTATTCACACTCCAAGGAACAAAGCATGAGGTGACATACATTGCATTTCAGCAATCTTGTACATGAATTCCATATCTATGAGAACTTCACAAAGTTACTCATGACAGACTCACAACTTAGTACCTCACCAATAGGCCTTGTTCGGAATCACATAGTGAGTCCGAAATTTGACTTTCTCAAATGAGAATACTAAGGTGTGAAATGACATGTCTCATTTCAGGATTAAGGTAAGCATGATGCAATTCATACATAGTGACTTCGAGACATAAGAGGTTAAATGGTTTGTTCTTATATTGTCTCTAGAAGTGCACTGGTCAATTCAGTACCTTCGGAAGATACCTAGAAGAACTATAGAGTTCCTAACTCTCAATGCCTCATAACCAGACATCATAGATTCTTCTAACAATCATACTGAGGTCAATAGTCCTTTGACCCTAAGATTGCGAATATATCGTTTTAAGCAAACTACGAAGAGTTTGTTCATGCAAATCTACATTTGTCTCTTCGTAAGTTGTTTAGTTTGTTTATGGACTAAAAGACTATGGTTTTATCATAAAGCTTCAGACAAGGAAGATTGAATGAACGTTTCAACTTTTTATTAATGAATAAGCAATTACAAGCAAGAGTCTTCGTAAGACTATATGACATCAAATGTACATAAATAGACACTACTACTCTTCTTGTGGGCACCATTGACAACAAACTCCCACTTGACTCAAAGAAGATGTGAGTAGTCCTACATGCCTAATCCCTCACGATGTTGGTCGAAGACCTTGTTCGCTAGGGCCTTGGTGAATGGATCTTCCAGAGATCTACTTCACCTCCACGTCTCCGCGTTGCGCGATCTCTCGAATCAAATGGTATTTCCTCTCAATATGCTTAGAGCGCTTATGGCTTCTAGGTTCCTTTGAGTTAGCGACAGCCCCACTATTATCACAATAAAGGGTCATGGGCTCGTCGACGTTTGGAACAACTTCCAAATACTTAAGGAACTTTCTAAGCCATACAGCCTCTTTGGATGCTTCACAAGCAGCCACATATTCTGCTTCCATTGTGGAGTCAGCAATGCAAGATTGCTTAATACTTCTCCACACAACAGCTCCACCATTAAGGATG
The DNA here is from genome assembly GCF_054948205.1 of Urtica dioica subsp. dioica. NCBI lineage: Eukaryota > Viridiplantae > Streptophyta > Magnoliopsida > Rosales > Urticaceae > Urtica > Urtica dioica. The sequence continues at coordinate 7,843,067 of NC_142765.1, read as the reverse complement.
AACACAGATCCCGAAGTGGATTTCCTGGAATCCTTATCCGCTTGAAAATCGGAGTCGGTATATCCCGTCATAGTCAGGTCAGTACCTGAGTATGTAAGCATCAAGTTCCTAGTTCTTCGAAGATACTTAAGAACATGCTTAACAGCAATCCAGTGCTCGGGTCCAGGGTTGGATTGGAAACGACTAACTACGCCAACGGCGAAACAGATGTCAGGTCTAGTGCAAAGCATAGCATACATAAGGCTTCCTACGGCAGAGGCGTAAGGAATTTTCCTCATGTCTTCAATCTCTTGTGCAGTCTTGGGAGACTGGTCCTTAGAGAGTGAAACTCCATGCCTAAAGGGTGTTTGACCCCTCTTGCAGTCTTGCATCGAGAAGCGATCCATCACCTTATCAATATAAGATGCTTGAGAGAGCGACAGGGTCCGGTTTTTCCTATCTCGAAAGATTTGGATCCCCAGAATGTACGCGGCTTCTCCTAGATCCTTCATATCGAATTGCTTTGCTAGCCAGACCTTAACCTCAGATAACTTACCCACGTCATTACCAATGAGTAGTATATCATCGACATATAGTACCAGAAACACAACTTTGCCTTCGTGTATTAACTTGTAAACACAAGGCTCATCTATTGACTGTTCAAAGCCGAAGCTCTTTACAGTTTCATCGAATCTAATATTCCATGACCTAGATGCTTGCTTTAGTCCATAAATGGATTTAAGCAACTCACAAACCTTGGTCTCTTGACCTTTATCCACGAAACCGTCTGGTTGAGCCATGTAAATGCGCTCGTCAAGATTGCCATTCAGAAAGGCTGTCTTGACATCCATTTGCCAGATCTCATAGTCGAGAGCTGCAGCTATGGATAGGAGTATGCGGATGGATTTAAGCATCGCGACTGGCGAGAAGGTTTCTTCATAGTCAATCCCTTCTTGTTGGGTATAACCCTTCGCCACAAGTCGTGCTTTGAACGTCTCAACGTTCCCATCAGGACCCCTTTTCTTCTTGTATATCCACTTACACCCTACGGGTTTAATCCCTTCAGGAAGGTCTACAAGTTTCCAGACTTTGTTGACATACATCGAGTGCATCTCAACTTTCATGGCGTCAAGCCAAAGGTTTGATTCAGAACAAGCCATTGCTTGGCTATAGGAAACAGGATCATCCATGTCAGAGACGGCTACAAGAGAGTCTCCATAAGACATGTACCTGTCAGGCTTTTGAGTAGCCCTCCCACTACGTCGAAGTACTACTTGACGAGATTCTGATGAGTTAGGTTGTGTTTCAGTTGGGGTAAGAACAGTTCTTACAGATGAGGTAGAAGCTTCCTCACCCAACTTTTCTTCAAGCACAATTTTGCTTCTAGGTTTCGCATCCTTCATAAAGTCCTCCTCAAGGAAACGAGCATTCGTGCTAACGAAAGTCTTATCGTCCTCGGGACTATAGAAAGTAAAACCTTTGGTTTCCTTCGGATATCCTACAAACAGGCACAATTCTGACCTACTAGCCAACTTGCTAGTCTTTTGCCTTAGCACATGTGCAGGGCAACCCCAAATTCGGATGTGGCCCAAACTTACTTTACGGCCAGTCCATCTTTCATAAGGAGTACCAGGAACCGTTTTAGACGGAACTTGGTTCAGAATGTAAGCGGCTGTTTCGAGGGCATATCCCCAAAAGGAAAGCGGGAGTGATGAGTAACTCATCATCGATCTAACCATCTCCATAAGAGTTCGGTTTCTTCTCTCTGACACTCCGTTTTGTTGAGGTGTGCCAGGTGCGGTAAGCTGAGAAGCAATACCTTCTTCTTTAAGAAAGTCATCGAACTCTCCAGACATATACTCACCACCTCGATCAGATCGAAGGGTTTTGATCACTTTGCCAGTTTGCTTTTCCACTAAAGCCCTAAAGACCTTAAATACGTTAAAGGTCTCGGATTTGTGTTTGAGCAAATAGACAAACCCATATCGTGAGTAATCATCAGTGAAGGTAACGAAGTATTCGTATCCTCCACGTGCCTGTTGGCTGAGCGGACCATATACATCAGAATGTATTAGTTCCAGCAACTCAGTGGCTCTTCGACCTTTATCAGAGAAAGGTCGCTTAGTCATTTTTCCTTCTATGCAGGATTCACAAGTAGGTAGTGAACCTATTGCAGAGGCTTGGAGTGGACCATCCCTCACAAGTCTCTTAATCCTTTCTAGACTGATATGACCAAGTCTTAAGTGCCATAGGTGTGTTGATTTTGTTAGATCGGAGGATTCAGAAAGTTTGATCCTCTTTGGCTCCCTAATTAGATCATTATCTATTTCGGTGTCTAAAAGAGAAGGTTGAGTGGGATAGATGTAGAAAAGAGCATTCTTCATACATGCGTCAGTGACAAAAGAATTATCAGGAAACGAAATACGAATTCCATTCTTAATGAACTTTAAACAATAATCTTGCTCACGAAGACGAGCAACGGATATTAAGTTCTTCCCAAAGGTAGGAACAAAATAAACATTATTCAAGTTTAAAGTGCGGTCTTCAAAAGACAGCGTCACGGATCCCACAGCCTTTGCAGACACCAGGCTCCCATCACCCCATTTGAAACAGAACTCGCCTTCCTCTAAGCTTTTGGTTTTCTTGAAACCATTCAAGGAACAGCAAATATGGTTAGTAGCAGCGGAGTCAAGAATCCACGTTGATACATTATCAGCTACTAAGCATGCTTCGGTAACTAGTACAATACTATGTTCCTTTGCTTTGAGATAGGCGGGAGAGTTCCTTTTGTCGGCCTTGTAAGGTCTCTTCACAGTTTCAGAGGCGGAGGCTTTTTGCTCAGTAGCATGTGCCTCTCCTTGATTCCTCTTTCTCTTAGTGAAACCTACAGCAGTGTGAAGTTCCTTCATAAGCTTGGTAACAGTGTACTCTAGCTTGTTTATGGAGTAGTTCATCTTGGAGGTATCAAGAGATGCGGGGAGAGTTTCTAAGATCATATCTATGACATTCTTCCCATCAGTCTCAGATCCTAGGATTTCCATTTTATTCAGATGACTAATGATCAATATCATAAAGTCTCCAACAGGAGTCCTAGCCTTCATGCGACAGTTCATAAACTGTCGGACTGCTTGTTGCCTTGTTTGACGCCTTTGCCCTTCAAACATCTCAAGGAGATTGTAGAGCATGTCAGCGGCAGTCTCGAAGTCACGATGTTGCTCTTTCAGCATATTGTTCATAGATGCCAAGATATAGCACCTCACAATCTCATCGGATCGAAGCCAGGCCGCTAAGGCGTCATTGTCCTCTTGAGTTGAATCATCATTCGTTAGAGGAGGACACGGGGTGGTGAGTACCCATTTGTGCTTGTTAACGGTAGGTATTATGTCGAGGTTACGTTTCAAATCTACGTAGTTTTCGTTTTCGAGTTTGATCGAGGAAAGAAAGATTGAGAGATGTTTGCGGGACATAAAGCCTATTGAAGTTGAAACAAGTTTATGATTAGTCTTTGGTTTAGGATTTAAGTTTGTTTAAGACTTTAGTAAAATCCAAAGGTGTTATAAACTAAACGATAATTTACTCCCTCAAGAGAAGGCCGCAAAAAATCTCCATTTATAAGTAAATGACACATCATTAATGCTAAGCCAAGATGTCAATACATCATTTTGACTAGCCACCTTGTAAATTGGTTTGATCACTCATATCCTTTCGCAGAGCCTTAAGGAAGGATACTAGGGATTGAGCCTAAGTGTGCAACCAACCACTTAGTCCAAAAGATCAGCTTTGAAAAACAATCCCCCAAGGGGAGGCCTTGCCATCATTGCATCATTCTCGGACGTAGCTCATTGAGCAATGATCGAAGCAACAACGCCTTGGAGTACTCACATTTAAGTGAGGGTCGCAAGAGCGGCTCTTAGTCCCACGTTATTGCATCTTTCACTAGTGTTGGGGATCGCGGGTTACAAACAACGAGTATAACCCTCCCACTTAGTTTTTGGAGTTGGTTCATCGACTCTTTTAAGTTCGGAAACAGATTTCCTAGTTAGAGAGCGACAGAGCGGACAACTAGAAGAGAATCCTAGATCGACATGTTCAGAGCAGTATTAGTGCATAAAGGCACAAGGTACATACTCGATCTTTTCCTATTTTCTATTTCGGGAAAGTGCGTGAGGGAAGTGTGAACTTCAACTCACTCGAACACTTGAAAGTTTGAGATTACACATCTTTTTATTTTTCGGCTTGTCTACAAGGAGACCTCCCACTCAAATTTTCAAGAGCATATAGATTTTGAACATATGTGATATAGATATAGTTTTGAAAACATTTTGAAAACTTATTTGATTTGGATGACAAAATATTTTCAAGTTTGAAAGTGAAAACGGTTTTTCAAAATTCAAACTAGTTTTGTAAAAATTCAATTTCAATTAATCTTTCAAAAATCAAAACTTTTAATCTTTACACATCATGTTTATAATCATATGAAAAACATTTTTGCTCAAGAAAGTTTTCTCATTAGAGTTCTATAACTCATGGTAGTGGGGTTTGAAAATCCGGATTTCTAAAAAAACTGGAGTTTCAGACAGCCGCGCACCTCGGAGTAAAATCGCCATAACTGGCGGCTCCGATGTCCTTTTGAGCCGAAACCGGTGGCATTGGACAGAGGACAGACAGAGCTTTAATTTGATTCAAGAATCATTAAATTTCGATTTCTGAGCAGAGAGTTATGCCGCTTTTAATGCGGGTTTACATTCCAGCTCGAAGAAAAAGAAATAAATTAAAGCTTTGTCCTTTTAGGTGCGAAAAAGAATCGAGTGTAACGGAACGTTTTAAGATATTGTTTAAAGCTTTTATTTGTGTTTTATTAGCAGGGTAATAACATAGAATAAAAGAAAAAACAACATGCATAAAACGATTCAAGTAAATAAACGAAACTAGCAAGAAAATAAAACTAGTCACAAAATTTACTCGAAAATTCTCAAACCTTTAAAACACGTTTTTCAATATAAAAAATTAAAAACTTTTAGAACTGATTCTAATGTGTTTTAACATCATCCCAAACTCATAGAAAATCAACATGGTTTTTAATTTAAAGGCATGAGCAATAAATTAAAAAAAAAATCTAAGATTACAATTCTAACTTGTCACAAAATTAGTAAACTTTCGAAAACGATTTTCAAGCTCATAATTTAAAAACATGCACATGCATTCCTTTGACCATAGCTCTGATACCATTTGTTGGAATCGATCTAGGGTTTAAGAAAAAGTTTAACGCTTCGTTAAGCGGCGGAATTTTAAAAATTTTCTTTTTAAGTAAAACTAGTTTTTACTAACCTAGACAAGAGCATGTGCATGTAAATAAAAACCAATATGAGCTATTAAAGTTACTAACCTTTCTTGAAGCTTGAACCTTGTAGAAGCTTTTGGAAAGTTGCAACGCTCGTCTCCCCTCGCAGCACGTCTCTCTTTCTTTCCTCGGCTCCTCGAGCAACCACGAAAGTTTCTATCACTAAATCACTCGAAAAGAAGGAATCAGTGAGTGGGCACTTTTAAACGCTACGACTTGAGAACGAGTCTCGAAGTCGCAGAGCTAAACGCTAGGTCAAGTGAGGACCTAGGTGCCAAAACAAGAAAAATCGAAAATAAAATAGAAAGAGAGAGAGAGAGGATTTCGGCCACCACAAGGTCTAGAGAGAGAAGCTCTCAATCTCTAACTTATGTGGAATGAATAGAATGAGAGGAATGAGGGTCCTATTTATAGGAGAAGGGTTGGCCTTGGAAAGAAGTAGTTTCCTCTTATTTTCCAAGCCTTTATGAGGAAATCTTATTTCCCCTTTTTCCCTTGCTTTACACGTCCAACATGTGCTTCAATAAGCCTTGGATTTGTTTCCTCATTTAGTTTGTCTCTCTCTTTCCTTTGTGTTGGCCGAACTTATGCTTTCCTCATAGAGGAAATTTGTTTCCTCTTTTTCTTTTGGCAAGTATCTTGATACATTTATGCACAAAATAATTTCTCTTTCCCTTGGGTATTTGGGCGCCCATTTCACATCTAGAAGGAGCTTCTAGAAGCTTCTTCATTTGTTCATGACAACATGTGAAAGGCCCATTAAGAATTTTCAATAAAATTCTTATGAAATGAAATTAATTCACAAGGCCCAATTAATCATATTATGGCCGAGTGACATTAAGTCATCAAATGAACTTGTCAAAAAATTTATTGACATTCATTTCATCCTTTGTCTCAAAAGACAAAAATACCCTTTTGACTATTTTCGTTCTTGTTTTGACTTAGCTTCCAGTTTAACTATTCCTATCGATGTGATTCGTGACAGTGACCTCATGGACCCAAATGAACAAAGCTTTAGCTAAACACTTGGACTCAAAAGTTCACAAACCTTTTCCAAGTTTAGCTTAATGCCAGCTGACTCCACTAAAGAGCTGACACTGAAAATCTCTCGGTTCAAATGAATTTATTTTCTACTCAAGAATTCGACTTAATTATGATGAGCGGATCCACTGAATATTATCTATGTTTACCCTTCATGAATGTCATCAGCTAGTCGGGATTTACTAAATTACCATTTTAGCCTTCTAGCTGTTATTTCCTCAACTCCTTTGTCGCTTGTGAATAAGTTAGAAACAATGTATTGACGAGGAGCTAACAAGTCACATTGTTTCATCCAAAAGAGTCAGGACTCAATTTGGACACTGGCCAGTTCATTTATTCACACTCCAAGGAACAAAGCATGAGGTGACATACATTGCATTTCAGCAATCTTGTACATGAATTCCATATCTATGAGAACTTCACAAAGTTACTCATGACAGACTCACAACTTAGTACCTCACCAATAGGCCTTGTTCGGAATCACATAGTGAGTCCGAAATTTGACTTTCTCAAATGAGAATACTAAGGTGTGAAATGACATGTCTCATTTCAGGATTAAGGTAAGCATGATGCAATTCATACATAGTGACTTCGAGACATAAGAGGTTAAATGGTTTGTTCTTATATTGTCTCTAGAAGTGCACTGGTCAATTCAGTACCTTCGGAAGATACCTAGAAGAACTATAGAGTTCCTAACTCTCAATGCCTCATAACCAGACATCATAGATTCTTCTAACAATCATACTGAGGTCAATAGTCCTTTGACCCTAAGATTGCGAATATATCGTTTTAAGCAAACTACGATGAGTTTGTTCATGCAAATCTACATTTGTCTCTTCGTAAGTTGTTTAGTTTGTTTATGGACTAAAAGACTATGGTTTTATCATAAAGCTTCAGACAAGGAAGATTGAATGAACGTTTCAACTTTTTATTAATGAATAAGCAATTACAAGCAAGAGTCTTCGTAAGACTATATGACATCAAATGTACATAAATAGACACTACTACTCTTCTTGTGGGCACCATTGACAACAACATGTTCCTAGCACGATTTGCTACATCGATGGTCCAAAAGAAGACCAAGATGTACTTATGGTCAATCAGGCAAGAGAATAACGAGTCCTTGAGACGGTATCTCACCTGATTCACCGCAGAATCAAATAAGATTGACCGCTTTGACGACAGTGACGCGATTACAGCCATCATCGAGGGCTTGCGCACCGGAGACTTCTTAAAGTCCATCGTCGGTAGAGTCCCTTCTACGATGGCCGAGTTAACGAACCGAGCCAAAACCTTCATGAGGGTGGAAGATTACCTCGACGGCCGCAGGAGCGGCAATCAAAGCTCGCGCCGTCGGGATGAGTCCGGCAACGAGCCATGCCACCCTCGCAAAAGGGTGAACAAGGGAGGTCAAGCTTCCGATAGCCGACTCCCTATGTCTCAAAAGCCGCGTCTTGCGAGCAATTTTAGAGACTACTCGGGTTACACTCCTTTGAACGCCCCAGTAGAGCAAATCTACGCTGTGGCGCGTGACAAGTTCACCGCTCCGACTCCGATGAAAGGCGGCCTCGCATCTCGCGACTGGTCCCGTTATTGTGAGTTCCACCAGGATTACGGTCACACGACCGCTCAATGCTTCCATCTTAGGAGGCAAATTGAGACATTAATCCAAAAAGGCGAGCTCAAAGAGTTTGTCCTTCGCATGGTAGGTGCCACGGTCCCCGCCGATAACAGGCCACAGCCTGAGAATGGTGGGAGGCCCAACGCCAACCCCGACCGCACCGCGGTCGCGGCTACGACCGATGCACAACTCCACGTCGTCACCACCATCCTAGGTGGCCTGCAAGACAGGGACTCGGCCCGGCAAAGGAAAAAGCATCTCAGAGCTGCCTCTCAAGAAGGCCTTGCCGGGCAATTTAGCCTCACCTATGAGGAACCTCCGTCCATAACTCACGAGACGATACAATTCACCAATGAAGAGGCCAAGCGAGTTGTGCACTCGCATAATGACGCTATAGTCCTTAAGGCCCAGGTGGCCAACAACTTGGTAAAAAGAGTTCTTATTGATAACGGCAGCGCATCCCATATAATCTTTAAGACCACCCTAGAGCGCATGAAGCTCGGAGGGCTCCGCCCTATCCCAACTCAGACACCTTTGTTTGGGTTCACAGGAGAAAAGGTCATGACTGAAGGAATCATTGATTTACCAGTCACCTTCAGAACTACCGGAGGTATCAAAGTCGTTCACATGGTCCATTTTCTTGTGGTTGACCAGGAGTCGCCCTACAATGTTATCATTGGGCGACCCACGTTGAACAGACTAAGGGCCATCACATCCACGTATCACCTACTGGTGAAGTTCCCCACAGAGGAGGGGATTGGCGTCATGGCTGGCGATCAGACCCAAGCGAGGATATGCTACGTCCAGGGCGTGGACGGCAAGCCCACTGAAAAATGGGTCAACACGATCTACCAACTAGAAGACGACTACCCGTGTGATCAAAAAGACGCACAACAACTCGGGGAACTAGACCCCCGCGACGATATCGAGAGGTTGAAAGTTGACACCCCCGATGATCTCACTTCGATCGTTCTCGACGAAGCTAAACCTGACCAGGTAGTGAAGATCGGTGCACAACTCCCTATCGCCATCAAAACTCAACTCGCGTCCTTCCTTCGGGAGTTTAAGGATGTGCGTGGACACATGCAGACATGCCTGGTATAGACCCCGATGTGATTGTGCACCGGTTGAATGATGATAAAACTATCGCGGAAAAGGTACAAGCTAGACGCGCGTTCAACCCCGAACGATACCTAGCGATAAACGAGGAAGTCGAAAAGCTTCTCTCCGCTGGTTTCATCCGAGAAGCCAAGTACTCCAAGTGGGTGGCCAATGTGGTCATGGTCAAAAAGCCTAATGGGAAGTGGCGCATTTGTATAGATTACAAAGATCTTAACAAAGCCTGCCCAATAGATTGCTTTCCACTCCCACGCATCGAACAACTGGTCGACGCCACGGCAGGACATGAACTGCTAAGTTTCATGGACGCCTACTCGGGCTATAACCAGATACGAATGCACGAGCCCGATCAGATCAAGACGACCTTCGTCACTAATCGCGGCCTCTACTGCTACAAGGTCATGCCTTTCGGCCTTAAGAATGCAGGAGCTACTTACCAACGATTGGTAAACCGGATCTTCGCCGACCTAATCGGCAAGACCATGGAAGTATACGTGGACGACATGCTCGTTGAAAGCCTACTGGCTACCGATCACGTAGACAACCTAAGGGAGATGTTCTTAATCCTCCGCCGGTACAAAATGAAGCTCAACCCCAACAAATGTGTGTTCGGGGTCGAATCCGGGAAGTTCCTAGGCTACATAGTTAGCCATCGAGGTATCGAAGCGAACCCCGAGAAAATCAAGGCACTCCTTGACATGAAATCTCCGCGACGTGTCAAGGAAGTCCAAAGTATGACCGGTCGGATTGCCGCCCTCTCACGTTTTGTGGCCAAAGCAACTGACAAGTGTCAACCGTTCTTCAAAGCAATAAAGAAGACGAACGGCTTTGAATGGACGGACGAGTGCGAGAAGGCCTTTCAAGAAATGAAGGCCTACTTCGGGACACCTTCGTTCCTCTCCAAGCCAAAAGATGGCGAGACGCTCTACGTCGACCTCGCCGTCTCCGAACGAGCTGTAAGCGCTGTACTGATCCGTGAAGAGGATAAGGCTTAATGGCCTATCTTCTACGTGAGCAAAGCCTTACTTGACGCCGAAACGCGTTACACAGAGATAGAGAAACTCTCTCTCGCACTCTTCGTAGCCGCCAAAAAGCTACGCCCCTACTTCCAGGCTCACCCAATTGTTGTCCGAACAGGGCACCCCATTGGTAAAGCTCTTCAAAAGGGAACATCGACTCGCATGGCGATCTGGTCCCAAGAATTGAGCGAGTACGGGATCGAGTTTCACCCGAGACCGATAATAAAGGCTCAAGCCTTAGCCGATTTCGTGGCAGAATTCTCCTACACTCCTGACATGGGAAGAGCAGAAGACGACTCGACCGACGACTTGTCGGATCGAAAGAGAAAGGTCGACCCTACGGGTCCCATCTGGGAACTACACGTAGATGGAGCATCTAATGCCCAGGGAGCAGGCGCTGGCGTGATTTTGACAAATCCTGACCGAGAAAAGTTACGCTACGCCCTCCACTACGGATTCCAGGCCTCCAACAATGAGGCCGAGTACGAAGCCCTCATCGTAGGGCTAGAGCTCGCTCAAAAGCTCAACGTACAGAATTTGCGAATACACTGCGACTCGCAGTTAATCGTAAATCAGGTTAAAGGCGACTACGTTGCCAAAGAACCTAATATGATCGCCTACTTGGCAAAGACAAATGCCAAGTTAGATGCCTTCTCCTGGTTCGAGATCATCCAGATCCCACGAGAAGAGAACTCCGAGGCTGACGCTCTAGCTCGCCTCGGATCCGGTATCACCGAAGATGGGTTGGGAACTATCCCAATCGAGTCTCTCTCGCGACCATCCGTCTCACGTGACGAGGTTGGAACGACCAACTTGGATGACCCCGCTTACGAAATTCTTGCGCAGATTGGCACTTCCCGAAGACCGCAAAGAAGCCGAAAGGCTGAAAGCCCACGCATCTAAATACGTGTTGAGAGGCGAAGCCTTATACAAGCGCGGGTACTCAACCCCGCTGCTCCGATGCCTCAACAGCGTCGAGTCGACTAAGGTCCTCCGCGAAATCCACGAAGGCATCTGCGGGAACCACTCCGCTGGGAGGTCTCTTGTGCTCAAAGTGCTTCGACAAGGCTATTTCTGGCCGACGATGAAAAGAGACGCCTACGACTGGGCGAGAAAGTGCGACAAGTGTCAACGTTTCTCTAACGTTCCACGACAGCCGCCATCTCCCCTGGGTAGCATCGTCGTCCCTCGCCCCTTTGCGAAATGGGGCGTAGAAATTATCGGCAAGCTTCCCAAAGCTCCGAGGCTATACGAATACGCCATCGTCGTTATCGACTACTTCACTAAGTGGGTCGAAGCCGAACCTCTGGCCAGGATCACCGAGGCCAACACCACGAACTTCATCTGGAAGTCCATAATATGCCGACATGGCATCCCCGCGTCAATTGTGACCGACAACGGCGCGCAATTCGACAACGCTAGGGTTAGAGAAATCTACGCCCAATTAAGGATAAGCAAGACATTCTCATCCCCGCGACACCGACAGGCTAATGGCCAAGTGGAAGCCGTCAACAAGACGATTAAAAGCAACCTCAAGAAAAAGCTCGAAGCCAAAAAAAGGGGCCTGGGCTTAGGAGCTACCTTTCATCCTATGGGTCTACCGAACAACCGTTCGAAACGCCACCGGAGAGACCCCCTTCTCCCTAGCTTTTGGGATTGAAGCGGTGGTCCCTGTGGAAATGGAGGTCCCCACTTACCGGGTTGATACTTTCGACGAAAAAGAAAATGACGAAGCCATACTCGTCGAATTGGATCTAATCGACGAGAAAAGATCCGAGGCCCTCACCAGACTCGCTGCACATAAGCGAAAGGTTGAGAGATACTACAACGCCAAAGTCAAAAGGCGGATCTTCGCCATCGGCAGCCTTATACTCAGGCGCGTGTTCCTATTCACCCAAGTACAAGGCGCCGGGGTCCTGGGCCCGAATTGGGAAGGACCGTATAGAGTTCGACAAGTCATACACGACGGAACCTACTACATCGAACACACGGACGGAACTCCAATCCGGCACCCGTGGAACGCCGAACACTTGAGGCAGTACCACCAGTGACCGAGCCCCCCCGTTTATGGCTCTGATTTCCCTTATTCAAAAAGGCCTACGAGCCCCTGTTTGAGGATGTTCCCTGTTAGCAAAAATTAATAAAAAAATAAAGTTTGCGGTTTTTTTACCCACTTTATTAAAGTTTTTAGTCATCACGGCACGACCTGTAAACTAAAAACTTGGGGGGCTAATGGGTCCTGTGACATACACTCAAGAATTCACGGCATAAAAAAAAACCTTAAGCCCCCCACTCATGGGATATAGAGGCTTAAGAAGCTCGAACCCCGACGGCTCGTCAAGCATACGGGTTTGAGAAAAGACGTCGGCCTAACCCGGCGCAACACATCTCGGTCGCTCAACAGCACGAGCTCAAAGACGCCGGCTCAACCCGGCGCAACACATAAGTTCGGTCGCTCAACCGCACGAACACTTTTACCCAGGCCTAAGTCCCCCACGGGGATACAGACTTAGGAAGCTCGGACCCCGACGGCCCTTCATGCATACGGGTTCGAGTAAAACATCGGCCTTCCCGGCGTGCCGTAAGACGCGTAAAGGCGCAGGTGAAAGACGTCTCCTGGGACGCATGTAAGTCGCGTAAAGACGCTGCCTCAAACCCTAAAAAAGGCCAAATTTGAGCCATACGAATGTTCGCTAGCCCCAGGGCACAAGCACCAAAGACGCCGGCCTAACCCGGCGCAACAGGGTTTGAGTAAAAGACGTCGGCCTAACCCGACGGACCCGCGTTCGCTTGCTCTAGGACAAGCGAGCCCAAAAGATGCCGGCCTAATCCGGCGCAACCCGCGTTCGCTTGCTCCAGGGCAAGCGAGCCCAAAAGACGCCGGCCTAACCCGGCGCAACCCGCGTTCGCTTGCTCCAGGGCAAGCGAGCCCAAAAGACACCGGCCTAACCCGGCGCAATCAACGCTCGGTCGCTCAACAGCACGAGCCCAAAAGACGCCGGCCTAACTCGACGCAACCCGCGTTCGCTTGCTCCAGGGCAAGCGAGCCCAAAAGACGCCGGCCTAACCCGACGCAATCCACGCTCGATCGCTCAACAGCACGAGCCCAAAAGACGCCGGCCTAACCCGGCGCAATCCACACTCGGTCGCTCAACAGCACGAGCTAAAAAGACGCCGGCCCAGCTCGGCGCAACCTACGTTCAGACGCTCCAGGGCGCGAACGCCAAAAAGACGTCGGCACAGCCGGCGCACCATATATGCTCAGTCACTCAACAACACGAGCTCCAAAGACGCTGGCCTAACCCGGCGCGATCTATGTTCGCTTGCTCTAGGGCACGAACTCAAAAGACGCCGGCCCATCATGGCGCAACATGCACGTCCAGTCGCCGAAGGCACGGACGCAAAGCCCCCGGGAACTACCCGGTGCGACCTCTTCGATCGCCGAGTGGCACGAAGCGAAGTCGATGGGCCACATTAGGCACACTGGATCGTCGGCCTAAACCGACAAGCCGATATCACCGTTCGACGCGGATCGGCCCGTCGCCTAACTGGGCACAAACGCCCCCTCACCCCGGACGTTAAACGACGACGAGTCGTAACGACCAAACGAGCAGAGGACGAATCCCAGCTAAGGACGCAAAAACCTGCCAAAACTATTGGTAAGGATACAAGCCCTTCGGGCCATGTTAGCCCACAAAGAAGGCACATGCAAGCGAAACTTCTCAAAAATGAGATAAGCATTCAACATGAAAGCGACAAAGTATCTCATAAATGAAAAGAGCCACTGCTCTGAATCCAATGAACATGTGCTGAATAAAAAGTGCGTGGGAAACAAATAAAATCCTGTAAAAAGGAAAAGAAAGCAAAGCGCGAAACATATGCGCTATAAAGAAGCCACATGGCTCACACGGCACCCTCATCTAGTAGGGGAAACAAGGTGTCGAAGAAGTCAAAAGTGACCCCCCGGGCCTCGTTCTCGGTTGCGGCCGCATCTCGACATTCCACCGCCCCGGCACGACGGACCTCCTCGGTCCCTATGTCATAGTCATCCTGCAAGTCAGACGTTCTTCGCTCCGTTTCAGCAAGCTAGGATGTGAGACGTGCGTTCTCCTCCGCCAGAGAGTCGCGCTCGTGCTCCGCTCGAAGTGAGTTGGCGGTGCGACGTCTCCAAAGCATCGGATCGGGCATCCAGCTGTCTCCGGAGGTCGGTAACCTCAGTGCGAAAAATTTCCGCTGATCGGGTCGCCATCTCGCAAGCTCACCGTTCTTCGGTCAGCTCCCCCGCCATCTTGGCCACTGACATCTGGGCTCCATCGCGCTGATCTCGGGCTATCTAGAGTTCCACCTTTGTCTCGCGAAGTCGGTCCTAAAGTGTCTCGAGTTCCGCCCCCAAGTGAGAACCGCGATCGACTTGGGTAAAGCCTAGACCTCAAACGCCCTTGAGAAATTAAAGTTCACGACTCGTGACTCACGAGCCATGAACTTGGGGGGCTAATGTTGTCGGTTGTTTTCGGCAAACCGGAAATCTAAAAACAATTCGAGGCCGGTCGGGCATCGCCGGCCGGATCACCCAACGGGCCCCGGCCGTCTCGGCCCATACGCGCCCCGCGCCCAGCCGGCCATGCGCACCCCGCGCCCTACCGGCCATGTGCACCCGCGCCCTACCAGCCATGCGCGCCCGCGCCCTACCAGCCATGCGCGCCCACGCCCTGCCGGTCATGCGTGCCCCGTGCCCTGCCGGTCATGCGCGCCCGCGCCCTGCCGGCCATACGCGCCCCGCGTTCTGCCGACCATGCGCGCCCCGCACCCTACCGGTCATGCGCACCCCGCGCCTTGCCGGGCACGTGCGCCCCGCGCCCTACCGGCCATGCGCGCCCCGCACCCTGTCGGCCATGCACGTCTCGCGCCTTGCCCTTCTGTGGGCTTCCAAGAAGGTCGACCCATGGCCTTCCCCACACCTATAAATACCCCCTCTCTTGAGGGGGAAGGACACAACTTTTCTCTCCAGAGAATTTCCTAGAGAACATTTTCTGTACATTCTCTCCTCCGGCTTGCGCTTGCCCGACGCCGCCGGCCCGTACGCGCCCTGCGCCGCCGGCCGTGCGCGTCTCGCGCCCCCGGCTGTGCGCCTCGGGCCATGCACGCCCTGCGCCCCGCGCGGTCGGCCGTGTGCATCCTCACGCTGTTGGAATCGATCTAGGGTTTAAGAAAATAATTAACGCTTCGGTAAGCGGCGGAATTTTAAAAATTTTCTTTTACAAGTAAAAACAGTTTTTACTAACCTAGACAAGTGCAAGTACATGTAATTAAAAACTAATATGAGCTAAGGAGTTTACTAACCTTTCTTGAAGCTTGATCTTTGAGAAGCTCTTAGAAAGTTGCAACGCTCATCTCCCATCGCAGCACGTCCCTCTTCCTTTCCTCGGCACCTCGAGCAACCACGAAAGTTTCTATCACTAAATCACTCGAAATAAAGGAATTAGTGAGTGGGCACTTTTAAACACTACGACTTAAGAACGAGTCTTGAAGTCGCAGAGCTAAACACTAGGTCAAATGAGGACCTAGGTGCCAAAACAAAAACCGAAAATAACTAGAGAGAGAGAGAGAGAGAGAGAGGATCGGCCACCACAAGGTCTAGAGAGAGAAGCTCTCAATCTCTAACTTATGTGGAATGAATAAAATGAGAGGAATGAGGCTCCTATTTATAGGAGAGGCTTTACCTTCAATAAGGTAGTTTCCTCTTCTATATTGAATATCACATATTCATGAACAAATCCCTTGTTTCCCTTTTTCACTTTGGGCGTGCAAGGCATTACCTATGCCACATGGATTTGTTTCCTCATTTATCTTCTCCCTCTTTGGCTTAGTTGGCCGAATTTCCTTATGGCATGCATAGGAAACTTGTTTCCTCTTTTTCTTTTGGCAAGTATCTTGATACATTTATGCACAAAATAAACTCTCTTTCTATCTTAGGGTTGGGCGCCCATTTCATCTCTAGAAGGAGCTTCTAGAAGCTTCTTCATTTGTTCATGACAACATGAGAAAGGCCCATTAAGAATTTTCAATAAAATTCTTATGAAATGAAATTAATCCACAAGGCCCAATTAATCATATTATGGCCGAGTGACATTAAGTCATCAAATGAACTTGTCAAAATTTATTGACATCCATTTCATCCTATGTCTCAAAAGACAAGAATACCCTTTTGACAATTTTCGTTCTCGTTTTGACTTAGCTTCCAGTTTAACTATTCCTATCGGTGTGATTCGTGACAGTGACCTCATGGACCCAAATGAACAAAGCTTGAGCTAAACACTTGGACTCAAAAGTTCACAAACCTTTTCCAGGTTTAGCTTAATGCCAACTGACTCCACTAAAGAGCTGACACTGAAAATCTCTCGGTTCAAATGAATTTATTTTCTACTCAAGAATTCACCTAATTATAATGAGCGGATCCACTGAATATTATCTATGCTACCCTTCATGAATGTCATCAGCTAGTCGGGATTTACTAAATTACCATTTTACCCTTCTAGCTGTTATTTCCTCAACTCCTTTGTCGCTTGTGAATAAGTTAGAAACAATGTATTGACGAAGAGCTAACAAGTCACATTGTTTCATCCAAAAGAGTCAGGACTCAATTTGGACACTAGCCAGTTCATTTATTCACACTCCAAGGAACAAAGCATGAGGTGACATGCATTGCATTTCAGCAATCTTGTACATGAATTCCATATCTATGAGAACTTCACAAAGTTACTCATGACATACTCACAACTTAGTACTTCACCAATAGGCCCTGTTCGGAATCACATAGTGAGTCCGAACTCTGACTTTCTCAAATGAGAATACTAAGGTATGAAATGGCATGTCTCATTTCAGGATTAAGGTAAGCATGATGCAATTCATACATAGTGACTTCGAGACATAAGAGGTTAAATGGTTTGTTCTTATCTTGTCTCTAGAAGTGCACTGGTCAATTCAGTACCTTCGGAAGATACCTAGAAGAACTATAGAGTCCCCAACTCTCAATGCCTCATAACCAGACATCATAGATTCTTCTAACAATCATACTGAGGTCAATAGTCCTTTGACCCTTAGATTGCGAATGTATCGTTTTAAGCAAACTACGAAGAGTTTGTTCATGCAAATCTACATTTGTCTCTTCGTAAGTTGTTTAGTTTGTTTATGGACTAAAGACTAAGGTTTTATCATAAAGCTTCAAACAAGGAAGATTGAATGAATGTTTCAACTTTTTATTGATGAATAAGCAATTACAAGCAACAGTCTTCGTAAGACTATATTACATCAAATGTACACAAATAGACACTACTACTCTTCTTGTGGGCACCATTGACAACAAACTCCCACTTGACTCAAAGAAGATGTGAGTAGTCCTTTATGCCTAATCCCTCTCGATGTTGGTCGAAGACCATGTTCGCTAGGGCCTTGGTGAATGGATCTGCCAGAGATCTACTTCACCTCCACGTCTCCGCGTTGCGCGATCTCTCGAATCAAATGGTATTTCCTCTCAATATGCTTAGAGCGCTTATGGCTTCTAGGTTCCTTTGAGTTAGCGACAGCCCCACTTTTATCACAATAAAGGGTCATGGGTTCGTCGACGTTTGGAACAACTTCCAAATACTTAAGGAATTTTCTAAGCCATACAGCCTCTTTGGATGCTTCACAAGCAGCCACATATTCTGCTTCCATTGTGGAGTCAGCAATGCAAGATTGCTTAATACTTCTCCACACAACAGCTCCACCATTAAGGATGAACACATATCCTGAAGTGGATTTCCTGGAATCCTTATCCGCTTGAAAATCGGAGTCGGTATATCCCGTCATAGTCAGGTCAGTACCTGAGTATGTAAGCATCAAGTTCCTAGTTCTTCGAAGATACTTAAGAACATGCTTAACAGCAATCCAGTGCTCGGGTCCAGGGTTGGATTGGAAACGGCTAACTACGCCAACGGCGAAACAAATGTCAGGTCTAGTGCAAAGCATAGCATACATGAGGCTTGCTACGGCAGAGGCGTAAGGAATTTTGCTCATGTCTTCAATCTCTTGTGCAGTCTTGGGAGACTGGTCCTTAGAGAGTGAAACTCCATGCCTAAAGGGTGTTTGACCCTTCTTGGAGTCTTGCATCGAGAAGCGATCCATCACCTTATCAATATAAGATGCTTGAGAGAGCGACAGGGTCCGGTTTTTCCTATCTTGAAAGATTTGGATCCCCAGAATGTACGCGGCTTCTCCTAGATCCTTCATATCGAATTGCTTTGTCAGCCAGACCTTAACCTCAGATAACTTACCCACGTCATTACCAATGAGTAGTATATCATCGACATATAGTACCAGAAACACAACTTTGCCTTCGTGAATTAACTTGTAAACCCAAGGCTCATCTATTGACTGTTCAAAGCCAAAGCTTTTTACAGTTTCATCGAATCTAATATTCCATGACCTAGATGCTTGCTTTAATCCACAAATGGACTTAAGCAACTCACAAACCTTGGTCTCTTGACCTTTATCCACGAAAGCGTCTGGTTGAGCCATGTAAATGCGCTCGTCAAGATTGCCATTCAGAAAGGCTGTCTTGACATCCATTTGCCAGATCTCATAGTCGAGAGCTGCTGCTATGGATAGGAGTATGCGGATGGATTTAAGCATCGCGACTGGCGAGAAGGTTTATTTATAGTCAATCCCTTCTTGTTGGGTATAACCCTTCGCCACAAGTCGTGCTTTGAACGTCTCGACGTTCCCATCAGGACCCCTTTTCTTCTTGTATATCCACTTATACCCTACGGGTTTAATCCCTTCAGGAAGGTCTACAAGTTTCCACACATTGTTGACATATATCGAGTGCATTTCAACTTTCATGGCGTCAAGCCAAAGGTTTGATTCAGAACAAGCCATCGCTTGGCTATAGGAAACAGGATCATCCATGTCAGAGACGGCTACAAGAGAGTCTCCATAAGACATGTACCTGTCAGGCTTTTGAGTAGCCCTCCCACTACGTCGAAGTACTGCTTGACGAGATTCTGATGAGTTAGGTTGTGTTTCAGTTGGGGTAAGAACAGTTCTTACAGATGAGGTAGAAGCTTCCTCACCCAACTTTTCTTCAAGCACAATTTTGCTTCTAGGTTTTGCATCCTTCATAAAGTCCTCCTCAAGGAAACGAGCATTCGTGCTTACGAAAGTCTTATCGTCCTCGGGACTATAGAAAATGAAACCTTTGGTTTCCTTTGGATATCCCACAAACAGGCACAATTCTGACCTACTAGCCAACTTGCTAGTCTTTTTCCTTAGCACATGCGCAGGGCAACCCCAAATTCGGATGTGGCCCAAACTTACTTTACGGCCAGTCCATCTTTCATAAGGAGTACCAGGAACCGTCTTGGACGGAACTTGGTTCAGAATATAAGCGGCTGTTTCGAGGGCATATCCCCGAAAGGAAGGAGGGAGTGATGAGTAACTCATCATTGATCTAACCATCTCCATTAGAGTTCGGTTCCTTCTCTCTGACACTCCGTTTTGTTGAGGTGTGCCAGGTGCGATAAGCTGAGAAGCGATACCTTCTTCTTTAAGAAAGTCATCAAACTCTCCAGACATATACTCACCACCTCGATCGGATCGAAGGGTTTTGATCACTTTGCCTGTTTGCTTTTCCACTAAAGCCCTAAAGACCTTAAATACGTTAAAGGTCTCAGATTTGTGTTTGAGCAAATAGACAAACCCATATCGTGAGTAATCATTGGTGAACGTAACGAAGTATTCGTATCCTCCACGTGCCTGTTGGCTGAGCGGACCACATACATCAGAATGTATCAGTTCCAGCAACTCAGTGGCTCTTCGACCCTTATCGGAGAAAGGTCGCTTAGTCATTTTTCCTTCTATGCAGGATTCATAAGTAGGTAGTGAACCTATTGCAGAGGCTTGGAGCGGACCGTCCCTCACAAGTCTCTTAATCCTATCTAGACTGATATGACCAAGTCTCAAGTGCCAGAGGTATGTTGATTTTCTTAGATCGGAGGATTCAGAAAGTTTGATCCTCTTTGGCTCCCTAATTAGATCATTATCTATTTCGGTGTCTAAAAGGGAAGGTTGAGTGGGATAGATGTAAAAAGAGCATTCTTCATACACGCATCAGTGACAAAAGAATTATCAGGAAACGAAATACGAATTCCATTCTTAATGAACTTTAAACAATAATATTGCTCACGAAGACGAGCAACGGATATTAAGTTCTTCCCAAAGGTAGGAACAAAATAAACATTATTCAAGTTTAAAGTGCGGTCTTCAAAAGACAGCCTCACGGATCCCACAGCCTTTGCAGACACCAGGCTCCCATCACCCCATTTGAAACAGAACTCGCCTTCCTCTAAGCTTTTGGTTTTCTTGAAACCATTCAAGGAACAACAAATATGTTTAGTAGCAGCGGAGTCAAGAATCCACGTTGATACATTATCAGCTACTAAGCATGCTTCGGTAACTAGTACAATACTATGTTCCTTTCCTTTGAGATTGGCAGGACAGTTCTTTTTATCGGCCTTGTGAGGTCTCTTCTTAGTTCCAGAGGCGGAGACTCTTTGCTCAGTAGCATGTGCCTCTCCTTGATTCCTCTTTCTCTTAGTGAGACCTACAGCAGTGTGAAGTTCCTCCATAAGCTTGGTAACAGTGTACTCTAGCTTGTTAATGGAGTAGTTCATCTTGGAGGTATCAAGAGATGCGGGGACAGTTTCTAAGATCATATCTATGACATTCTTCCCATTAATCTCAGATCCTAGGATTTCCATTTTATTCAGAAAACTAATGATCAATATCATAAAGTCTCCAACATGAGTCCTATCCTTCATGTGACAGTTCATAAACCGTCGGACTGCTTGTTGCCTTGCTTGACGCCTTTGCCCTTCAAACATCTCAGGGAGATTGTAGAGCATGTTGGCGGCAGTCTCGATGTCACGATGTTGTTGTTGCAACACATTGTTCATTGATGCTAAGTTATAGCACCTCACAATCTCATCGGAGCAGAGCCAGGCCGCCAAGGCGTCTTTGTCCTCTTGAGTTGAATCGTTATTCATCAGAGGGGGACACGGGGTGGTGAGTACCCATTTGTGCTTGGTAAGGATTATGTCGAGGTTATGTTTCGAATGTAACGTAGTTCATGGTTTTGAGTTTGTTCGAGGAAAGGATGAGAGATGATGTTTGCGAGACATGTTGCTTATTTAAGTTGAAACAAGTTTATGATTAGTCTTTGGTTTAGGATTTAAGTTTTATTAAGACTTTTATAAAATCCAAAGGTGTTATAAACCAAACGATAATTTACTCCCTGAAGAGAAGGCCGCAAAAAATATCCTTTTCTAAGTAAATGACACATCATTAATGCTAAGCCAAGATGTCAATACATCAATTTTCACTAGCCACCTTGTAAATTGGTTTGATCACTCACATCCTTTCGCAGGGCCTCGAGGGAGGATTACTAGGGATTGAGTCTAAGTGTGTAACCAACCACTTAGTCCAAAAGGTCAACTTTGAAAAACAATCCCCCAAGGGGAGGCCTTGCCATCATCGTCTCACTCTCGGACGTAGCTCATTGAGCAATGATCAGTGCAAAGCGCCCTTGAGTACTCTCATTTAAGAGAGGGTCACGAGGGTGACTCTTAGTCCGGCGACACTTGCACTTTTCATTAGTGATGGGGATCGTGGGTTACAAACAACAAGTATAACCCTCCCACTTAGTTTTTGGAGTTGGTTTATCTACTCTTATAAGTTCGGAAACAAATTTCCTAGTTAGGCTCTGATAGAGCAGACAACTAGAAGAGAATCCTAGATCGACATGTTCAGAGCAGTATTAGTGCATAAAGGCACAAGGTACATACTCGATCTTTTCCTATTTTCTATTTCGGGAAAGTGCATGAGGGAAGTGTGAACTTCAACTCACTCGAACACTTGAAAGTTTGAGATTACACATCTTTTTATTTTTCGGCTTGTTTACAAAGAGACCTCCCACTCAAATTTTCAAGAGCATATAGATTTTGAACATATGTGATATAGATATAGTTTTGAAAACATTTTGAAAACTTATTTGATTTGGATGACAAAATATTTTCAAGTTTGAAAGTGAAAACGGTTTTTCAAAATTCAAACTAGTTTTGTAAAAACTCAATTTCAATTAATCTTTCAAAAATCAAAACTTTTAATCTTACACATCATGTTTATAATCATATGAAAAACATTTTTGCTCAAGAAAATTTTCTCATTAGAGTTCTATAACTCATGGTAGTGGGGTTTGAAAATCCGGATTTCTAAAAACTGGAGTTTCAGACAGCCGCGCACCTCGGAGTAAAATCGCCATATCTGGCGGCTCTGATGTCCTTTTAAGCCGAAACCGGTGGCATTGGACAGAGGATAGACAGAGCTATAATTTGATTCAAGAATCATTAAATTTAGATTTCTGAGCAGAGAGTTATGCCACTTTTAATGCGGGTTTACTCCATCTCGAAGAAAAAGAAATAATTAAAGCTTGGTCCTTTTTAGGTGCGAAAAAGAATCGAGTGTAACAGAACGTTTTATGAAGGTTGTTAAAGCTTTTATTTGTGTTTTATTAGCAAGGTAATAACAAGGCATAAAAGAAATAACAACAAGCATAAAACGATTCAAGTAAAAATAAGAAACTAGCAAGACAATATAACTAGTCACAAAATTTTACTCGAAATTTCTCAAACCTTTAAAACACGTTTTTCAATATAAAAAAATTAAACACTTTTAGAACTGATTCTAATGTGTTTTAACAACATCCCAAACTCATAGAAAATCAACATGATTTTTAATTTAAAGGCAAAAGCAATAAATTAAAAAAAAAACTAAGATAACAATTTTAACTTATCACAAAATTAGTAAACTTTCGAAAACGATTTTCAAGCTCATATTTTTAAATACATGTACATGCTAATCTTTGACCATAGCTCTGATACCATTTGTTGGAATCGATCTAGGGTTTAAGAAAATAATTAACGCTTCGGTAAGCGGCGGAATTTTAAAAATTTTCTTTTACAAGTAAAAACAGTTTTTACTAACCTAGACAAGTGCAAGTACATGTAATTAAAAACTAATATGAGCTAAGGAGTTTACTAACCTTTCTTGAAGCTTGATCTTTGAGAAGCTCTTAGAAAGTTGCAACGCTCATCTCCCCTCGCAGCACGTCCCTCTTCCTTTCCTCGGCACCTCGAGCAACCACGAAAGTTTCTATCACTAAATCACTCGAAATAAAGGAATTAGTGAGTGGGCACTTTTAAACACTACGACTTAAGAACGAGTCTTGAAGTCGCAGAGCTAAACACTAGGTCAAATGAGGACCTAGGTGCCAAAACAAAAACCGAAAATAACTAGAGAGAGAGAGAGAGAGAGAGAGGATCGGCCACCACAAGGTCTAGAGAGAGAAGCTCTCAATCTCTAACTTATGTGGAATGAATAAAATGAGAGGAATGAGGCTCCTATTTATAGGAGAGGTTTTACCTTCAATAAGGTAGTTTCCTCTTCTATATTGAATATCACATATTCATGAACAAATCCCTTGTTTCCCTTTTTCACTTTGGGCGTGCAAGGCATTACCTATGCCACATGGATTTGTTTCCTCATTTATCTTCTCCCTCTTTGGCTTAGTTGGCCGAATTTCCTTATGGCATGCATAGGAAACTTGTTTCCTCTTTTTCTTTTGGCAAGTATCTTGATACATTTATGCACAAAATAAACTCTCTTTCTATCTTAGGGTTGGGCGCCCATTTCATCTCTAGAAGGAGCTTCTAGAAGCTTCTTCATTTGTTCATGACAACATGAGAAAGGCCCATTAAGAATTTTCAATAAAATTCTTATGAAATGAAATTAATCCACAAGGCCCAATTAATCATATTATGGCCGAGTGACATTAAGTCATCAAATGAACTTGTCAAAATTTATTGACATCCATTTCATCCTATGTCTCAAAAGACAAGAATACCCTTTTGACAATTTTCGTTCTCGTTTTGACTTAGCTTCCAGTTTAACTATTCCTATCGGTGTGATTCGTGACAGTGACCTCATGGACCCAAATGAACAAAGCTTGAGCTAAACACTTGGACTCAAAAGTTCACAAACCTTTTCCAGGTTTAGCTTAATGCCAACTGACTCCACTAAAGAGCTGACACTGAAAATCTCTCGGTTCAAATGAATTTATTTTCTACTCAAGAATTCACCTAATTATAATGAGCGGATCCACTGAATATTATCTATGCTACCCTTCATGAATGTCATCAGCTAGTCGGGATTTACTAAATTACCATTTTACCCTTCTAGCTGTTATTTCCTCAACTCCTTTGTCGCTTGTGAATAAGTTAGAAACAATGTATTGACGAAGAGCTAACAAGTCACATTGTTTCATCCAAAAGAGTCAGGACTCAATTTGGACACTAGCCAGTTCATTTATTCACACTCCAAGGAACAAAGCATGAGGTGACATGCATTGCATTTCAGCAATCTTGTACATGAATTCCATATCTATGAGAACTTCACAAAGTTACTCATGACATACTCACAACTTAGTACTTCACCAATAGGCCCTGTTCGGAATCACATAGTGAGTCCGAACTCTGACTTTCTCAAATGAGAATACTAAGGTATGAAATGGCATGTCTCATTTCAGGATTAAGGTAAGCATGATGCAATTCATACATAGTGACTTCGAGACATAAGAGGTTAAATGGTTTGTTCTTATCTTGTCTCTAGAAGTGCACTGGTCAATTCAGTACCTTCGGAAGATACCTAGAAGAACTATAGAGTCCCCAACTCTCAATGCCTCATAACCAGACATCATAGATTCTTCTAACAATCATACTGAGGTCAATAGTCCTTTGACCCTTAGATTGCGAATGTATCGTTTTAAGCAAACTACGAAGAGTTTGTTCATGCAAATCTACATTTGTCTCTTCGTAAGTTGTTTAGTTTGTTTATGGACTAAAGACTAAGGTTTTATCATAAAGCTTCAAACAAGGAAGATTGAATGAATGTTTCAACTTTTTATTGATGAATAAGCAATTACAAGCAACAGTCTTCGTAAGACTATATTACATCAAATGTACACAAATAGACACTACTACTCTTCTTGTGGGCACCATTGACAACACACGCCCCCGGCCCGCGTGCGCTCCTCGCGCCCCGGCCCTCCGTCCCGTGCGCTCCTCGCGCCATGGCCCTCCGGCCCGCGTGCTCCTCGCGCCCCGGCCCACCGGCCCGCGTACGCCCCTTGCGCCCCGACCCTACGGCCCGCGTGTGCTCTTGGCGCCCCGGCCCTCCGGCCTGCGTGCGCCCCCCGCGCCACGGCCCTCCGGCCCGCGGGCGCTCCTCGCGCCCCGGCCCTCTGGCCCTCGCGCGCCTGCGCTCCTGGCCGCCCGTCCTGCGCGCGCGCCCACGCGCGTCTGCGCTCCTGGCCGTCCGACTCCCGCGCGTGCCTGCTGCCCCGGCCGAGCGCCCTGCTGCCTCGGCCGGCCGCTCCTGCTCCCCCGGCCGAGTGCCATGCTGCCTCGGCCGACCGCTCCTGCTGCTCCATGCACCCCGCGCCCGGCCAAGCGTCACGCCCCACGCGCCCTGTGCCCGGCCAGGCGTCATGCCCCGCGCGCCCTGCGCCCGTCCGGGCGTCATGCCTCGCGCGCCCCGCTCCCGGCCACCCGGTGGGCCTTGAGGGGGCCGGCCCAAGGCCTCCTCCAAATGCTATAAATACACCCCCTTAGGGGGAGGGGAAGGCATGCTGATTCAGCCCCACAACTCTTCATCCAACACTTTTCACACTCGAGAATTCTCTCATCTGCCGTGCTCTTGTGACAATCCAAGAGCGCGCGCTCCTCCTCCCTCGGTTCAGAAATACAAGGACCCCCCTCCACGAGAGGGAGCGCGCTCCTTTTCTGCGACCCGAGCTTCTGCAGTACACACTGCTCTCCTGCTTCTTGGCCCTTGAGCTAGAACTCCGAGCTACGAGGCAAGCGACCCCTCTAAAGTCTTCACTAGAAGCTATGAGCCGGGTCCTACCCTAAAGCCTTGGATTCTCAAGCCTCCGAGCCCAAGATAGCCCCCAATACACAAATTGAACTACGTTCTGACCTGATCCCGACTAAAGGGTACATAGGCAGCCAACCTTTGGCACGGTCACACCCCCTAGGGTCTAGAGGGTGCAGCTCGGTCTACGAGCTCCCATTTTTGGCCCATGCACGGTCACTTGGTCCGGCCTTGGATCGAACCGCCCGAGGTAATTAATCGTTGTTCATTTTCGTGCGACAACAATTCCTATAAAACTAGTAGTTAGTAAAGCATAGTTATGAATGTGCATGAACCACGATTGCTTTACTAATCTGAGATTGTCCTCATTTTTGTTAGGTGCACTCCGTTACGTCACCTTAGTAAAACGGATTGTGGCTATTGGTGAATTACATGGTTGTGTCATACGAATTTTTTCGTTCTTTGATTCCTGGAATGCATTTGAAGTGTTTATGATAAAGTTTATGCATAAATTGTTGGAATTGTTCTAGGGTTTAAGAAAAAGTTTAACGCTTTGGGTAAGCGGCGGAATTTTAAAAAATTTCTTTTGAAAAGTAAAACAATTTTACTAATCTAGACAAAGAGCAAGTACACGTAAATAAAACTATTATGAGCATTATAAATTTACTAACCTTTTTAGAAGCTTGAACGTTGAGAAGCTTTTTGAAAGTTACAACGTTCGTCTCCCCTCGCAGCACGTCTCTCTTCTTTCCTCGACGACACGAGCAACCACGTTAGTTTCTATCACAAGAATCACTCGAGAGAAAAGGAATTAGTGAGTGGGCACTTTTAAACACGACGACTCAAGAACAAGTCTTAGATTCGAAGAGCTAAAACACTAGGTCAAATGTGGACCTAGGTACCAAAGCAAAAACCGAAAATAACTAGAGAGAGAGAGAGAGAGGATCGGCCACAAGGTCTAGAGAGAGAAGCTCTTAATCTCTAACTTATGTGGAATGAATGAAATGAGAGGAATGAGGTGGGGTATTTATAGGAGGAGGATTACCTTCAAAAGGTAGTTTCCTCTTTTCTATAGAATATCACATATTCATGAGAAAATCTTATTTCCTCTTTTCCGATAGCCTTGCACGTCCAACATGCCTCATGAAGGCTTAGGATTTGTTTCCTCATTTGATTTCCTCTTAGTTGGCCGAAAATGCACTTTCCTTCTAGAGGAAATTTGTTTCCTCTTTTTCTTTTGGCAAGTATCTTCATACATTAATGCACAAAATAAACTCTCTTTCTCACTATGGCATGAGCGAAATTCAGCCTTATTTTCCTTGGGTTTGATGAAATTTGAGCTTCTAGAAGGAGCTTCTAGACGTTTCTTCATTTGTTCATGACAACATAAGAAAAGCCCATTAAGAATTTTTAAGTAAAATTCTATGAAATGAAATTAATCCTCAAGGCCCAAATTCATTAAGTTGGCCGTGTGATTTAAATTTCATTTGTAATCATATGACAATGGCAAAAAAATTTATTGACATTCACAAAACTTGTCTTGTTCTTGTTTTGACTTAGCTGCTAGTTTAACTATTCCTACTCGATATGATTTGTGACAGTGACCTCATGGATCCAAATGCACAAAGCTTGAGCTAAACACTTGGACTCAAAAGTTCACAAATCTTTTCCAAGTTTAGCTTAATGTCAACTGACTCCACTAAAGAGTTGACACTGAAAATCTCTCGGTTCAAATGAATTTATTTTCTACTCAAGAATTCAACCAAATTATGATGAGCGGATCCACTGAACACTATCTATGTTTACCCTTCATGAATATCATCAGCTAGTCGGGATTTACAAAATTACCATTTTACCCGTCTAGCTGTTATTTCCTCAACTCCTTTGTTGCTTGTGAATAAGTCAGAAACAATGTATTGACGAGGAGCTAACAAGTCACACTGTTTCATCCAAAAGAGTCAAGACTCAATTCGGACACTGGCCAGTTCATTTATTCACATTCCAAGGAACAAAGCATGAGGTGATATACATTGCATTTCAGCAATCTTGTACATGAATTCCATATCTATGAGAACTTCACAAAGTTACTCATGACATCTTCATAACTTAGTACTTCATCAATAGGTGCTGTTCGGAATCACATAGTGAGTCTGAACTCTGACTTTCTCAAATGAGAATACGTAAGTTATGAAATGACATGTCTCATTTCAGGATTAAGGTAAGCATGATGCAATTCATACGTAGTGACTTCGAGACATAAGAGGTTAAATGGTTTATTCTTACTTTGTCTCTAGAAGTGCACTGGTGAATTCAGTACCTTCGAAAGATACCTAGAAGAACTATAGAGTCTCTAACTCTCAATGCCCCATAACCAGACATCATAGATTCTCCTAACAATCGTACTGAGGTCAATAGTCCTTTGACCCTTAGATTGGGAATATATCATTTTAAGCAAACTACGAAGAGTTTGTTCATGCAAATCTACATTTGTCTCTTCGTAAGTTGTTAAGTTTGTTTATGGACTAAAGACTAATGTTTTATCATAAAGCTTCAAACAGACAAAGAAGAATTAGTGAACGTTTAAAATTTTTATTAAATGAATAAACAATTACAAGCAAGAGTCTTCGTGAGACTTTATTACATCAAGTGTACAAAATAAAGACTACAACTCTTCTTGTGGGCACCATTGACAACAAACTCCCACTTGACTCAAAGAAGATGTGTGTAGTCCTTCATGCCTAATCCCTCTCGATGTTTGTCGAAGACCTTGTTCGCTAGGGCCTTGGTGAATGGATCTGCCAGGTTGTCCACCGTTGAGATCTTATTCACTTCCACGTCTCCGCGCTGCACGATCTCTTCAATCAAATGGTATTTCCTCTCAGTATGTTTAGAGCGCTTATGGCTTCGAGGTTCCTTTGAGTTAGCGACAGCCCCACTATTATCACAATAAAGGGTCATGGGCTCGTTGACGTTTGGAACAACTTCCAAATACTTAAGGAATTTTCTAAGCCATACATCCTCTTAAGAACATACTTAACAGCAAACCAGTGCTTGGGTCCAGGGTTGGATTAGAAACGGCTAACTACGCCAACGGTGAAACAGATGTCAGGTCTAGTGCAAAGCATAGCATACATGAGACTTCCTACGGCTGAGGCGTAATGGATTTTTCTCATGTCCTCAATCTCTTGTGCAGTCTTGGGAGACTGGTCCTTAGAGAGTGACACTCCATGCCTAAGGGGTGTTTGACCCTTCTTGGAGTCTTGCATCAAGAAGCGATCCATTTATCAATATAAGATGCTTGAGAGAGCGACAGAGTCCGGTTCTTCCTATCTCGAAAGATTTGGATCCCCAGAATGTATGTGGCTTCTCCTAGATCCTTCATATCGAATTGCTTTGCTAACCAGACCTTAACCTCAGATAACTTACCCACATCATTACCTATGAGTAATATATCATCGACATACAGTACCAGAAACACAACTTTACCTTCGTGTATTAACTTGTAAACACAAGGCTCATCTATTGACTATTCAAAGCCGGAGCTTTTCCCAGTTTCATCGAATCTAGTATTCCATGACCTAGATGCTTGCATTAGTCCATAAATGGACTTAAGTAACTCACAAACCTTGGTTTCTTGACCTTTTTCCACGAAACCGTCTGGTTGAGCCATGTAAATGCGCTCGTCAATATTGCCATTCAGGAATGCTGTCTTAACATCCATTTGCTAGATCTCATCGTCGAGAGCTACAACTATGTATAGGAGTATGCGGATGGATTTAAGCATCGCGACTGGCGAGAAGGTTTCTTCATAGTCAATTCCTTCTTGTTGGGTATAACCCTTAGCAACAAGTTGTGCTTTGAACGTCTCGACGTTCCCATCCGGACCCCTTTTCTTCTTGTATATCCACTTACACCCTACGGGTTTAATCCCTTCAGGAAGGTCTACAAGTTTCCAGACTTTATTGACATACATCGAGTGCATTTCAACTTTCATGGCGTCAAGCCAAATGTTTGATTTAGAACAAGCCAGCGCTTGGCTATAGGAAACAGGGTCATCCATGTCAGAGACGGCTACGAGAGAGTCTCCATAGGACATGTACCTGTCAGGCTTTTGAGTAGCCCTCCCACTACGTCGAAGTACTACTTGACGAGATTCTGATGAGTTAGGTTATGTTTCAATTGGGGTAAGAACAGTTCTTACAGATGAGGTAGAAGCTTCCTCACCCAACTTTTATTCAAGCACAATTTTGCTTCTAGGTTTTGCATCCTTCATAAAGTCCTCCTCAAGGAAACGAGCATTCGTGCTTACGAAAGTCTTATCGTCCTCGGGACTATAGAAAATGAAACCTTTGGTTTCCTTTGGATATCCCACAAACAGGCACAATTCTGACCTACTAGCCAACTTGCTAGTCTTTTGCCTTAGCACATGCGCAGGGCAACCCCAAATTCGGATGTGGCCCAAACTTACTTTACGGCCAGTCCATCTTTCATAAGGAGTACCAGGAACCGTCTTGGACGGAACTTGGTTCAGAATATAAGCGGCTGTTTCGAGGGCATATCCCCGAAAGGAAGGAGGGAGTGATGAGTAACTCATCATTGATCTAACCATCTCCATTAGAGTTCGGTTCCTTCTCTCTGACACTCCGTTTTGTTGAGGTGTGCCAGGTGCGGTAAACTGAGAAGCGATACCTTCTTCTTTAAGAAAGTCATCAAACTCTCCAGACATATACTCACCACCTCGATCAGATCGAAGGGTTTTGATCACTTTTCCAGTTTGCTTTTCCACTAAAGCCGTAAACACCTTAAATACGTTAAAGGTCTCGGATTTGTGTTCAATCACGCATCGAGCATAAGTCGGTCTCACGGGGCATCCGCCATTCCAGCTTTGGTGACGCTTCTCCGTCTGCATTCGGAAGATCGGCCCTTATTCCCCAGGCGTGAGTGTGAGTCTCTGTTAAAGACGCGAAGGGACATCGTAACGAGCAGTGATGTAGACTTCTCCTGTCATGGCGTTTTCGACGCTCAGTGGGGAAGTTTTCCTCTGTTTGTCACTTTGCTTTGTTTTGCAATAGTCTTGGTTTGGCTAGCCTGTTTTTCAAATCGTTACAGGTGCTTGCTCGAGGAGCGGGACTCGACTCGAGGAGAATGGCTCGACTCGAGGAGCAAGGCTCGACTTGAGGAAAATGACTCGACTCGAGGGGCGAGGCTCGACTCGAGGAGAATCACTAGACTCGAGGAGCAAGACTTGACTCGAGGAGAATGACTCGACTCGGGGGGAAAAGCTCGACTCGAGGAGAATGACTTGACTCGGGGAGCAAGGCTCGACTCGAGGACAGTGATTTGACTCGAGGAGTGAAGCTCGACTTGAGGAGAATGACTCGACTCGAGGAGAATGGCTCGACTCGAGGAACAAGATTCAACGCGAGGAGAATGACTCGACTCGAGGAGCGAGGCTCGACTCGAGGAGAATGACTCGACTCAAGGAGCAAAGCTCGACTCGACTCAAGGAGTGAAGCTTGACTTGAGGAGAATGACTCGACTCGAGGAGCGAAGCTCGACTCGGGGAGAATGATTTGACTCGGGGAGCAAGGCTCGACTCGAGGACAGTGATTTGACTCGAGGAGAGAAGCTCGACTTGAGGAGAATGACTCGACTCGAGGAGCGGGGCTCGACTCGAGGAGAATGGCTCGACTCGAGGAATAAGATTCAACCCGAGGAGAATGACTCGACTCGAGGAGTGAGGCTCGACTCGAGGAGAATGACTCGACTCAAGGAGCGAAGCTCGACTCGAGGAGAATGACTCGAGGAGAATGAATCGACTCGAGGGGCGAGGCTCGACTC
Organism: Urtica dioica subsp. dioica; assembly: GCF_054948205.1. Classification (NCBI taxonomy): domain Eukaryota; kingdom Viridiplantae; phylum Streptophyta; class Magnoliopsida; order Rosales; family Urticaceae; genus Urtica; species Urtica dioica. Next base: position 7,811,083 of record NC_142765.1, on the reverse strand, counting down.
GAGGAGAATGACTCATCTCGAGGAGCAAGGCTCGACTCGAGGAGAGTGACTCGACTCGAGGAGCGAGGCTCGGCTTGAGGAGAACGACTCGACTCGAGGACCTAAGCTCGACTCGAGGAGGATGACTCATCTCGAGGAGCAAGGCTCGACTCGAGGAGAGTGATCGTGCTCAGTTGGTGGTGGCGAAGATGGCAGTACCTACGCCTTGTATGGCGGTTCATGTGCGTCTTGTGGCGGCTCCAAGTGCGTTGCGATTAGTCATCGTACGCAACGCCTTGTGGCGACTCAGAGCGTGTCGTGAGAGACGGTTCTGTGCGTCGTTTAGCCGTCTAGGCAAGTCGCGAGGGATGGCCTAGATATGCCATGTAGGCTTCTTAGGTGCGCCATATAGGCTTTTTAGATGTGCCATGTAGGCATCTTAAGCGCGCCATGTAGGCGTCTTAGGTGCGTCGTGACGGACGATTTGGTTGCGCGATGTAGGCGTCTCACGTGCGCCATGTAGGTGTCTTAGGTGCGCCATGCAGGCATCTTAAGTGCGCCATGTAGGCGTCTTGGGTGCGTCATGTAGGCGGCTTCGGTGCGCCACGAGGGACGACTTGGTTGCGCCATGTAGGCGTCTTACGTGCGCCATGTAGGCGTCTTTGGTGCGTCGCGAGGGATGGCTTTGGTGCGCCATGTAGGCATCTTAGGTGTGCCATGTAGGCATCTTGGGTGCGCCATGTAGGCGGCTTCGGTGCGCCATGTAGGCGTCTTAAGGGCGTCGCGAGGGACGGCTTTAGCCTGCATCTCTGGGATGTCTTATGGCGCGCCACGGAGGCGTCTTCAGCCTGCATCTCTGGGATGTCTTATGGCGCGCCGCGGAGGTGTCTTAGCCTGTATATCTGGGATGTCTTATGGCGCGCTGCGGAGGCGTCTTAAGCCTACATCTCTAGGATGTCTTATGGCGCGCCGCGGAGGCGTCTTAGCCTGCATCTCTGGGATGTCTTATGGCGCGCCGCGGAGGCGTCTTGGCCTGCATCTCTGGGATGTCTTAAGGCGCGCCGCGGAAGCATCTTCAACCTGCATCTCTTGGATTACTTATGGCGCGCCGCGGAGGCGTCTTTAGCCTGCATCTCATGGATGTCTTACGGCGCGCCGCGGAGGCGTCTTAGTTGAACGCTCATTCCCGTTTATGTTCGGGTGTTTTGTTTTGGTGGAGCGTACTTTCTTTGGGTGTAGCGTACTTTCTTGAGGATTTTGAGTGTATTTACCGTTGCCTAAGTCACTAACCCCCCGAGTTTTTGGGTTTATAAACGTTATCGAAAAACTTTGATAAAGCGGATTTTGAAAGAAAAACCTCAAACTTTATTAATATTGAAGAAATTTGAAATCCTAAAACATTGGCTCGTATGCCTTATTGAATGTTGGAAAGTAAATAAATAAAATGGGGGAAGCGCTGGCTACTGGTAGTACTGTCGTAAGTGTTCCGCATTCCACAGGTGACGGATCGGCGTCTCGTCCGTGTATTTTGTGTAATAGGTCCCGTCATGTATGACTTGGAGGACTCTAAAAGGTCTCTCCCTGTTTGGGATGAGGACGCCAGCATCTTGCACTTGGGTGTCATGCAGATGTCTTCGTGGATTTCGCGGAGGACCTTGGTCGACTCGACGCTATCTCTGAGTTAGGAGATCGTGTTAACCGTCTTTCTAGTGGTTTTTCCATCGATTCCTTGGATGTAGCATATTCTGGCTTGGGATTGATCTCCAACCATGATGCTGATTCCATCCTTGGTAGGGAACTTCACCAGTATGTGGTATGTAGAGGTAATAGCCCTTAGTCGGTTCAGCGTAGGTCGCCCAATGATGACATTATATGGCGACTCCTGATCAACCACTAGGAATGGGACCATGTGAACAACTTCAATGCCTTCGGGAGTTTCGAAGGTGACCGGCAGATCGATGATGCCTTCGGTCATGACTCTCTCCCCAGTGAACCCGAATAGAGGCGTTTGGGTCGGAGTTGGGCGTAGCCCCCCGAGCTTCATGTGCGCTAAGGTGGACTTGAAAATTATGTCGGCAGCACTGCCGTTGTCGATGAGAACTCTTTTCACCAAGTTATTGGCCACTTGGGCTTTGAGCACAATCGCGTCATTGTGACAACTCGCTTGGCTTCTTCGTTGGTGAAGTACATCGTCTCGTGAGGTACGGACGGAGGTTCTTCATAGGTGAGGTTGACGTGCATAGCAGCGTCTTCTTGAGCCACGACCCTTAGGAATGTTTTCTGTTGTCGGGCTGAATCTCCATCTTGTGGGCCACCCAGTATGGTGGTTACAACGTGGAGCTGTGGATTGGTATCAGCAGTAGCCGTGGTTCGGTTGGCAGGAGCGGCTGTTCCTCCTCCCTTGCCAGACTGTGGTCTATTTGTGGTGGGGCCTACAGCACTGATCATGCGCAACACGAACTCTTTCAACTCACCCCGTTGGATCAATGCCTCGATCTGCCTTTTAAGACTATAGCATTCGGAGGTCAAGTGACCGTATTCCTGATGGAACTCGCAATATTTAGATCGATCGCGAGTCGCGGGATCTTTGGTCAGTGGAGCCGGGGGAGTGAATTTGTCACGTGCCAAAGCTAGGATTTGATCCGGCATCGTGTTTAATGGCGTGAACGACGAGTAGCCCTTAAAGTCTTCCGCAAGTCGCGGCTTTAAGGGCATCGGAGGTCGGCTATTAGAAGTCTGACCCCCTCTATTTCGTCTTTTACGGGAGTTGCCTTGCTCGTTGCTAGGCTCGTCTCGGCAGTGAGGGCTTTTATTATTGCCCTTGCGGCCATCGAGGTAATCTTCGACTCCCATGAAGGTCTTGGCTCGAGTCATTAACTCGGCCATGGTAGAAGGGATACGGCCGACGATGGACTTAAGGAAGTCACTTGTGCGCAAGCCTTCAATGATGGCAGTGATTGCGTCTTTGTCGTCAAAGCGGTCGACCTTATTCGATTCTTCAGTGAATCGGGCGAGGTATCGTCTAAGAGAGTCGCCGTTCTCTTGCCTGATTGACCACAGGTACATCTTGGTCTTCTTTTGGACCATAGACGTAGCGAAGCGTGCTAGGAACATGTCCTTCAGGTCTTTGAACGATCGGATGCTTCCCGGCCTTAAGTTCTTGAACCACTCGAAGCCGGGTCCGGCGAGGGTAAGACTAAAAGCTTGGCACATGGCGTCGGGAGCGACACCCTGCATCGTCATCCAAGTTTCATAGTGCTGGATATGGTAAGCGGGATCCGCTTTTCCATCATAGGGAGAGAGGTTCGGGAGTTTGAAATTTCCCATACATACCTCGCCAATATCTGAGCCGTGAAAGGCGAGGAATTCTCCTCAACGACCCCATAGGCACTTCCGCCTATTCCGTATTCTCGGAGATCTCGTACTTCATTTCGAAGATTGTGGATCATAGTGATCACATCGAGACCGGTAGTCGGAGTAACTCCCTGTTCGGGATGAGTCACCTGTTGCCTCTCATTAGACCCTTGACCCGTGCGGCGGTTCCCGTTAGTTGGGGCTGCTATGGGGATGTATGGCCAAGAGCTTAGTCGCTTTCTTAGGTCATCGCCACGCTCGATGCGTCGAGCAGTGAGATGGTCCCTAAGATCAGGGCTCGTCGTACGGAGGCGCGGGCTTCGTCTGTGACGGCGCGCTCTCCGCGTGCCCTGACTTTCCGTAACATTCTCCCTTTGACCAAGTCGGTCGAGGGCTGAACGTCGGAAGTTCCCCTCTTGAGAAGCTACGGGCGCGTCACCTGTCCGGGGTAGGGGATTCGATGGACCGGTTTCAAACACGGCGGGGGGTCCCCCGGCCTTCGTGAGAGAAGTCTCGATATCCTCCGAATCGCCAGTACCCGTAATCAGGGTCGCGGTCGCGGCTTTCCTCGTTGAGGTTCTTAGGATCTCCGTTGGGGATTACCGTGTCATGCGCAGGTCGCTTTGCAGCCAGTCGGCTGTGGTACCTCGCGTTCTTCGCCTTCAGTTGGCGGACATTCTCCTCCAACTCCATGATGCGGTCGTCCCTGCTATCTGGAGATGGAGATGGTGAACGGGTCGAGCTCTTTTCGTGGAGCGAATCTTCGTCACCATGCGCTCGGGAGCGCAAGAAGTACATTTTGGTCCTAGTGACGTTATCGGGGTCATTAACGCCTTCAGAACGTACGGGTGGTTGACTACTCATCTTTTCTCAAGCTCGAGAAAGTTGAGTTTGTAGAAGAAAAGAAGAAGATGAACAGAAGAGATTTCGGGCTGAACAGGTCGGGAAGTCCCCTCCTTCTAGCGCCAAAATGTTGTCGCACGAAAATGAACAACTATTGAATACCTCGGGCGGTTCGATCCAAGGCCGGACCAAGTGATCACACCCGGGCCAAAACTGTGAACTCGAAAGTCTCGGGCTAGGTTTTCTCCGATCAACCCACCTCTCAGAGGAGAGAAAGGGTGAGGAGGGGGAGTGACCGTGCCTTGTGTGTCGGCTGCCTACGTACCCGTGTGTGGGATCAGGTCAGAATGTAGTTCAAGGTGTATGTAACACAGTGTGAGGCGCGGAGCCTTAATGGAGAAGCGTACTCGACGAATGAGACGGTGCGCGGAGGAGTCCTCAGCAACGTCTCAGAACTTTGGAGATCGAGAGCGCGAGAGAGAATGTGTGTTTTCTCTCTTTGGGAGACGTGGAAGACTCTAAGTCAAGAGTTCCTTGTTGTGGCGGAGATTTCGGACGCGTAGGCGATTTCTAGTCGGAAATGCCGGACGCGTAGGCGATTTCTTGTCAGAAATGGTGGACGCGTCTAGGGTGCTAGACGCGTAGGCGATTTTCAGTCGAAAACTGTTAGAGCACTCGTGGGCTCAAGATTAATCGTTCGATCAAGAGAGGCGGCACTCGGGAGTCCCCGGAAAGCGCTTCAGAATCTCTGAGAACGAGAAATCGAGGAGAATCCGCTTCAGGCCAAGGATGGCATCCAGAGAAGCAGAGAGAAGTCTCAAGTTCCTTGATAATGAAGGGGATGGGTTTCCCCTCAATGAGAGGGTGTATTTATAGGTGTTTGAGGGCATTAGGAGGTGTGTTTGTAGTCCATGTGGGACTAGGGGCGTTTTCCCTTCAAGTGGAGGCGCACGGCGCGCGCGGCGCGCGCAGCGCACAATGCGCGGCGTGTTGTCAATGCTACCCACAAGAAGAGTTGTAATCTTTATAATATACATTTGATGTAATAAAGTCTCATGAAGACTCTTGCTTGTAATTGCTTATTCATTAATAAAAAGTTGAAACGTTCATTCATTCTTCCGTGTCTGTTTGAAACTTTATGATAAAACATTAGTCTTTAGTCCATAAACAAACTAAACAACTTACGAAGAGACAAATGTAGATTTGCATGAACAAACTCTTCGTAGTTTGCTTAAAACGATACATTCGCAATCTAAAGGTCAAAGGACTATTGACTTCAGTATGATTTTTAGGAGAATCTATGATGTCTGGTTATGAGGCATTGAGAGTTGGAGACTCTATAGTTCTTCTAGGTATCTTCCGAAGGTACTGAATTGACCAGTGCACTTCTAGAGACAAGATAAAAACAAACCATTTAACCTCTTATGTCTCGAAGTCACTATGTATGAATTGCATCGTGCTTACCTTAATCCTGAAATGAGACATCTCATTTCACACCTTAGTATTCTCATTTGAGAAAGTCAAAGTTCGGACTCACTATGTGATTCCGAACAAGGCCTATTGGTGAAGTACTAAGTTGTGAGAATGTCATGAGTAACTTTGTGAAGTTCTCATAGATATGGATTCATGTACAAGATTGCTGAAATGCAATGTATATCACCTCATGCTTTGTTCCTTGGAGTGTGAATAAATGAACTGGCCAGTGTCCAAATAGAGTCTTGACTCTTTTGGATGAAGCAATGTGACTTGTTAGCTCCTCGTCAATACATTGTTTCTAACTTATTCACAAGCGACAAAGGAGTTGAGGAAATAACAGCTAGAAGGGTAAAATGGTAATTTTGTAAATCCCGACTAGCTGATGATATTCATGAAGGGTAAACAGTGATAATATTCTGTGGATCCACTCATTACAATTAGGTTGAATTCTTGAGTAGAAAATAAATTCATTTGAATCGAGAGATTTTCAGTGTCAACTCTTTAGTGGAGTCAGTTGACATTAAGCTAAACTTGGAAAAGGTTTGTGAACTTTTGAGTCCAAGTATTTTAGCTCAAGCTTTGTTCATTTGGATCCATGAGGTCACTGTCACGAATCACATTGATTAAGAATAGTTAAACTGGAAGCTAAGTCAAAACAAAAACGAAAATTGTCAAAAAGGTTATTTTTGTCTTTTGAGACATAGGATGAAATGAATGTCAATAAATTTTTTGACAAGGTCATTTGATGACTTGATATCACTCGGCCAAGATTAGTTCAATTGGGCCTTGTGAATTAATTTCATTTCATAAGAATTTTATTGAAAATTCTTAATGGGCATTTTTCATGTTGTCATGAACAAATGAAGAAACTTCTAGAAGCTCCTTCTAGATGAGAAATGGGCGCCCAAATACCCAAGAGAAAGAGAGTTCCTTTTGTGCATTAATGTATGAAGATACTTGCCAAAAGAAAAAGAGGAAACAAATTTCCCATGCTTGTATAGGGAATTTCGGCCAAGGCAACCAAGAGAGAAACAAAAGAGGAAACTAATCCCTTGGGGATTTGCATGAGGTGGGCGCCTATCTTGGATAGGAATGGGCAATAAAAGATTGCTCATAAAGGCTTGGAAAATAAGAGGAAACTACTTCTTTCCAAGGCTAACCCTTCTCCTATAAATAGGGCCCTCATTCCTCTCATTCTATTCATTCCACATAAGTTAGAGATTGAGAGCCTCTCTCTCTAGAACTTGTGGCCACCCATCTCCTCTCTCTCTCTAGTCAATTTCGTTTTATTGTTTTGGCACCTAGGTCCTCATTTGACCTAGAGTTTAGCTCTGCGACTTCAAGACTCGTTCTTAAGTCGTAGTGTTTAAAAGTGCCCACTCACTAATTCCTTTTATTTCGAGTGATTTAGTGATAGAAACTTTCGTGGTTGCTCGAGGTGCCAAGGAAAGAAAGAGAGACGTGCTGCGAGGGAGACGAGCGTTGCAACTTTCCAAAAGCTTCTCAAAGTTCAAGCTTCAAGAAAGGTTAGTAAACTTCTATGCTCATTATAGTTTTTATTTACATGTGCTTGCTCTTTGTCTAGGTTAGTAAAAACCGTTTTACTTGAAAATGAAAATTTTTAAAATTCCGCCACTTAACGAAGCGTTAAACTTTTTCTTAAACCCTAGATCAATTCCAACACGGCGCACAACGCGCGGGTCTTCGGACGCGGCGCGAGATGCGCGGCGCATGGGGCGCGCGGCGCGGGCGTGTCTCGGCGCGGCGCGCGGTCTTCCTGGCGCGGCGCGCGACCTGCCCGGCACGGCGCGCGGTCTTGCTGTGCGTGGCTGGCCGGCGCGGCGTGCTGCGCGCGCGGTGCATGGCCCATCTCGTCGGACTCTTAGGGGTCTTTGGATACCACTTTTGTCATGCGAAATATGAAGGTCTCTACTTGACGAGAGTGACTTGATTCGATGAGCAAGGCTCGACTCTACGAGAACGACGAGGAGCGACTCGATGCTCGACTCGAGGAGGACGACTCGAGGCTTGACTCGAGGAGGACGACTCGAGGAGGACGACTCGAGGCTCGACTCGATGAGGATGACTCGAGGCTCGACTCGAGGAGCGTGAGAGTTTGGCACGAGGACTTGCTAGTCAACTCGTGACAGAAGGCTTGCCGCTCTTCAGGACCTCCGGCCTAACCATCGGCCCTTTGAACGGCGTGTCTTCTCGGCGTCTCGGGTTTTCCGAAAACGACCGACAACACGTGACATGTCATGCAAGTCCTTGGATTTGTTTCCTCATTTGTTCTCTCTTAGTTGGCCGAAAAAGCACTTTCCTTCTAGGGGAAATTTGTTTCCTCTTTTTCTTTTGGCAAGTATCTTCATACATTAATGCGCAAAATAAACTCTCTTTCCCACTATGGCATGAACGAAATTTGAGCTTCTAGAAGGTGCTTCTAGATGTTTCTTAATTTGTTCATGACAACATAAGAAAAGCCCATTAAGAATTTTCAAGTAAAATTCTATGAAATGAAATTAATCCTCAAGGCCCAAATTCTTTAAGTTGGCCGTATGATTTAAATTTTATTTTTCATCATATGACAATGTCAAAAAATTTATTGACATTCATTTCGTCCTAAGTCTAAAAAGACAAAAATACCCTTTAGACAATTTTCACAAAACTTGTCTCGTTCTTGTTTTGACTTAGCTTCTAGTTTAACTATTCCTACTCGATGTGATTTGTGACAGTGACCTCATGGATCCAAATGAACAAAGCTTGAGCTAAATACTTGGACTCAAAAGTTCACAACCCTTTTTCCAAGTTTAGCTTAATGCAAACTGACTCCACTAAAGAGTTGACACTGAAATCTCTCGGTTCAAATGAATATATTTTCTACTCAAGAATTCTACTTAATTGTAATGAGTCTATCCATTGAATTTTATTCGTGTTTACCCTTCATGAATATCATCAACTAGATGAGATTTATAAAATTACCATTTTACCATTCTAGCTGTTATTTTCTCAACTCATTTGTCGCTTGTGAATAAGTCAGAAACAATGTATTGACGAGGAGCTAACAAGTCACATTGTTTCATCCAAAAGAGTCAAGACTCAAGTTGGACACTGGCCAGTTCATTTATTCACATTCCAAGGAACAAAGCATGAGGTGATATACATTGCATTTCAGAAATTTTGTACATGGATTCCATATCTATGAGAACTTCACAAAGTTACTCATGACATCTTCATAATGTTGGAATTGATCTAGGGTTTAAGAAAAAGATTAAACGCTTCGGGAAGCGGCGGAATTTTAAAAAATTTATTTTCAAGTAAAAACAGTTTTTACTAACCTAGACAAAGAAGCAAGTACATGTAATTAAAAGTCAATATGAGCTAAGAGTTTACTAACCTAGATAAAGAAGCTTTTGGAAAGTTCGAAACGCTCGTCTCCCCTCGCAGCACGTCTCTCTTTCTTTCCTCGGCACCTCGAGCAACCACGAAAGTTTCTATCACTAAATCACTCGAAAAGAAGGAATCAGTGAGTGGGCACTTTTAAACGCTACGACTTAAGAACGAGTCTCGAAGTCGCAGAGCTAAACACTAGGTCGAGTGAGGACCTAGGTGCCAAGACAAGAAAAAATCGAAAATAAACTAGAGAGAGAGAGAGAGGATTTTCGGCCAAGTTCTAGAGAGAGAGTCTCTCAAATCACTTAAACTTGGATGAATTAATTGTGAGGAAATGAGGCTCCTCTTTATAGGAGAGGTCTCACCTTCTATAAGGTAGTTTCCTCTTCTATAGAATATAACATATTCATGAGCCAATTACCTATTTTCCCACTTGAGATGCTCGGCCAACATAGGCTTCAATAAGCCTGGGATTTGTTTCCTATTTTGTTCCAAGCCTTGCTTTGTCTCTCTCTTGGCCGACGTTATGCTTTCCTTCTAGAGGAAATTTGTTTCCTCTTTTTCTTTTGGCAAGTATCTTGATACATTTATGCACAAAATAAACTCTATTTCCTTGGGTATTATGGGCACCTATTCTCATCTAGAAGGAGCTTCTAGAAGCTTCTTCATTTGTTCATGACAACATGAGAAAAACCCATTAAGAATTTTCAATAAAATTCTTATGAAATGAAATTAATTCACAAGGCCCAATAATCAAGTTATGGCCGAGTGACATTAAATCATCAAATGAACTTGTCAAAAAATTTATTGACATTCATTTCATCATATGTCTCAAAAGACAAAAATACCCTTTTGACTATTTTCGTTCTTGTTTTGACTTAGCTTCCAGTTTAACTATTCCTATCGATGTGATTCGTGACAGTGACCTCATGGACCCAAATGAACAAAGCTTGGGCTAAACACTTGGACTCAAAAGTTCACAAACCTTTTCCAAGTTTAGCTTAATGCCAACTGACTCCACTAAAGAGCTGACACTGAAAATCTCTCGGTTCAAATGAATTTGTTTTCTACTCAAGAATTTGACCTAATTATAATGAGCAGATCCACTGAATATTATCTATGCTACCCTTCATGAATGTCATCAGCTAGTCGGGATTTACTAAATTACCATTTTACCCTTCTAGCTGTTATTTCCTCAACTCCTTTGTCGCTTGTGAATAAGTTAGAAACAATGTATTGACGAGGAGCTAACAAGTCACATTGTTTCATCCAAAAGAGTCAGGACTCAATTTGGACACTGGCCAGTTCATTTACTCACACTCCAAGGAACAAAGCATGAGGTGACATACATTGCATTTCAGCAATCTTGTACATGAATTCCATATCTATGAGAACTTCACAAAGTTACTCATGACAGACTCACAACTTAGTACTTCACCAATAGGCCTTGTTCGGAATCACATAGTGAGTCCGAACTTTGACTTTCTCAAATGAGAATACTAAGGTGTGAAATGGCATGTCTCATTTCAGGATTAAGGTAAGCATGATGCAATTCATACATAGTGACTTCGAGACATAAGAGGTTAAATGGTTTGTTCTTATATTGTCTCTAGAAGTGCACTGATCAATTCAATACCTTCGGAAGATACCTAGAAGAACGATAGAGTCCCCAACTCTCAATGCCTCATAACCAGACATCACAGATTCTTCTAACAATCATACTGAGGTTAATAGTCCTTTGACCCTAAGATTGCGAATATATCGTTTTAAGCAAACTACGAAGAGTTTGTTCATGCAAATCTACATTTGTCTCTTCGTAAGTTGTTAAGTTTGTTTATGGACTAAAAGACTAAGGTTTTATCATAAAGCTTCAAACAAAGAAAGAATGAAAGAACGTTTCAACTTTATTAATGAATAGATAGGCAATTACAAGCAAGAGTCTTCATGAGACTTTATTACATCAAATGTACAAAATAAAGACTACAACTCTTCTTGTGGGCACCATTGACAACAAACTCCCACTTGACTCAAAGAAGGTGTGTGTAGTCCTTCATGCCTAATCCCTCACGATGTTGGTCGAAGACCTTGTTCGCTAGGGCCTTGGTGAATGGATCTGCGAGGTTGTCCACCGTTGAGATCTTCTTCACTTCCACGTCTCCGCGCTGCACGATCTCTCGAATCAAATGGTATTTCCTGTCAATATGCTTAGAGCGCTTATGGCTTCTAGGTTCCTTTGAGTTAGCGACAGCCCCACTATTATCACAATAAAGGGTCATGGGCTCGTCGACGTTTGGAACAATTTCCAAATACTTAAGGAATTTTCTAAGCCATACAGCCTCTTTGGATGCTTCACAAGCAGCCACATATTCTGCTTCCATTGTGGAGTCAGCAATGCAAGATTGCTTAATACTTCTCCACACAACAGCTCCACCATTAAGGATGAACACAGATCCCGAAGTGGATTTCCTGGAATCCTTATCCGCTTGAAAATCGGAGTCGGTATATCCCGTCATAGTCAGGTCAGTACCTGAGTATGTAAGCATCAAGTTCCTAGTTCTTCGAAGATACTTAAGAACATGCTTAACAGCAATCCAGTGCTCGGGTCCAGGGTTGGATTGGAAACGACTAACTACGCCAACGGCGAAACAGATGTCAGGTCTAGTGCAAAGCATAGCATACATGAGGCTTCCTACGGCAGAGGCGTAAGGAATCTTCCTCATGTCTTCAATCTCTTGTGCAGTCTTGGGAGACTGGTCCTTAGAGAGTGAAACTCCATGCCTAAAGGGTGTTTGACCCCTCTTGCAGTCTTGCATCGAGAAGCGATCCATCACCTTATCAATATAAGATGCTTGAGAGAGCGACAGGGTCCGGTTTTTCCTATCTCGAAATATTTGGATCCCAGAATGTATGCGGCTTCTCCTAGATCCTTCATATCGAATTGCTTTGCCAGCCAGACCTTAACCTCAGATAACTTACCCACGTCATTACCAATGAGTAGTATATCATCGACATATAGTACGAGAAACACAACCTTGCCTTCGTGTATTAGCTTGTAAACACAAGGCTCATCTATTGACTGTTCAAAGCCAAAGCTCTTTACAGTTTCATCGAATCTAATATTCCATGACCTAGATGCTTGCTTTAATCCATAAATGGACTTAAGCAACTCACAAACCTTGGTCTCTTGACCTTCTTCCACGAAACCGTCGGGTTGAGCCATGTAAATGCGCTCGTCAAGATTGCCATTCAGAAAGGTTGTCTTGACATCCATTTGCCAGATCTCATAGTCGAGAGCTGCAGCTATGGATAGGAGTATGCGGATGGATTTAAGCATCGCGACTGGCGAGAAGGTTTCTTCATAGTCAATCCCTTCTTGTTGGGTATAACCCTTCGCCACAAGTCGTGCTTTGAACGTCTCGACGTTCCCATCAGGACCCCTTTTCTTCTTGTATATCCACTTACACCATACGGGTTTAATCCCTTCAGGAAGGTCTACAAGTTTCCAGACTTTGTTGACATACATCGAGTGTATTTCAACTTTCATGGCGTCAAGCCAAAGGTTTGATTCAGAACAAGCCATCGCTTGGCTATAGGAAACAGGGTCATCCATGTCGGAGACGGCTACAAGAGAGTCTCCATAAGAGATGTACCTATCAGGCTTTTGAGTAGCCCTCCCACTACGTCGAAGTACTACTTGACGAGATTCTGATGAGTTAGGTTGTGTTTCAGTTGGGGTAAGAACAGTTCTTATAGATGAGGTAGAAGCTTCCGCACCCAACTTTTCTTCAAGCACAATTTTGCTTCTAGGTTTTGCATCTTTCATAAAGTCCTCCCCGAGGAAACGAGCATTCGTGCTAACGAAAGTCTTATCGTCCTCGGGACTATAGAAAGTAAAACCTTTGGTTTCCTTTGGATATCCCACAAACAGGCACAATTCTGACCTACTAGCCAACTTGCTAGTCTTTTGCCTCAGCACGTGTGCAGGGCAGCCCCAAATTCGGATGCGGCCAAGATTCACTTTACGGCCAGTCCATCGTTCATAAGGAGTACCAGGAACCGTTTTGGACGGAACTTGGTTCAGAATATAAGCGGCTGTTTCGAGGGCATATCCCCAAAAGGAAAGCGGGAGTGATGAGTAACTCATCATCGATCTAACCATCTCCATAAGAGGTCGGTTTCTTCTCTCTGACACTCTGTTTTGTTGAGGTGTGCCAGGTGCGGTAAGCTGAGAAGCGATACCTTCTTCTTTAAGAAAGTCATCGAACTCTCCAGACATATACTCACCACCTCGATCAGATCGAAGGGTTTTGATCACTTTGCCAGTTTGCTTTTCCACTAAAGCCCTAAAGACCTTAAATACGTTAAAGGTCTCGGATTTGTGTTTAAGCAAATAGACAAACCCATATCTTGAGTAATCATCAGTGAAGGTAACGAAGTATTCGTATCCTCCACGTGCTTGTTGGTTGAGCGGTCCACATACATCAGAATGTATTAGTTCCAGCAACTCAGTGGCTCTTCGACCCTTATCGGAGAAAGGTCGCTTAGTCATTTTTCCTTCTATGCAGGATTCACAAGTAGGTAGTGAACCTATTGCAGAGGCTTGGAGTGGACCATCCCTCACAAGTCTCTTAATCCTATCTAGACTGATATGACCAAGTCTCAAGTGCCAGAGGTATGTTGATTTTGTTAGATCGGAGGATTCAGAAAGTTTGATCCTCTTTGGCTCCCTAATTAGATCGTTATCTATTTCGGTGTCTAAAAGAGAAGATTGAGTGGGATAGATGTAAAAAAGACCATTCTTCATACATGCATCAGTGACAAAAGAATTAGAAAAAGAAATACGAATTCCATTCTTTATAAACTTTAAATAATAATCTTGCTCGAAAAGTTGAGCAACAGATACTAGGTTTTTCCCAAAGGAAGAAACATAATAAACATTATTCAAATTTAAAGTTCGATCTTCAAAAGATAGCGTCACGGATCCCACAGCCTTCGCAGACACCACGCTCTCATTGTTACCGGTCCGTCTCGGCCCGGTAGATCGACGATGGCCACGCTGGCGGCCGTCCCGAGGCCGGCGCTAGCCAAGGCCGGCTCTCCAAGGGCGGCGCTAGCCAAGGCCGGCTCTCCAAGGCCGGCGCTAGCCAAGGCCGGCTCTCCAAGGCCGGCGCTAGCCAAGGCCGGCTCTCCAAGGACGGCTCTCCAAGGCCGGCTCTCCAAGGCCGGCGCTAGCCAAGGCCGGCTCTCCAAGGCCGGCGCTAGCCAAGGCCGGCTCTCCAGGGCCGGCGCTAGCCAAGGCCGGCTCTCCAAAGCCGGCTCTCCAAGGCCGGCTCTCCAAGGCCGGCGCTAGCCAAGGCCGGCTCTCCAAGGCCGGCGCTAGCTAAGGCCGGCGCTAGGCAAGGCCGGCTCTCCAAGGCCGGCGCTAGCCAAGGCCGGCTCTCCAAGGCCGGCGCTAGCCAAGGCCGGCTCTCTAAGGCCGGCTCTCCAAGGCCGGCGCTAGCCAAGGCTGGCTCTCCAAGGACGGCTCTCCAACGCCGGCTCTCCAAGGCCGGCGCTAGCCAAGGCCGTCTCTCCAAGGCCGGCGCTAGCCAAGGCCGGCTCTCCAGGGCCGGCGCTAGCCAAGGCCGGCTCTCCAAGGCCGGCGCTAGCCAAGGCCGGCTCTCCAAAGCCGGCTCTCCAAGGCCGGCTCTCCAAGGCCGGCGCTAGCCAAGGCCGGTTCTCCAAGGCCGGCGCTAGCCAAGGCCGGCTCTCCAAGGCCGGCTCTCCAAGGCCGGCGCTAGCCAAGGCCGGCTCTCCAAGGCCGGCGCTAGCCAAGGCCGGCTCTCCAAGGCCGGCTCTCCAAGGCTGGCGCTAGCCAAGGCCGGCTCTCCAAGGCCGGCGCTAGCCAAGGCCGACTCTCCAAAGCCGGCTCTCCAAGGCCGGCTCTCCAAGGCCGCCGCTAGCCAAGGCCGGCTCTCCAAGGCCGGCGCTAGCCAAGGCCGGCTCTCCAAGGCCGGCTCTCCAAGGCCGGCGCTAGCCAAGGCCGGCGCTAGCCAAGGCCGGCTCTCCAAGGCCGGCGCTAGCCAAGGCCGGCTCTCCAAGGCCGGCGCTAGCCAAGGCCGGCTCTCCAAGGCCGGCGCTCTCCAAGGCCGGCTCTCCAAGGCCGGCGCTAGCCAAGGCCGGCTCTCCAAGGCCGGCGCTCGGCCAAGGGGTTCCCCAAACACCCCTTGGCCGCCTATAAATATGAGGGTGTCTCCCTTTACCCAGGTAATCCATTCTTGAGTACTGAAACGCTGTCGAACTCGTACCTCGCTCGTTTCTCTCAAGTCTCGGCCTCTAAACACCCCTAAAACCTCTATACTCCACCTCAATCCCACTAATGTTGAGTGTCGGAGAGGTAAACAGGGGCACCCCCCCTGTTTCCCCTTTGTAGTTCACAATCTCTTGCTTGCTTTTCAGGTATCGAGACGAAGTGAGCTTCACCCACAGCTAAGGGACGACTTGGGATACCAAGTCTGACACGCTCGAGCCGGAGTGAGACCACTTGGTCCGGCCTTGGGTCTAACCACTCTAGGCTCCTAAATAGTTGTCCAAAAATCAGCGACAACATTTTGGCGCTAGAAGGAGGGGATCTCTCGACCTTGGCAACACATCCCATCTACCAGTCTTCTTCTCACTTCTACGACTCTTGAGAGATGAGTCGTAGCCCCGCCACCTCCGTGGGCGCCCGAGCGACTAGCTCGAGGCGAGACCTCCAAAGCTCTGCGCACCGTCTCGAAGGGCAACCTCATGATAATGAGAGCCAGCCCCGAGACCCGGCGAATGACCCTGAGGCCGCAGTCCGAGAGGACACGGCTCGAAGGCTCGCCGAACTCCTAGACCGCCCCGGCGTTACCAATACGCTCATCGCCGACCTCCTCGACTCCAGCAACGTCGGCGACATCAACCACGAGACCAACCTCGACCACGCTACTCACGAAAGTGGACACACGCGCACGCTTCCAAGGGGACACCCTCGGGCGGCCGTGTCGGAACGTCAACTTTCTAATGAGCACCCGCACGCGCCCTCGAGGGGACACCCTCGGGCGACCACGTCAAGACGACAAGTGTCGATCGATACACGGGGGCGCTCAACATCTAGGCCCCGAGAGCGACGCTCCAAGCTCACCATCCGTGTACGAAACCCCCGGGGAGAAGACGACAACAATGGCCGTGTCGTCTATCGAGAACGTCACTCAAATGACGCACTCTCGCCTAAAGTGATAGGGACGGCCGCCGGAGACTTGAGAGATCACCTCAATTCCCGGAGGGAATCCCATGAGAGCGACTTGAGAGAAAAGCTCAACACCCAACGCGAGATCGCGAGCACGATCGTCTTGAGGCAGCGACCACCCAACATTGATCGAGCACTCGACCAAAAGCGCACAGCCGCGCTTGTGATGCCGGCCGTTGGTCCCAAGTCACGAAGGAAAAGGCGCCGGAAGGGTCAAGTCCCTAACGACCACCCTTCTCCAGCCCCGAAGCGATCCTTCGTCCCGCTCAACACAACGCCCGACCGGATCCTGAGTTTACGCCGCGATGAGCTGGGAAGCCCCGCTCCACTCACAAAGGACCCCGCGAAGCGAGATCGAAGTAGGTTCTGCGAATACCACAAAGATCACGGGCACGCGACGATGGAGTGCAACCGGCTTAAGAAGCGAATTGATTCCCTAATTCGAGGTGGGGATTTCAAGGAATTCGTCGCGTCTGCTAGCAAGCCATGAGTGTCGTTACTTCGACCCTTAAACTCACGACCAAGCTCGATCGACCTCGTGATTGCTTTTATTTCAAAAATGTAATTTTCTTTTTTCTCAAAAGAATGCCAAGTGCCATGACTACCTGTAACAACCCCCTTTATTGCAATAAAGAGTTATTTCACACACACAAAAAAATGTAACGCACACTATTGTATACCTCTAACGCGAGAGTTTCTTGGCCTTTGTCTCACAAACGCAAGAAACTCGGGGGGCTAACAGGGATCAATGCTCAATCAAAAACAACTCAACAACAACTCAAAAAAGAATAATAATAATAGTAAAGTCTCAAGGGGCCGATGGTGAGGCCGGAGGTCCCAAAGAAAGACTTCTCACGTAACTCCTCGTGCAGGCTACATAAGCCCTCGAGTCGAGTTCGAGTCCACGAGTCGACTAATACTCCTCGTGCTGACTCTTCACATGTCTCCTCGAGATGAGTTCATTCCTCGAGTCGAGTTACGAGTCCGCGAGTCGACCGATACTCCTCGCGCCGACTCTTCACGAAACTCCTCGTGCAAGCTACATAAGCCCTCGAGTCGAGTTCGAGTCCACGAGTCGACTAACTACTCCTCGTGCCGACTCTACATGATTCCTCAAGTTGAGTTCACTCCTCGAGGCGAATACCGAGTCCACGAGTTGGCTGATAAGCCCTCGTGTCGACTATACGTGACTCCTCGAGTTAAGTTCACTCCTCGAGTCGAGTACCGAGTCGATGAGTTGGCTGATAAGTCCTCGTGCCGGCTCTGCACATAACTCCTCAAGTTGAGTTCACTCCTCGAGTTGAGTTCTGAGTCCACGGGTCAACTAAATACTCCTCGTGTCGACTCTACACACGAGTCCTCGAGTTAAGTTCACTCCTCGAGTCGATTACCGAGTCCACGAATTGGCTGATAAGTCCTCGTGCCGACTCTACACACGACTCCTCGAGTTGAGGCCTAAGTCCGTGAGTCGACTAACTACTCCTCGTGCCGACTCTACACACGACTCCTCGAGTTGAGTCCTGAGTCCACGAGTCGAGTAACCACTCCTCGTCCCGACTCTACACATGACTCCTCGAGTTGACTTCACTCCTCGACTTGAGTCCGGAGACCACGAGTCGACTAACTACTCCTCGTGCCGACTCTACATGATTCCTCAAGTTGAGTTCACTCCTCGAGGCGAATACCGAGTCCACGAGTTGGCTGATTAGCCCTCGTGTCGACTATATGTGACTCCTCGAGTTGAGTTCACTCCTCGAGTCGAGTACCGAGTCCATGAGTTGGCTGATAAGTCCTCGTGCCGGCTCTGCACATAACTCCTCAAGTTGAGTTCACTCCTCGAGTTGAGTTCTGAGTCCACGGGTCAACTAAATACTCCTCGTGTCGACTCTACACACGAGTCCTCGAGTTAAGTTCACTCCTCGAGTCGATTACCGAGTCCACGAATTGGCTGATAAGTCCTCGTGCCGACTCTACACACGACTCCTCGAGTTGAGGCCTAAGTCCGTGAGTCGACTAACTACTCCTCGTGCCGACTCTACACACGACTCCTCGAGTTGAGTCCTGAGTCCACGAGTCGAGTAACTACTCCTCGTCCCGACTGTACACATGACTCCTCGAGTTGACTTCACTCCTCGACTTGAGTCCTGAGACCACGAGTCGACTAACTACTCCTCGTGCTGACTCTACATGATTCCTCAAGTTGATTTCACTCCTCGAGGCGAATACCGAGTCCACGAGTTGGCTGATTAGCCCTCGTGTCGACTATACGTGACTCCTCGAGTTGAGTTCACTCCTCGAGTCGAGTACCAAGTCCACGAGTTGGCTGATAAGTCCTCGTGCCGGCTCTACACATAACTCCTCGAGTTGAGTTGAGTCCTCGAGTTGAGTTCTGAGTCCACGGGTCAACTAAATACTCCTCGTGCCGACTCTACAAAAGACTTCTCGAGTTGAGTTCACTCCTCGAATCGAGTACCGAGTCCATGAATTGGCTGATAAGTCCTCGTGCCGACTCTATACACGACTGCTTGAGTTGAGTTCACTCCTCGAGTTGAGTCCTGAGTCCGTGAGTCGACTAACTACTCCTCGTGCCGACTCTACACACGACTCCTCGAGTTGAGTCCTGAGTCCACGAGTCGAGTAACTACTCCTCGTCCCGACTCTACACACGACTCCTCGAGTTGACTTCACTCCTCGACTTGAGTCCTGAGACCACGAGTCGACTAACTACTCCTCGTGCCGACTCTACATGATTCCTCAAGTTGAGTTCACTCCTCGAGGCGAATACCGAGTCCACGAGTTGGCTGATAAGCCCTTGTGTCGATTCTACGTTACTCCTCTAGTTGAGTTCACTCCTCGAGTCGAGTATCAAATCCGCGAGTTGGCTGGTAAGTCCTCGTGCCGACTCTACACACGACTCCTCGAGTTGAAGTCACTCCTCGAGTCGAGTTCTGAGTCCTCGTGCCGACTCTACACACGACTCCTCGAGTTGAGTTCACTCCTCGAGTCGAGTACCGAGTCGACAAATTGGCCGATAAGTCCTTGTGCCGGCTATGCACATAACTCCTCGCGTTGAGTCCTGAGTCCATGAGTCGACTAACTACTCCTCGTGCCGACTCTACACATGACTCCTCGGGTTGAGCTCACTCCTCGTGCAGACTTTACACACGGCTCCTTAAGTTGAGTTCACTCCTCGAGTTGAGTCCTGAGTCCTAGAGTTGAGTTCCGAGTCCTCGTGCCAACTCTACACACGACTCCTCGAGTTGAGTCCTGAGTCCACGAGTCGACTAACTACTCCTCGTGCCGACTCTACACACGACTCCTCGAGTTTAGTTCACTCCTCGAGTCGAGTACCGAGTCCACGAATTGGCTGATAATTCCTCGTGCCGACTCTACACACGACTCCTTGAGTTGAGTCCTAAGTCCGCGAGTCGACCGATACTCCTCGCGCCGACTCTTCACGAAACTCCTCGTGCAGGCTACATAAGCCCTCGAGTCGAGTTCGAGTCCACGAGTCGACTGATACTCCTCGTGCCGACTCTTCACATGTCTCCTCGAGATGAGTTCATTCCTCGAGTCGAGCTCCGAGTCCGCGAGTCGACCGATACTCCTCGCGCTAACTCTCCACGAAACTCCTCGTGCAGGCTACATAAGCCCTCGAGTCGAGTTCGAGTCCACGAGTCGACTGATACTCCTCGTGCCGACTCTTCACATGTCTCCTCGAGATGAGTTCATTCCTCGAGTCGAGTTACGAGTCCGCGAGTCGACCGATACTCCTCGCGCCGACTCTTCACGAAATTCCTCGTGCAGGCTACATAAGCCCTCGAGTCGAGTTCGAGTCCACGAGTCGACTGATACTCCTCGTGCCGACTCTTCACATGTCTCCTCGAAATGAGTTCATTCCTCGAGTCGAGCTCCGAGTCCGCGAGTCGACCGATACTCCTCGCGCTAACTCTCCACGAAACTCCTCGTGCAGGCTACATAAGCCCTCGAGTCGAGTTCGAGTCCACGAGTCGACTGATACTCCTCGTGCCGACTCTTCACATGTCTCCTCGAGATGAATTCGTTCCTCGAGTCGAGCTCCGAGTCCGCGAGTTGACCGACACTCCTCGCGACGACTCTTCACGAAGCTCCTCGTGCAGGCTCTACATGAGTCCTCGAGTTGAGCCCGAGTCCACAAGCCAACTAACCACTCCTCGTGCAGGCTCTACATGAGTCCTCGAGTTGAGCCCGAGTCCACAAGCCAACTAACCACTCCTCGCGCAGGCTCTACAAGAGCCCTCGAGTTGAGTCCCAAGTCCACAAGTCAAATAACTATTCCTCGTGCAGGCTCTACATGAGCCCTCGAGTTGAGTCTTGAGTCCGCGCCCGCCGCCCAGCTCGTGGGCCGAAAGGCAACGAGTTACAAATGGGTTCAAGGTCTGCATCCGCGGGGCGTATCTGGTCTAGCCAGCGTCCACGGGAAACCTCGCCACACAAATGTGGCATCGCGCTCACCGCCCAGCTCGTGGGCCGAAAGGCAACGAGTTACAAATGGGTTCAAGGTCTGCGTCCGCTGGGCGTATCTGGTCTAGCCAGCGTCCACGAGAAACCTCGCCACACAAATGTGGCACCGCGCTCGCCGCCCAGCTCGTGGGCCGAAAGGCAACGAGTTACAAATGGGTTCAAGGTCGGCGTCCGCTGGTCGTATCTGGTCTAGCCAGCGTCCACGGGAAACCTCGCCACACAAAAGTGGCATCGCGCTCGCCGCCCAGCTCGTGGGCCGATAGGCAACGAGTTACAAATGGGTTCAAGGTTTGCGTCCGCTGGGCGTATCTGGTCTAGCCAGCGTCCACGGGAAACCTCGCCACACAAATGTGGCGCCGCGCTCGCCGCCCAGCTCGTGGGCCGATAGGCAACGAGTTACAAATGGGTTCAAGGTTTGCGTCCGCTGGGCGTATCTGGTCCAGCCAGCGTCCACGGGAAACCTCGCCGCACAAATGTGGCATCGCGCTCACCGCCCAGCTCGTGGGCCGATAGGCAACGAGTTACAAATGGGTTCAAGGTTTGCGTCCGCTGGGTGTATCTGGTCTAGCCAGCGTCCACGAAAAACCCGATCACGCAAACGTGACACCGAGGCCCCCAAAGGCTCAAATCGTGCTAATCGATCACGCCTTCATTGGCGAGTCGAGAAAATAAGACACGCGCAATAAAGACGTGCTAATCGATCACGCCTTCATTGGCAAGTCGAGAAAATAAGACACGCACAATAAATTCGTGCTAATCGATCACGCCCTCATTGGCAAATCAAGAAAATGGCCCCACACCCCGATAGGTGGTCAATGGGGTCCATGGGCGCGAATAACGAGGCAAGCATGATCGACAAAAAATAAAAAAATATATATATATAGTAAAGGACGTCGGAGCATACCTCTTGGCGGCAGGCTTCTCCGATGGGCCAACGTTGGACTTTGAGTTTACCACGCGATTTACAATCGATGATAAACTCGGGGGGCTAATGTTACTGGTCCGTCTCGGCCCGGTAGATCGACGATGGCCACGCTGGCGGCCGTCCCGAGGCCGGCGCTAGCCAAGGCCGGCTCTCCAAGGCCGGCGCTAGCCAAGGCCGGCTCTCCAAGGCCGGCGCTAGCCAAGGCCGGCTCTCCAAGGACGGCTCTCCAAGGCCGGCTCTCCAAGGCCGGCGCTAGCCAAGGCCGGCTCTCCAAGGCCGGCGCTAGCCAAGGCCGGCTCTCCAGGGCCGGCGCTAGCCAAGGCCGGCTCTCCAAGGCCGGCTCTCCAAGGCCGGCGCTAGCCAAGGCCGGCTCTCCAAGGCCGGCGCTAGCTAAGGCCGGCGCTAGCCAAGGCCGGCTCTCCAAGGCCGGCTCTCCAAGGCCGGCGCTAGCCAAGGCCGGCTCTCCAAGGCCGGCGCTAGCCAAGGCCGGCTCTCCAAGGCCGGCTCTCCAAGGCCGGCGCTAGCCAAGGCTGGCTCTCCAAGGCCGGCTCTCCAAGGCCGGCGCTAGCCAAGGCCGTCTCTCCAAGGCCGGCGCTAGCCAAGGCCGGCTCTCCAGGGCCGGCGCTAGCCAAGGCCGGCTCTCCAAGGCCAGCGCTAGCCAAGGCCGGCTCTCCAAAGCCGGCTCTCCAAGGCCGGCTTTCCAAGGCCGGCGCTAGCCAAGGCCGGTTCTCCAAGGCCGGCGCTAGCCAAGGCCGGCTCTCCAAGGCCGGCGCTAGCCAAGGCCAGCTCTCCAAGGCCGGCGCTAGCCAAGGCCGGCTCTCCAAGGCCGGCTCTCCAAGGCCGGCGCTAGCCAAGGCCGGCTCTCCAAGGCCGGCGCTAGCCAAGGCCGGCTCTCCAAAGCCGGCTCTCCAAGGCCGGCTCTCCAAGGCCGCCGCTAGCCAAGGCCGGCTCTCCAAGGCCGGCGCTAGCCAAGGCCGGCTCTCCAAGGCCGGCTCTCCAAGGCTGGCGCTAGCCAAGGCCGGCTCTCCAAGGCCGGCGCTAGCCAAGGCCGGCTCTCCAAGGCCGGCGCTAGCCAAGGCTGGCTCTCCAAGGCCGGCTCTCCAAGGCCGGCGCTCTCCAAGGCCGGCTCTCCAAGGCCGGCGCTAGCCAAGGCCGGCTCTCCAAGGCCGGCGCTAGCCAAGGCCGGCTCTCCAAGGCCGGCGCTCGGCCAAGGGGTTCCCCAAACACCCCTTGGCCGCCTATAAATATGAGGGTCTCTCCCTTTACCCAGGTAATCCATTCTTGAGTACTGAAACGCTGTCGAACTCGTACCTCGCTCGTTTCTCTCAAGTCTTGGCCTCTAAACACCCCTAAAACCTCTATACTCCACCTCAATCCCACTAATGTTGAGCGTCGGAGAGGTAAACAGGGGCACCCCCCCTGTTTCCCCTTTGTAGTTCACAATCTCTTGCTTGCTTTTCAGGTATCGAGACGAAGTGAGCTTCACCCACAGCTAAGGGACGACTTGGGATACCAAGTCCGACACGCTCGAGCCGGAGTGAGACCACTTGGTCCGGCCTTGGGTCTAACCACTCTGGGCTCCTAAATAGTTGTCCAAAAATCAGCGACAACACTCATCACCCCACTTGAAGCAGAAGTCGCCATCCTCTAAGCTTTTGCTTTTCCTAAAACCAGTCAAGGAGCAGCAAATATGGTTAGTAGCAGCGGAGTCAATAATCCACGATGATACATTATCAGCTACTAAACCGGCTTCAGTAACAAGTACAATACCTTTTGCTTTGGTTTTGAGGTAGGCGGGACAGTTCCTACGCCAGTGACCAGGCTCGTTGTAGTGGTGGCACTTGTCTTTAGACTTGTCCACTTCGGAGCCTTTGGCGCCTTCTTCTTCGTTTGAACCTTAGGTTGGTTCTTCTTCTCGGCATTGCGAGGTCTCTTCTTAGATCCAGAGGTGGAGGCAGTAGCATGTACTTCTCCTTGAGCCCTCTTTTTCTTAGTGAGTGCCTCAGCGGTTTGAAGTTCCTTCATGAGCTCGGTAACAGTGTACTCTAGCTTGTTCATGGAATAATTCAACTTGAAGGTATCAAAGGTTTCGGGGAGAGTTTCCAAGATCATATCTATTTTAGTCTCCCCATCAATCTCAGATCCAAGGATCTCCATCTCGTTGAGATAGCTAATGATCAGCATCATATGATCTCTAACGGGAGTTCCAGCCTTCATACGACAGTTCATGAATTGTCGGACCGCTTGTTGCCTAGCTTGACGTCCTTGCCCTCCAAACATCTCATGGAGATTGTAGAGCATATCGGTGGCAGTTTCGTAATCACGATGTTGTTGTTGCAACACATTGTTCATCGATGCCAAAATATAGCATCTCGCAATCTCATCGGATCGAAGCCAGGCCGCTAAGGCGTCATTGTCCTCTTGAGTTGAATCATCATTCGTCAGAGGAGGACACGGGGTGGTGAGTACCCATTTGTGCTTGTTAATGGTAGGTATTATGTCGAGGTTACGTTTCGAGTCTATGTAGTTTTCGTTTTCGAGTTTGTTCGAGGAAAGAAAGAAAGAGAGAGAGTTGGGAGACATATTGCCTATAAAAGATGAAACAAGTTTATTATTAGTCTTTGGTTTAGGATTTAAGTTTGTTTAAGACTTTATAAAATCCAAAGGTGTTATGAACGAAATGACACTACGAGTCTCCTTTCATAAGTAAATGACTCATCATTAATGCATAGCCAAGATGTCAATACATCAATTTTGACTAGCCACCTTGTAAATTGGTTTGATCACTCACATCCTTTCGCAGGGCCTCGAGGGAGGATTACTAGGGATTGAGCCTAAGTGTGCAACCAACCACTTAGTCCAAAAGATCAACTTTGAAAAACAATCCCCCAAGGGGAGGCCTTGCCATCATCGTCTCACTCTCGGACGTAGCTCATTGAGCAATGATCAGAGCAAAGCGCCCTTGAGTACTCTCATTTAAGAGAGGGCCACGAGGGTGACTCTTAGTCCGGCGACACTTGCACTTTTCGTTAGTGTTGGGGAGTGTGGGTTACAAACAACAAGTATAACCCTCCCACTTAGTTTTTGGAGTTGGTTCATCGACTCTTATAAGTTCGGAAACAGATTTCCTAGTTAGAGAGCGACAGAGCGGACAACTAGAAGAGAATCCTAGATTGACATGTTCAGAGTAGTATTAGTGCATAAAGGCACAAGGTACATACTCGATCTTTTCCTATTTTCTATTTCGGGAAAGTGCATGAGGGAAGTGTGAACTTCAACTCACTCGAACACTTGAAAGTTTGAGATTACACATCTTTTTATTTTTCGGCTTGTCTACAAGGAGACCTCCCACTCAAATTTTCAAGAGCATATAGATTTTGAACATATGTGATATAGATATAGTTTTGAAAACATTTTGAAAACTTATTTGATTTGGGTGACAAAATATTTTCAAGTTTGAAAGTGAAAACGGTTTTTCAAAATTCAAACTAGTTTTGTAAAAAATTCAATTTCAATTAAACTTTCAAAAATCAAAACATTTTAATCTTACAAATCATATTTATAATCATATGAAAAACATTTTTGCTCAAGAAAATTTTCTCATTAGAGTTCTATAACTCATGGTAGTGGGGTTTGAAAATCCGGATTTCTAAAAAACTGGAATTTCAGCACAGCCGCGCACCTCGGAGTAAAATCGCAATATCTGGCGGCTCCGATGTCCTTTTGAGCCGAAACCGGTGGCATTAGACAGAGGACAGACAGAGCTTTAATTTGATTCAAGAATCATTAAATTTAGATTTCTGAGCAGAGAGTTATGCCACTTTTAATGCGGGTTTACTCCAGCTCGAAGAAAAAGAAATAATTAAAGCTTGGTCCTTTTTAGGTGCAAAAAAGAATCGAGTGTAACGGAACGTTTTATGAAGGTTGTTAAAGCTTTTATTTGTGTTTTATTAGCAAGGTAATAACAAGGAATAAAAGAAATAACAACAAGCATAAAACGATTCAAGTAAAAATAAGAAACTAGTAAGACAAGAAAATTAGTCACAAAATTTTACTCGAAATTTCTCAAACCTTTAAAACACGTTTTTCAATATAAAAAATAAAAAACTTTTAGAACTGATTCTAATGTGTTTTAAAAACATCCCAAAATCATAGAAAAACAACATGGTTTTTAATTTAAAGACATGAGCAATAAATTAAAAAAAAATCTAAGATAACAATTCTAACTTGTCACAAAATTAGTAAACTTTCGAAAACGATTTTCAAGCTCATATTTTTAAATACATGTACATGCTAATCTTTGACCATAGCTCTGATACCATTTGTTGGAATTGATCTAGGGTTTAAGAAAAAGATTAAACGCTTCGGGAAGCGTCGGAATTTTAAAAAATTTCTTTTCAAGTAAAAACAGTTTTTACTAACCTAGACAAAGAAGCAAGTACATGTAATTAAAAGTCAATATGAGCTAAGAGTTTACTAACCTTTTTTGAAGCTTGAACTTTGAAGATGCTTTTGGAAAGTTCGCAACGCTCGTCTCCCCTCGCAGCACGTCTCTCTTTCTTTCCTCGGCACCTCGAGCAACCACGAAAGTTTCTATCACTAAATCACTCGAAAAGAAGGAATCAGTGAGTGGGCACTTTTAAACGCTACGACTTAAGAACGAGTCTCGAAGTCGCAGAGCTAAACACTAGGTCGAGTGAGGACCTAGGTGCCAAGACAAGAAAAAATCGAAAATAAACTAGAGAGAGAGAGAGGATTTTCGGCCAAGTTCTAGAGAGAGAGTCTCTCAAATCACTTAAACTTGGATGAATTAATTGTGAGGAAATGAGGCTCCTCTTTATAGGAGAGGTCTCACCTTCTATAAGGTAGTTTCCTCTTCTATAGAATATAACATATTCATGAGCCAATTACCTCTTTTCCCACTTGAGATGCTCGGCCAACATAGGCTTCAATAAGCCTTGGATTTGTTTTCTATTTTGTTCCAAGCCTTGCTTTGTCTCTCTCTTGGCCGACGTTATGCTTTCCTTCTAGAGGAAATTTGTTTCCTCTTTTTCTTTTGGCAAGTATCTTGATACATTTATGCACAAAATAAACTCTCTTTCCTTGGGTATTATGGGCGCCTATTCTCATCTAGAAGGAGCTTCTAGAAGCTTCTTCATTTGTTCATGACAACATGAGAAAAGCCCATTAAGAATTTTCAATAAAATTCTTATGAAATGAAATTAATTCACAAGGCCCAATAATCAAGTTATGGCCGAGTGACATTAAGTCATCAAATGAACTTGTCAAAAAATTTATTGACATTCATTTCATCATATGTCTCAAAAGACAAAAATACTCTTTTGACTATTTTCGTTCTTGTTTTGACTTAACTTCGAGTTTAACTATTCCTATCGATGTGATTCGTGACAGTGACCTCATGGACCCAAATGAACAAAGCTTGAGCTAAACACTTGGACTCAAAAGTTCACAAACCTTTTCCAAGTTTAGCTTAATGCCAACTGACTCCACTAAAGAGCTGACACTGAAAATCTCTCGGTTCAAATGAATTTGTTTTCTACTCAAGAATTTGACCTAATTATAATGAGCGGATCCACTGAATATTATCTATGCTACCCTTCATGAATGTCATCAGCTAGTCGGGATTTACTAAATTACCATTTTACCCTTCTAGCTGTTATTTCCTCAACTCCTTTGTCGCTTGTGAATAAGTTAGAAACAATGTATTGACGAGGAGCTAACAAGTCACATTGTTTCATCCAAAAGAGTCAGGACTCAATTTGGACACTGGCCAGTTCATTTATTCACACTCCAAGGAACAAAGCATGAGGTGACATACATAGCATTTCAGCAATCTTGTACATGAATTCCATATCTATGAGAACTTCACAAAGTTACTCATGACAGACTCACAACTTAGTACTTCACCAATAGGCCTTGTTCGGAATCACATAGTGAGTCCGAACTTTGACTTTCTCAAATGAGAATACTAAGGTGTGAAATGGCATGTCTCATTTCAGGATTAAGGTAAGCATGATGCAATTCATACATAGTGACTTCGAGACATAAGAGGTTAAATGGTTTGTTCTTATATTGTCTCTAGAAGTGCACTGGTCAATTCAGTACCTTCGGAAGATACCTAGAAGAACGATAGAGTCCCCAACTCTCAATGCCTCATAACCAGACATCATAGATTCTTCTAACAATCATACTGAGGTCAATAGTCCTTTGACCCTAAGATTGCGAATATATCGTTTTAAGCAAACTACGAAGAGTTTGTTCATGCAAATCTACATTTGTCTCTTCGTAAGTTGTTAAGTTTGTTTATGGACTAAAAGACTAAGGTTTTATCATAAAGCTTCAAACAAAGAAAGAATGAAAGAACGTTTCAACTTTATTAATGAATAGATAGGCAATTACAAGCAAGAGTCTTCATGAGACTTTATTACATCAAATGTACAAAATAAAGACTACAACTCTTCTTGTGGGCACCATTGACAACACATAACTTAGTACTTCACCAATAGGTCCTGTTCGGAATCACATAGTGAGTTCGAACTCTGACTTTCTCAAATGAGAATACGTAAGCTATGAAATGACATGTCTCATTTCAGGATTAAGGTAAGCATGATGCAATTCATACGTAGTGACCTCGAGACATAAGAGGTTAAATGGTTTGTTCTTATTTTGTCTCTAGAAGTGCACTGGTCAATTCAGTACCTTCGAAAGATACCTAGAAGAACTATAGAGTCTCCAACTCTCAATGCCCCATAACCAGACATCATAGATTCTCCTAACAATCGTACTGAGGTCAATAGTCCTTTGACCCTTAGATTGGGAATATATCATTTTAAGCAAACTACGAAGAGTTTGTTCATGCATATGTACATTTGTCTCTTCGTAAAATGTTAACTTTGTTTATGGACTAAAGACTAATGTTTTATCGTAAAGCTTCAAACAGACAAAGAAGAATGAATGAACGTTTCAACTTTTTATTAAATGAATAAGCAATTACAAGCAAGAGTCTTCGTGAGACTTTATTACATCAAATGTACAAAATAAAGACTACAACTCTTCTTGTGGGCACCATTGGCAACATAAATGCCTTATGATGTGGATGTTATAGATTATGAATGACTTAATGTTCCGTTCGTACACTATTAATGAGCGTTATGATGTTCTATGAGATTTAACTCTTTTGTATGATGAAATTTAAACAAAATTCTTGATTTATTCAATGTTGTGTAGGAATTCTTGTCCACGAGATATAATAAATAAATGATTACTAAGAAGAATAATGATTTATTTTATTAGCATCATATGATTAGTGGGTTGAAGTGTGAATACCAGAATTAATAGAAACTATAATCTGTAGCGTCCGTATTAAACTGAGACACATGTTGGGCACATGAACTCGGGCGGTGAGTTAAAACATGGTCAATGACTGATACATGCCTGGATAGTTGTATCTAAGTCATATATGTGGAACACTAGTGAAGGTTGATCACGACGAGCGAGCATTCTGCACTTGTGGTAAGTGCACGACCTGAACAGACTTTGGTTGTAGATGTGCCGTTTAAGTACCGTTACGACACACTAACCGAGGTCGCTATGATGGTCACAATGAGACTTGATCTAAATCCCGAAGTGATCATAGACACTGGATCAGGTCACTGCGCTCTTTGACTTATTCGTTAAAATGCTACTATCATTCTAATCACATCTTATGTCTTAGGAGTTGCTGAGGATGATTCAAGTGGGAAGTGGTTGACAGATACGAAATCCAGCCTTCCTGAAAGAAGGTCAATGTTCACAGACATAAGGGTTGATTCCAGAACCGATAGATTGCCGGCACTTCCGAAGTCTGTATGTTCAAAAGAATCTTTCGATGGGGAAGCAATATTGCTTAGGGTATATAAGTATCAAGAAACGTATGACTGATTAATTGAACTTTCTCTATACGGGTAGAACTTGGAGGATCTTGATTCAATTTCGATTTTTGTTTTGGCACCTAGGTCCTCATTTGACCTAGAGTTTAGCTCTGCGACTTCAAGACTCATTCTTAAGTCGTAGTGTTTAAAAGTGCCCACTCACTAATTCCTTTATTTCGAGTGATTTAGTGATAGAAACTTTCGTGGTTGCTCGAGGTGCCGAGGAAAGAAAGAGAGACGTGCTGCGAGGGGAGACGAGCGTCGCAAACTTTCCAAAAGCTTCTTCAAAGTTCAAGCTTCAAGAAAGGTTAGTAAACTTCTAGCTCAAATTAGTTTTTAATTACATGTACTTGCTCTTTGTCTAGGTTAGTAAAAACTGTTTTTACTTGAAAAGAAATTTTTTAAAATTCCGCCGCTTCCCGAAGCGTTTAATCTTTTTCTTAAACCCTAGATCATTTATGACAAATGGTATCAGAGCTATGGTCAAAGATATGCATGTACATGTATTTAAAATTATGAGCTTGAAAATCGTTTTCGAAAGTTTACTAATTTTGTGACAAGTTAGAATTGTTATCTTAGATTTTTTTTTAATTTATTGCTCTTGCCTTTAAATTAAAAAGCATGTTGATTTTCTATGAGTTTGGGATGTTTTTAAAACACATTAGAATCAGTTCTAAAAGTTTTTAATTTTTTATATTGAAAAAAGTGTTATAAAGGTTTGAGAAATTTCGGTAAATTTTGTGACTAGTTACCTTGTCTTTCTAGTTTCTTTTATTTACCGTATTCGTTTTATGCTTGTTGTTATTTCTTTTATATCATGTTATTACCTTGCTAATAAAACACAAATAAAAGCTTTAACAACCTTCATAAAACGTTCCGTTACACTCGATTCTTTTTCGCACCTAAAAAAGGACCAAGCTTTAATTATTTCTTTTTCTTCGAGCTGGAGTAAACCCGCATTAAAAGTGGCATAACTCTCAGCTCAGAAATCTAAATTTAATGATTCTTGAATTTTGAAAAACCGTTTTCACTTTCAAACTTGAAAATATTTTGTCATCCAAATCAAATAAGTTTTCAAAACTATATCTATATCACATATGTTCAAAATCTATATGCTCTTGAAAATTTGAGTGGGAGGTCTCTTTGTAAACAAGCCGAAAAATAAAAAGATGTGTAATCTCAAACTTTCAAGTGTTCGAGTGAGTTGAAGTTCACACTTCCCTCATGCACTTTCCCGAAATAGAAAATAGGAAAAGATCGAGTATGTACCTTGTGCCTTTATGCACTAATACTGCTCTGAACATGTCGATCTAGGATTCTCTTCTAGTTGTCTGCTCTATCGCTCTCTAACTAGGAAATTTGTTTCCGAACTTATAAGAGTAGATAAACCAACTCCAAAAACTAAGTGGGAGGGTTATACTTGTTGTTTGTAACCCACGATCCCCAACACTAATGAAAAGTGCAAGTGTCGCCGGACTAAGAGTCACCCTCGTGGCCCTCTCTTAAATGAGAGTACTCAAGGGCGCTTTGCTCTGATCATTGCTCATTGAGCTACGTCCGAGAGTGAGACGATGATGGCAAGGCCTCCCCTTGGGGGATTGTTTTTCAAAGTTGATCTTTTGGACTAAGTGGTTGGTTGCACACTTAGGCTCAATCCCTAGTAATCCTCCCTCAAGGCCCTGCGAAAGGATGTGAGTGATCAAACCAATTTACAAGGTGGCTAGTCAAAATAGATGTATTGATATCTTGGCTTAGCATTAATGATGTGTCATTTACTTATAAAAGGAGATTTTTTGCGGCCTTCTCTTGAGGGAGTAAATTATCGTTTGGTTTATAACACCTTTGGATTTTATAAAAGTCTTAATAAAACTTAAATCCTAAACCAAAGGCTAATCATAAACTTGTTTCAACTTATATAGGCAATATGTCTCGCAAACATCTCTCAATCATCCTTTCCTCGAACAAACTCGAAACCATGAACTACGTTAGATTCGAAACATAACCTCGACATAATCCTTACCAAGCACAAATGGGTACTCACCACCCCGTGTCTTCCTCTGACGAATAAAGATTCCACTCAAGAGGACAATGACGCCTTAGCGGCCTGGCTTCGATCCGATGAGATTGTGAGGTGCTATATCTTAGCATCTATGAACAATATGCTGAAAGAGCAACATCGTGACATCGAGACTGCCGCCGACATGCTCTACAATCTCCTTGAGATGTTTGGAGGGCAAAGGCGTCAAGCAAGGCAAAAAGCAGTCCGACAATTTATGAAATGTCACATGAAGGCTAGGACTCCTGTTGGAGACTTTATGATACTGATCATTAGTTTTCTAAATAAAATGAAAATCCTAGGATCTGAGATTGATGGGAAGAATGTCATAGATGTGATCTTAGAAACTCTCCCCGCATCTCTTGATACCTCCAAGATGAACTAATCCATTAACAAGCTAGAGTACACTGTTACCAAGCTTATGGATGAACTTCGTACTGCTGTAGGTCTCACTAAGAGAAAGAGGAATCAAGGAGAGGCACATGCTACTGAGCACAAAGCCTCCGCCTCTAGAACTGAGAAGGGACCTCACAAGGCCGATAAAAAGAACTGTCCTGCCTATCTCAAAGCAAAGGAACATAGTATTGTACTAGTTACCGAAGCATGTTTAGTAGCTGATAATGTATCAACGTGGATTCTTGACTCCGCTGCTACTAACCATATTTGTTGTTCCTTGAATGGTTTCAAGAAAACCAAAAGCTTAGAGGAAGGCGAGTTCTGTTTCAAATGGGGTGATGGGAGCCTGGTGTCTGCGAAGGCTGTGGGATCCGTGATGCTGTCTTTTGAAGACCGCACTTTAAACTTGAATAATTTTTACTTTGTTCCTACCTTTGGGAAGAACTTAATATCCGTTGCTCGTCTTCGTGAGCAAGATTATTGTTTAAAGTTCATTTCGTATTTCGTTTCCTGATAATTCTTTTGTCACTGATGCATGTATGAAGAATGCTCTTTTCTACATCTATCCTACTCAACCTTCTCTTTTAGACACCGAAGTAGATAATGATCTAATTAGGGAGCCAAAGAGGATCAAACTTTCTGAATCCTCCGATCTAACAAAAACAACATACCTCTGGCACTTAAGACTTGGTCATATCAGTCTAGATAGGATTAAGAGACTTGTGAGGGATGGTCCACTTCAAGCCTCTGCAATAGGTTCATTACCTACTTGTGAATCCTGCATAGAAAGAAAAATGACTAAGCGACCTTTCTCCGATAAGGGTCAAAGAGCCACTGAGTTGCTGGAACTAGTACATTCTGATGTATGTGGTCCACTCAACCAACAGGCACATGGAGGATACGAATACTTCGTTACCTTCACCGATGATTACTTGCGATGTGGTTTTGTCTATTTGCTCAAACACAAATCCGAGACCTTTAACGTATTTAAGGTCTTTAGCGCTTTAGTGGAAAAGTAAACTGGCAAAGTGATCAAAACCCTTCGATCTGATCGAGGTGGTGAGTATATGTCTGGAGAGTTCGATGACTTTCTTAAAGAAGAAGGTATCGCTTCTCAGCTTACCGCACCTGGCACACCTCAACAAAACGGAGTGTCAGAGAGAAGAAACCGAACTCTTATGGAGATGGTTAGATCAATGATGAGTTACTCATCACTCCCTCTTTCCTTTGGGGATATGCCCTCGAAACAGCCGCTTACATTCTGAACCAAGTTCTGTCTAAAACGGTTCCTGGTACTCCTTATGAAAGATGGACTGGCCGTAAAGTAAGTTTGGGCCACATCCGAATTTGGGGTTGCCCTGCACATGTGCTAAGGCAAAAGACTATCAAGTTGGCTAGTAGCTCAGAATTGTGCTTGTTTGTGGGATATCCAAAGGAAACCAAGGGTTTCATCTTCTATAGTCCCGAGGACGATAAGACTTTCGTTAGCACGAATGCTCGTTTCCTCGAGGAGGACTTTATGAAGGATGCGAAACCTAGAAGCAAAATTGTGCTTGAAGAAAAGTTGGGTGAGGAAGCTTCTACATCATCTGGAAGAACTGTTCATACCCCAACTGAAACACAACCTAACTCATCAGAATCTCGTGAAGTAGTACTTAGACGTAGTGGGAGGGCTACTCAAAAGCCTGACAGGTACATGTCTTATGGAGACTCTCTTGTAGCCGTCTCTGACATGGATGATCCTGTTTCCTATAGCCAAGCGATGGCTAGTTCTGAATCAAACCTTTGGCTTGACGCCATGAAAGTTGAAATGCACTCGATGTATGTCAACAATGTCTGGAAACTTGTAGACCTTCCTGAAGGGATTAAACCCGTAGGGTGTAAGTGGATATACAAGAAGAAAAGGGGTCCTGATGGGAACGTTGAGACGTTCAAAGCACGACTTGTGGCAAAGGGTTATACACAACAAGAAGGGATTGACTATGAAGAAACCTTCTCACAAGTCGTGATGCTTAAAACCATCCGCATACTCCTATCCATAGCTGCAGCTCTCGACTATGAGATCTGGCAAATGGATGTCAAGACAGCCTTTCTGAATGGCAATCTTGACGACCGCATTTACATGGCTCAACCAGACAGTTTCGTGTAAGAAGGTCAAGAGACCAAGGTTTGTGAGTTTCTTATGTCCATTTATGGATTAAAGCAAGCATCTAGGTCATGGAATATTAGATTCGATGAAACTGTAAAGAGCTTTGGCTTTGAACAGTCAATAGATGAGCCTTGTGTTTACAAGTCAATACACGAAGGTAAAGTTGTGTTTCTGGTACTATATGTCGATGATATACTACTCATTGGTAATGACGTGGGTAAGTTATCAGAGGTTAAGGTCTGGCTGGCAAAGCAATTCGATATGAAGGATCTAGGAGAAGCCGCGTACATTCTGGGGATCCAAATCTTTCGAGATAGGAAAAACCGGACCCTGTCGCTCTCTCAAGCATCTTTTATATTGATAAGGTAATGGATCGCTTCTCGATGCAAGAGTCCAAGAAGGGCCAAACACCCTTTAGGGATGGAGTTTCACTCTCTAAGGACCAGTCTCCCAAGACTGCACAAGAGATTGAAGACATGAGGAAAATTCCTTACGCCTCTGCCGTAGGAAGCCTCATGTATGTTATGCTTTGCACTAGACCTGACATCTGTTTCGCCGTTGGCGTAGTTAGTCGTTTCCAATCCAACCCTGGACCCGAGCACTGGATTGTTGTTAAGCATGTTCTTAAGTATCTTCGAAGAACTAGGAACTTGATGCTTACATACTCAGGTACTGACCTGACTATGACGGGATATACCGACTCCGATTTTCAAGCGGATAAGGATTCCAGGAAATCCACTTCGGGATCTGTGTTCATCCTTAATGGTGGAGCTGTTGTGTGGAGAAGTATTAAGCAATCTTGCATTGCTGACTCCACAATGGAAGCAGAATATGTGGCTGCTTGTGAAGCATCCAAAGAGGCTGTATGGCTTAGAAAATTCCTTAAGTATTTGGAAGTTGTTCCGAACGTCGACGAGCCCATGACCCTTTATTGTGATAATAGTGGGGCTGTCGCTAACTCAAAGGAACCTCAAAGCCATAAGCGCTCTACACATATTGAGAGGAAATACCATTTGATTCGAAAGATCGCGCAACGCGGAGACGTGGAGGTGAAGTAGATCTCTGGCAGATCTATTCACCAAGGCCCTAGCGAACATGGTCTTCGACCAACTTCGAGAGGGATTAGGCATGTAGGACTACTCACATCTTCTTTGAGTCAAGTGGGAGTTTGTTGTCAATGGTGCCCACAAGAAGAGTAGTAGTGTCTATTTATGTACATTTGATGTCATATAGTCTTACGAAGACTCTTGCTTGTAATTGCTTATTCACTAATAATAAAGTTGAAACGTTCATTCATTCTTTCTTTGTTTGAAGCTTTATGATAAAACCCTAGTCTTTTAGTCCATAAACAAACTTAACAACTTACGAAGAGACAAATGTAGATTT
Organism: Urtica dioica subsp. dioica; assembly: GCF_054948205.1. Classification (NCBI taxonomy): domain Eukaryota; kingdom Viridiplantae; phylum Streptophyta; class Magnoliopsida; order Rosales; family Urticaceae; genus Urtica; species Urtica dioica. Next base: position 7,775,443 of record NC_142765.1, on the reverse strand, counting down.
GCATGAACAAACTCTTCGTAGTTTGCTTAAAACGATATATTCTCAATCTTAGGGTCAAAGGACTATTGACCTTAGTACGATTGTTAGAAGAATCTATGATGTCTGGTTATGAGGCATTGAGAGTTGGGGACTCTATAGTTCTTCTAGGTATCTTCCGAAGGTACTGAATTGACCAGTGCACTTCTAGAGACAAGATAAGAACAAACCATTTAACCTCTTATGTCTCGAAGTCACTACGTATGAATTGCATCATGCTTACCTTAATCCTGAAATGAGACATGTCATTTCACACCTTAGTATTCTCATTTGAGAAAGTCAGAGTTCGGACTCACTATGTTATTCCGAACAGGGCCTATTGGTGAAGTACTAAGTTGTGAGAATGTCATGAGTAACTTTGTGAAGTTCTCATAGATATGGAATTCATGTACAAGATTGCTGAAATGCAATGTATGTCACCTCATGCTTTGTTCCTTGGAGTGTGAATAAATGAACTGGCCAGTGTCCAAATTGAGTCCTGACTCTTTTGGATGAAACAATGTGACTTGTTAGCTCCTCGTCAATACATTGTTTCTAACTTATTCACAAGCGACAAAGGAGTTCAGGAAATAACAGCTAGAAGGGTAAAATGGTAATTTAGTAAATCCCGACTAGCTGATGACATTCATGAAGGGTAGCATAGATAATATTCAGTGGATCCGGTCATTATAATTAGGTGAATTCTTGAGTAGAAAATAAATTCATTTGAACCGAGAGATTTTCAGTGTCAGCTCTTTAGTGGAGTCAGTTGGCATTAAGCTAAACTTGGAAAAGGTTTGTGAACTTTTGAGTCCGAGTGTTTAGCTCAAGCTTTGTTCATTTGGGTCCATGAGGTCACTGTCACGAATCACATCGATAGGAATAGTTAAACTGGAAGCTAAGTCAAAACAAGAACGAAAATTGTCAAAAGGGTATTTTTGTCTTTTGAGACATATGATGAAATGAATGTCAATAAATTTTTTGACAAGGTCATTTGATGACATGCATCACTCGACCATGACTTGATCATTGGGCCTTGTGGATTAATTTCATTTCATAAGAATTTTATTGAAAATTCTTAATGGGCCTTTCTCATGTTGTCATGAACAAATGAAGAAGCTTCTAGAAGCTCCTTCTAGATGAAAAGTAGGCGCCCATTATACCCATAGGAAGAGAGAATATTTTGTGCATAAATGTATCATGATACATTTATGCACAAAATAAAAAGAGGAAACAAATTTCCCCTAAGAGGAAGCATGTGGGCGCCCAAATATGGTCAAGAGAGAAGCAAACAAAAGAAGAAACAAATCCAAGGACTTACTTGTTTTGTCTTGGACGTGCACCTCTATGAAGGAAAAGGGAAATTGGCTCATGAATATGTGATATTCTATAGAAGAGGAAACTACCTTATTGAAGGTGAGACCTCTCCTATAAATAGGAGCCTCATTCCACACTTTTCATTCATTCCAAGTTTTAGAGATTGAGAGCTTCTCTCTCTAGCTTGGCCGCCCCTCTCCTCTCTCTCTCTATTCAATTTTGATTTTTGTTTTGGCACCTAGGTCCTCATTTGACCTAGAGTTTAGCTCTGCGACTTCAAGACTCGTTCTTAAGTCGTAGTGTTTAAAAGTGCCCACTCACTAATTCCTTTATTTCGAGTGATTTAGTGATAGAAACTTTCGTGGTTGCTCGAGGTGCCGAGGAAAGAAAGAGAGACGTGCTGCGAGTGGAGACGAGCGTTGCAAACTTTCCAAAAGCTTCTTCAAAGTTCAAGCTTCAAGAAAGGTTAGTAAACTTCTAGCTCATATTAGTTTTTAATTACATGTACTTGCTCTTTGTCTATGTTAGTAAAAACTGTTTTTACTTGAAAATAAATTTTTTAAAATTCCGCCGCTTCCCGAAGCGTTTAATCTTTTTCTTAAACCCTAGATCATTTCCAACACTGGCCTCGGCCTTGCCTCAGCCAACATCCGGCCCAAGGTTTGCCTCGGCCATTGGCCGGCCCTAAGGCTTGCCTCGGCCATTGGCCGACCCAAGGCTTGCCTCGGCCAATGGCCGGCCCAAGGCTTGCCTCAGCCATTGGCCGGCTCTAAGGTTTGCCTCGGCCATTGGCCGGCCCTAAAGCTTGTCTCGGCCATTGGCCGGCCCAAGGCTTGCCTCGGCCATTGGCCGGCTCAAGGCTTGCCTCGGCCATTGGCCGGCCCAAGGCTTGCCTCGGCCAATGGCCGGCTCAAGGCATGCCTCGGCCAATGGCCGGCTCTAGAGCCTTCCCTCGGGCAATGGCTGACTTTAGAGCCTCCCCTCGGCCATTGGCCAGCTCTAGAGCCTTGCCTCGGCCAATGGTCGGCTCTAGAGCCTCCCCTCGGCCAATGGCCGGCTCTAGAGCCTCCCCTCGGCCATTGGCCGGCTCTAGAGCCTTGCCTCGGCCAATGGCCGGCTCTAGAGCTTTCCCTCGGCCATTGGCCGGCTCTAGAGCCTTGCCTCGGCCAATGGCCGGCTCTAGAGCCTCCCCTCGGCCATTGGCCGGCTCTAGAGCCTTGCCTCGGCCAATGGCCGGCTCTAGAGCTTTCCCCCGGCCAATGGCCGGCTCAAGGCATGCCTCGGCCAATGGCCAGCTCTAGAGCCTTCCCTCGGCCAATGGCTGACTTTAGAGCCTCCCCTCGGCCATTGGCCAGCTCTAGAGCCTTGCCTCGGCCAATGGTCGGCTCTAGAGCCTCCCCTCGGCCAATGGCCGGCTCTAGAGCCTCCCCTCGGCCATTGGCCGGCTCTAGAGCCTTGCCTCGGCCAATGGCCGGCTCTAGAGCTTTCCCTCGGCCATTGGCCGGCTCTAGAGCCTTGCCTCGGCCAATGGCCGGCTCTAGAGCCTCCCCTCGGCCATTGGCCGGCTCTAGAGCCTTGCCTCGGCCAATGGCCGGCTCTAGAGCTTTCCCTCGGCCATTGGCCGGCTCTAGAGCCTTGCCTCGGCCAATGGGTGGCTCTAGAGCCTTCCCTCGGCCATTGGCCGACCCAAACTTGCTCACTCGGCCAAGGGGTCTTCAAACCACCCCTTGGCTGCCTATAAATACAGGGGCCGCTCCCCTAGTCCAGGTAATCCATTTTTTAGTCCTGAAACGCTGCAGAACTCGTACTTCGCTCGTTTCGATCATCTTTGGCCTCTAAACACCCCTAAAACCTCTATACTCCACCTCAATCCCACTAATGTTGAGCGTCGGAGAGGTAAACAGGGGCACCCCCCTGTTTTCCCTTTGTAGTTCACAATCTCTTTCTTGCTTTTCAGGTATCGAGACAAGGTGAGCTTCACCCACAGCTAAGGGACGACTTGGGACACCAAGTCCGACACGCTCGAGCCGGAGTGAGACCACTTGGTCCGGCCTTGGGTCTAACCACTCTGGGCTCCTAAATCGTTGTCCAAAAATCTGCGACAACAAGAGTTAAACACATCTCTCTTGTCTCCTTTGTTCTAACGGTTCAAGCACATAACTTAAGAGATGATTATATCACGTAGCAGAGGCTGGGTTTCACAAATCTTATGTTTGAACTTATCGGGCAAACCCGAGCTAAGTTTTAAGGAAAAGCGGCCGAAGCCTTAAATCTTTGAGATTAGTCGTTTTTATGGATTTTCATATTCTTGTCTACTAACAAGTAACAATGCACGTAAATAGAGTTATTCCCTTCGTATGTAGTTGACTTAAGTCTCCACACTTACCCAGAAATAGGTCGTCTGAAAATTTGCTGACTTCCAGAAATTCTTCGCTTTCCACGTTCTGAAGCGTTAGCACGTCCTGATGCGTCGAGAGAACTAAAACCCGAAGTTGAAACGTCATTAGTTATTTGATTCGAGGGATGTTGCAGAGTTTAAGGTTCATTGTCGGGATTCGTTGTGAGTCGGTTTAGGGGTTCAAGAATTTAATTCATTTATCTCCCGATTTTTCGGAAATTAAACTTTGTTGTTGGCCCGTCTAGGGCCAACGGGAACAAAGGCATCTCTTCGACCCACGTTGCTAGTACGAGGTCTTGGGCGGCGAAACCCTGACTCAACCAGGGGCCGGCCCAAACCAATGGCCAAGTCAAGCACCCTGCCCAGCCGTGGGCCGAGTCAGTGGCTCACTCGGCCATTGGCTGGGTCAAATAGCTCACTCGGCCATTGGACAGTTCACTCGGCCAATGGCCGAGTGAACCTTTCAGCCACCAAGGCAGTTCACTCGGCCATTGGCCGAGTGAACCTTCCAGCAGTTCACTCGGCCAATGGCCGAGTGAACCCTCCAGCCGCCAAGGCAGTTCACTCGGCCATTGGCCGAGTGAACCTTCCAGCTGCCCCTGCAGTTCACTCGGCCATTGGCCGAGTGAACCTTCCAGCAGTTCACTCGGCCAATGGCCGAGTGAACCTCAGCCGGCCCAAAGCTTTTCACTCGGCCAATGGCCGAGTGAACCTCACCACCATGTTCACTCGGCCATTGGCCGAGGTAAAATGGTAATTTAGTAAATCCCGACTAGCTGATGACATTCATGAAGGGTAAACATAGATAATATTCAGTGGATCCGCTCATCATAATTAGGTCGAATTCTTGAGTAGAAAATAAATTCATTTGAACCGAGAGATTTTCAGTGTCAGCTCTTTAGTGGAGTCAGTCGACATTAAGCTAAACTTGGAAAAGGTTTGTGAATTTTTGAGTCCAAGTGTTTAGCTCAAGCTTTGTTCATTTGGGTCCATGAGGTCACTGTCACGAATCACATCGATAGGAATAGTTAAACTGGAAGCTAAGTCAAAACAAGAACGAAAATTGTCGAAAGGGTATTTTTGTCTTTTGAGACATAAGGATGAAATGGATGTCAATAAATTTTGACAAGTTCATTTGATGACTTAATGTCACTCGGCCATAATATGATTAACTGGGCCTTGTGAATTAATTTCATTTCATGAGAATTTTATTGAAAATTCTTGAAGGGCCTTTCTCATGTTGTCATGAACAAATGAAGAAGCTTCTAGAAGCTCCTTCTAGAGAGACTTGGGCGCCTACCCTAATAGAGAAATAGGAGAGTTTATTTTGTGCATAAATGTATTTAGATACTTGCCAAAAGAAAAGAGGAAACAAATTTCCTCCAAGAGGAAAGTGGGAATCGGCCAAGTGAGACAAGGCAAGGCCTTGAACAAAATTGGAAACAAATCAAGGCTTCTAGAAGCCTTGAGTTGGCCGAGTGTCTCAAAGGGAAAAAAGAGGAAATTGCTCATGAATATGTGATATTCTATAGAAGAGGAAACTACCTTATTGAAGGTGAGACCTCTCCTATAAATAGGAGCCTCATTTCCTTACATTTCATTCATCCAAGTTTAAGAGATTTGAGAGACTCTCTCTCTAGAACTTGGCCGAAAATCCTCTCTCTCTCTCTCTAGTTTATTTTCGATTATTTCTTGTCTTGGCACCTAGGTCCTCACTCGACCTAGTGTTTAGCTCTGCGACTTCGAGACTCGTTCTTAAGTCGTAGTGTTTAAAAGTGCCCACTCACTGATTCATTCTTTTCGAGTGATTTAGTGATAGAAACTTTCGTGGTTGCTCGAGGTGCCGAGGAAAGGAAGAGAGACGTGCTGCGAGGGGAGACGAGCGTTGCAACTTTCCAAAAGCTTCTACAAGGTTCAAGCTTCAAGAAAGGTTAGTAAACTTCATCGCTCATATTGGTTTTTAATTACATGTACTTGCACTTGTCTAGGTTAGTAAAAACTGTTTTACTTGTAAAAGAAAATTTTTAAAATTCCGCCGCTTACCGAAGCGTTAATTATTTTCTCAAACCCTAGATCGATTCCAACAAGTTCACGTGTTCTCTACTCCTTTTCAGGTACTCTGACGAACTCAAGGGACATCCACAGCTAAGGGACGACTCGGGATACCGGGTCCGACACGCTCGAGTCGAGACGAGACCACTTGGTCCGGCCTTGGGTCTAACCGTCTTTGGCTCCTAAATAGTTGTCCGAAAAACAGCGACAACATTTTGGCGCTAGAAGGAGGGGTCGAACCTCCGACCTTAGCACGCTCTCCCTTCCATTCCACACTTTCACTACACCTACGACTCTCGAGAGATGAGTCACCTACCCACTACCTCCGCGGGTACTCGAGCGACGAGCTCGAGGTACGGTCTCCGACTCCTCGCACACCGTCTTGAAGGGCAACCTCGCGATAGCGAGAGCCAGCCCCAAGACCCGGTGAACGACCCCGAGGCCGAGCTCCGAGAGGACACGGCCCGGCGGCTCGCGGAGCTCCTTGACCGTCCCGGCGTTGACGGCTCCCTCATCGCCGATCTCCTCGGCTACGACGTCGAGGATCGATCTGCTCAGGATTACTCCGACCCCGAATACGTGGAGGAGTCGAGGACCAACGAGGCCATCCCTAGCCTCGCTCAAGCGCGACCTGAGAGGGCCAATGGTGCGTTGGCCGATCCTTTGTACCTGGCGCGACAACAGGCACGGTCACAGTCCCGGGGACTCGCCCCCTCGGTTTCAAGAGGTGGCCGGACACGGCCCCTCGCCGAGGAGAGAGCGACTCTGGTCGACGATGGAGCCGATAGCCGAAGCGCTCGCCGGACGACCCGACCAAGGGCGACCTCGCCTCGTCACGCACCAAGCGTGGACCTTAGAGAGCGCTTGACGGCGCAGAGAAACTCCCGAGGGGAGGATCTCCGCCAAAGGCTAAACTCTCGAAGGGACGCGCTCCCCGCCGCAACTCTTGGCCGACCTCAGGCCAATGTCGTGGACCAAGCGTCCAACGAACGCCAACCGGTGACCCCCGTGGCCCCGACAATCGGCCCTGCCAACGGGCTTGATATGGTCACAATGATCCAGAGCCTCCAAAACCAAATCATCGAGATGAGGGAATCGGGGAGGCAAAGATCATATGGAGGGATCGAGGAGTCATACTCTCCCTTCGCCGCACAAATCATCGCGCAGCCTTGCGTGGGGAACTTCAAATTGCCGTCCATCCCTCCCTATGATGGATGGACTGACCCGAACTTCCACATCCAACACTACGAGACGTGGATGACAATGCAAGGACAGTCGGATGCGACCCTCTGTCAAGCCTTCAGCCTAACCCTCACAGGGTCGGGCTTTGAGTGGTTCCGGAGTTTGAGACCTGGAAGCATCCCGTCCTTCCGGGCCTTGCGAGAGGCTTTCCTCGCTCGCTTTGCCACGCTTGTGGCACAAAAGAAGTCGAAGACCCACCTCCTCTCCATTCGACAAGGGAGAGACGAGACATTGAGACAATATCTCGCTCGCTTCACTGAGGAGTCTCACAAAGTCGAGGGCTTCGACGATAAGGACGCCATCACAGCGATCACCGAGGGAGTTCGCACGAGCGACTTCCTCAAGTCCATTGTCGGGCAGGTCCCACGAGACATGGCGGAGCTGATGACGAGAGCCCGCACACATATGGGAATCGAGGACTATCTCGATGGCCGCGATGGCCGAAAGTCGGGAGGACAAAGTAGTCGCCACCGCGATGAACAAGACGAAGATCGTCCCGACCCTCAGAGGAAGAGGAGCAGGGGAGGCCGGGCCCCTAACAGTCGCCCCCTCTCCGATCCAAGATCGTCGCACGTTGATAGCTTCCGAGCATTATCAACGTACACCCCACTGAACACTCCGTAAGAGCGGATCCTAGCTCTGCACCGCGACAAGCTAGGAAGTCCGGCTCCTCTTGCGAAGGATCCCGCGAAGAGGGATCGAAATAAGTTCTGTGAGTACCACCAGGATCACGGGCATCTGACGTCCGAGTGCTATCATCTTAGGCGTCAAATCGAGGCCCTGATTCAAGACGGGAAATTAAAAGAGTATGTCCTGAGAACGGTCGGGACGGCCGCTGTGCACGAAGGCCGTCCACGGCAAGGAAGGAAGGGTCCAGCGACGGTGACTGTCACGGACCAGGCAGCGATTGAAGAACCGGAGAGTTCACAGCTGCATGTCGTGGGCTCGATCATGGGTGGCCCGGAGTTTGGGGACTCGTCCACGCAAAGGAAGAAGTACGTGCGCGAGGTTTCCCGAGGAAAAGTTGCGCACTACATCAACCATACGTACGAGGCTCCCCCTCCGGCCCCGTTCGAGTCCATGTTCTTCACCGGCCAAGAGGCGACACGAGTTCTCCACCCGCACAATGACGCAATAGTCGTCTCGGCCCCGGTCGCCAACAATCTCGTCCGAAGAATCCTGATTGATAACGGCAGCTCGGCCGACATCGTCTTCAAATCAGCGTTGGACAGGATGAAGCTGACCGGACTGAAACCGACCCCAATCTCGACCCCACTCTTCGGCTTCTCTGGGGAGAGGGTCATGACGGAAGGCACTATCGACCTCCCGGTCACCTTCGGGACTCCGGGGGGGCTCGAGGTCACCCGCATCGTGTCCTTCCTAGTGGTGAACCAGCCCTCAGCGTACAACATCATCATCGGCCGCCCGACTCTCAACCGACTGAAGGCTATAACGTCTACCTATCACCTGATGATGAAGTTCCCGACTGAAAAGGGGATTGCGATCATGTTGGGAGACCAGTCGATGGCGAGGATGTGCTACATCCAAGGCGTGGACGGGAAAGGGAAGGAAAAGATGGTGAGCGCCATCCTCTAGCTCGGTCGAGCTACTGAAGCCGGCACTGCAGCGGAAGCCCGTCCCCATTTCTCATTATGTCATTTTATTTCCGGTTTTAAGACAATCTCGAATTTCAATAAGGCCAATGGCCCAGGGATGTAATTTTTGACTATTTGTGCATGATAATTGTATCACATTTCACCTCGAAGTCTTTATCTTGCTGCATTATAATTTCTAGTCTCCTCTACGAGTACACGAGAAACTCGGGGGGCTAACGGGAAACAATGCTCAACGAAAAACAATGATCAACGAAACTAGAGCTCGTTCGCTCAACAAAAAAGAAAAAAAAAGTAAAACAAAGACGTGCTAATCGATTATGCCTTCGTTGGCAAGTCGAGAAAATAAGACGCGCACAATACACAAAAAGACGTGCTAATCGATTATGCCTTCGTTGGCAGGTCAAGAAAATAAGACGCGCACAACAAAACAAAGACGTGCAAATCGATTATGCCTTCGTTGGCAAGTCGAGAAAATAAGACGCGCACAACGCAAAAAAGACGTGCTAATCGATTATGCCTTCGTTGGCAGGTCGAGAAAATAAGACGCGCACAACAAAACAAAGACGTGCTAATCGATCACGCCTTCGTTGGGAGGTCGAGAAAATAAGACGCGCACAACAAAACAAAGACGTGCTAATCGATCACGCCTTCATTGGCGGGTCGAGAAAATAAGATGCGCACAATACAAAAAAGACGTGCAAATCGATTATGCCTTCGTTGGCAGGTCGAGAAAATAAGACGCGCACAACACAACGAAGACGTGCTAATCGATTATGCCTTCGTTGGCAAGTCGAGAAAATAAGACGCGCACAATACAAAAAAGACGTGCAAATCGATTATGCCTTCGTTGGCAGGTCGAGAAAATAAGACGCGCACAACACAACGAAGACGTGCTAATCGATTATGCCTTCGTTGGCAAGTCGAGAAAATAAGACGCGCACAATACAACGAAGACGTGCAAATCGATTATGCCTTCGTTGGCAAGTCGAGAAAATAAGACGCGCACAACGCAACGAAGACGTGCAAATCGATTATGCCTTCGTTGGCAAGTCGAGAAAATAAGACGCGCACAATACACAAAAAGACGTGCTAATCGATTATGCCTTCGTTGGCAGGTCGAGAAAATAAGACGCGCACAACAAAACAAAGACGTGCAAATCGATTATGCCTTCGTTGGAAAGTCGAGAAAATAAGACGCGCACAACGCAAAAAAGACGTGCTAATCGATTATGCCTTCGTTGGCAGGTCGAGAAAATAAGACGCGCACAACACAACGAAGACGTGCTAATCGATTATGCCTTCGTTGGCAAGTCGAGAAAATAAGACGCGCACAATACAACGAAGACGTGCAAATCGCTTATGCCTTCGTTGGCAAGTCGAGAAAATAAGACGCGCACAACGCAACGACGCAACGAAGACGTGCAAATCGATTATGCCTTCGTTGGCAAATCGAGAAAATAAGACGCGCACAACACAATAAAGCCGTGCTAATCGATCACGCCCTCATTGGTAGATCTAGAAAATAAGCCACGCACGATCAACCCGAAACAAAAAGTCGTCCCTCGCGACGCCCAAAGGCCATTCCTCATGATGCCAACCCGAGAGCATTCATCCCGCATCCGCATAAAAGCGTAGATTTTGAGTTTCCACTCGACCTACGCTCGACCGGAAACTCGGGGGGCTAATGTTGTTGGCCCGTCTAGGGCCAACGGGAACAAAGGCATCTCTTCGACCCACGTGGCTAGTACGAGGTCTTGGGCGGCGAAACCCTGACTCAACCAGGGGCCGGCCCAAACCAATGGCCAAGTCAAGCACCCTGCCCAGCCGTGGGTCGAGTCAGTGGCTCACTCGGCCATTGGCTGGGTCAAATAGCTCACTCGGCCATTGGACAGTTCACTCGGCCAATGGCCGAGTGAACCTTTCAGCCACCAAGGCAGTTCACTCGGCCATTGGCCGAGTGAACCTTCCAGCAGTTCACTCGGCCAATGGCCGAGTGAACCCTCCAGCCGCCAAGGCAGTTCACTCGGCCATTGGCCAAGTGAACCTTCCAGCAGTTCACTCGGCCAATGGCCGAGTGAACCTTCCAGCTGCCTGCAGTTCACTCGGCCATTGGCCGAGTGAACCTTCCAGCAGTTCACTCGGCCAATGGCCGAGTGAACCTCAGCCGGCCCAAAGCTTTTCACTCGGCCAATGGCCGAGTGAACCTCACCACCATGTTCACTCGGCCATTGGCCGACCCAGCCACTCAATGGCCGAACCAAGCAAGTTCACTCGGCCAAGGGGTCTTCAAACCACCCCTTGGCTGCCTATAAATACAAGGGTCCTTCCCTTGACCCAGGTAATCCATTCTTGAGTACTGAAACGCTGCCGAACTCGTACCTCGCTCGTTTCTCTCAAGCTTTGGCCTCTAAACACCCCTAAAACCTCTATACTCCACCTCAATCCCACTAATGTTGAGCGTCGGAGAGGTAAACAGGGGCACCCCCCCTGTTTCCCCTTTGTAGTTCACGTGTTCTCTACTACTTTTCAGGTACTCTGACGAACTCAAGGGACATCCACAGCTAAGGGACGACTCGGGATACCGGGTCCGACACGCTCGAGTCGAGACGAGACCACTTGGTCCGGCCTTGGGTCTAACCGTCTTTGGCTCCTAAATAGTTGTCCGAAAAACAGCGACAACAAACTTATTTTAGACTCATACGAGTTCGTACCGAATGATTACTACGAAATAAAATCTAAATCATGATTTTAACGAGTCTTAAATAAATAAATAAATAATCCGAAACCATACAAACCGAGAATTCTAAATTAATTAACCAAAAATTAAATTCTCGAACATCTCTTAATGAAATAATTAACGATTCATTAATACAATCTCAAATCACCAAAAATAACTCGAGTCTAACGTTATAAAGCGATAAACGACTCACGAGTGAGTTTGAGCTTTATAATTTTTTTTTTCTTCAGAATTCTCTATTTTTCGGCTCGAAGAGAACATCCCTCAGTTCCGTCCGAGGAACAAGGCTCGACTTGAGGAGAACGACTCGACTTCGAGGAGCGAAGTTCGACTCGAGGAGAACGACTCGACTCGAGGAGCGAAGCTCAACTTGAAGGATTGAGGGCTTGCCGGCGACTTGCGAGGAAGGCTTGCCGTTTTTCAGGACCTCCGGCCTGACCATCGACCCTTTGAGCGGCGCATTTTCTCGGCGTTCCAGGTTTTCCGAAAACGACTGACAACATTAGCCCCCCAAGTTCGTCGCTCGGGAGGATCCTGGCGATGAACTTTAAGTTTTTCGGTTGGGTGTTTGAGTAAACTTCATTTTAAAGTCCTTGTTGCCGCCCATATTTTTCTTTTCTTTTTCTTCTTTCTTTTTTTAGGAGGGACCGCGCGGCGCGCGCCCTGTGCGCGGGGCTGACGCATTTGCATGGGGAAATCCGACTCTTTGGAGGTTTTTCTCTTTTTTTTTTTTCTCCTTTTGGGAGTAGGATTTGGACTCCTACCTCCCCAAGAGTCTATAAATAGTGGTCTCCCTTTTCTCATTCTCCCACTTTATTTTTTCTCTCTTTCTCTACACTTTTTTCTCTTTCTCTATACTTTTGCATTATGGATATTCCCTCCCCCTTCTCAACTGAGGATCCCGAGATTGATTTCTATCTCTTGTTTCAGGACTCTGAGCATGTAGAAGATGACCTCTTCGCGGGATTAAGGGAGGTTCCTTTGCACGTGGAGGAGAATCCAAGTGGAGTGGAGCAGTGGTTTGAAGAAGGCGAGCTGGGTGCGACTGCGCCCGTTCCTCTGGCTCGGGAGGGGTGCGCGCCAACTGGGCGTGGCGCGGACGGGAGTGCCGGCCAACTCGAGTCCGAGGAAGCCATACTCCGCCTCGTGATCAACCTGGTTGGCGAGGGGGGGGGGCGACGTGCCCCGTCTTGACGCGGCAAAGTCCGACTTGGACGTTCGCTGCGCGCTGGGAGAGGTCATTAGTGTGGCCACGAAGACCCTGCTAGAATCGGTCCTAGACGAGATTGACTGCGTGGAATACTTTGGGCCAGAGTTAGAAGATCTTGGAGGCGACTCGGAGACATGTCCGGGAGCCGAAGGCCCCGCACCGGAGCGTCCCAAAGGGCCAATGGCGACTTCTGTGGCGGTATTGGAGGGTGGATGCCCTTCCTTGGAGCCTGGAGGTGCTCAGTTGGAGACTCCTGACGTGGAAACGATAGTGTCGGCGAGGTCACTTGCTAGGACGGAGTGGTATCCCGAGGAAGGCTTTGCTGATCCCGAGGGCTTCGATTGTTTGGGGGTCAATGCTTCGAGCTCGCTCACCTACCGAACATTCATTGACCTCAGGGAGGCATACGTCATTCCGTCGTCCGTGGCACTTCTCCGTCCCTTGTCGAACGATCGTCCTTTTCGTCCACGTCGTGGATTCACCACAGTTTCGGTTGCAAGTCTCAACTGCGGGTTGCGGTTGTCGTTTTAGCCCATCGCCCAACAACTCATCGCGCGATTGGGGGTGCACGCTTGTCAGATGAGCCCTACATTTTACCGCATGGTGGCGATGTGTCACATGGAGTTGCATTGTCAGACTAAGTGGGCGATGACCGTGAGTGACTTTTGCAACCTTGTCGCGATCTTCCCTTCACCCGGGCAACCTAGTTTCTTCATGGCCCACGATCGCCGGAACACCAAGCTGATCACAGACTCGGAGAAGCGTAACCGGAGAGCGTGGGTGTAGGTTTCAGCCGAGGCCTTATGCACCGCTCCGATTTGGTCCCTTGACCGAATTTTTTGCCGACGCTAGAGCCGACGATCTCGACTTTATGAAGGAGATTCGGGGAATGTCGGAAGCTCGGAAAGCTGGTGAGCGATTCCGCTCACCTGAGCTGATGGCGTCTACCTGGCGGTTCCCGCCTTTTCCTCTTGGCCGTGACGATAGTCGGCGGGCGGAGAGTGCCCCTAGTGCCATGTCATCTCCCTCGAGCGGTGGCCTTCCAGGTACTTTTGGTGTTTTGCTCTATCTATTTTTAGTCTAGAATTTTGACTTTGTTGTTTTTGTAGCTTCCTCGGCCAGAGCGAGGGCTCGGGCGCACCTGGCGAAGGCTTCTCGAGACCCAAAGTCGTTGGCGGTAGTCCGTTCCCGGATCGCGGTGCGGAACGCCCGAGAGAAGTTCGACGTTGGTCACTCGGCGGAGGATGGTCCCCGCGCTTCTTTGAAGCGACCCTGTTCCTCAGCTCTTCCGGACACGTCTTCGGATTCGAAGCGCACGAACTCGATGATCGAGCTGGAGGCTGTGGAGGTCAGATGGGAGTGTTCCCAGAGGCTTGCACAATCTTCGATGAAGATGTGGAAGGGCATCGTGGCCAACAGCGATGTGGAATTCTTCCGCCACGGCGTCTCCGACGCACAGAGAGTAAGTTCCCTCTGTTTTTATCCTTTCGCTTTGATTTGCTAGGATCTTGTCTTTTGCTGACTTGTCCTTTCGCACTCTTAGGTACTTGCGCGCGTGACCCGGGGCGAGAAGATTCTCCATGACCTCATTCGACGCATGGGCCTTGCCCAGGAGGAGCTTGCTCAAGCGAAATCTCACCTAGCCCATGCCGAGCGAGGTTCTCACTCAAAGGCAGAGTTTGCGAGTCTCCGCGAACAACTCCAAGAGGCTCACGTGGAGTTGGGAGTTACCCGAGGCAAGTGCGACCGTGCTCAGTCAACCGTGGCGAAAATGGTTGAGGAGCTAACGACGGAACGTCAAGCTCTCGAAGTCGCGACTCGATCGACGGAAGTTTTCTGGAGTGAGGTATGGGACCTTTGACGCCAGTTGGAGTCGCGTACAGAAGAAGTGGGCATTCTTTAGGGTCAGCTTTCATCGAGCGAGGCTGCCCGTGTCCGAGCAGAGCGCGAACGCGACTCCTTGGCGGAGGAAGTGGCTCGGGTCTCCGCGGAGAAGGCTGCGGCGGAACAACTTGCGTCTGACCTACAAGACGACTTCGATGTTGGGATCGAAGAGGCGAGGCATGCGGCGGCGGTGGAGTATCGGGACATTACTGCTACCGAGAATGTTTCTCGGGGGTCGCCTTCCACTTCTTTGATTCGCTGTTCCCACCGCTCGACGGGGTCGAACCCTTTGGTGACGATCCTGTGAAAATATTTTTTATTCTTTTATTATTTTTTTCGTGTAAGTGTTTAGCGCATGCTTTCTTCTAGGAATTTCCTTTCAGTGCACTTGCTTTAGCGCTTGTTTTCTAGGATTTTCGGGGCAGTTGCCCTCTTTCTTATAAAACATTATTTTCTTTTATGAACGTGTTTGCTCATTTTTTGTTATGGCGTGCTTTGATGGACATGCATCTTCTACCAATGGTCTCGGCAGTTCTTTTGTCTTAGTAGGGTTTCGCCTCAGATACCGACCGTTGGAACGGTTTGCGTTCTACAAGCGTTTCAACTGCGAATTAGTCATGCCATGTAGGCGTCTTAGGTGCGCCATGTAGGCGTCTTAAGTGCGCCATGTCGGCGTCTTTGTCGCGCCATGTAGGCGTCTTAGTTGCGCCATGTAGACGTCTAAGGTGCGTCCCTAAGGACGGCTTGGTTGCGCCATGTAGGTATCTTACGTGCGCCATGTAGGCGTCTTAGTTGCGCCATGTAGGCGTCTTAGGTGCGTCCCTAAGGACGGCTTGGTTGCGCCATGCAGGAATCTTACGTGCGCCATGTAGGCGTCTTTGTTGCGCCATGTAGGCGTCTTAGTTGCGCCATGTAGGTGTCTTAGGTGCGTCCATAAGGACGGCTTGGTTGCGCCATGTAGGCGTCTTACGTGTGCCATGTAGGCGTCTTAGTTGCGCCATGTAGGTGTCTTAGGTGCGTCCTTAAGGACGGCTTGGTTGCAACATGTAGGCGTCTTAGAGTCCTCGTTCCCGTTTGTGTTCGGGTTGGGACTTAAAAATTTTTAGTGGAGCGTGTTCTCTTGAGGGTTTCCTTACCGTTGCTAGCCCCCCGAGTTTTGGGATTATAAGTTTCATTTTTGATAACCGGAAAACTTGCATAAAACAAATTTTGAAAGGGAAATCTCGAATTTTATTACGATTGCGAAAAGTTTAAAATCCTAAAACGTTGGCTCGTAGGCCTTATTGAAAATGGGAAATTAAAGCGATAAAATGTGGGAAACTCTAGCTACTTGTAGTACTACCTCAAGTGTTCCGCATTCCACGGGTGGCGGATCGGCGTTCCGTCCGTGTGTTCGATGTAGTATGTCCCGTCGTGAATGATTTTGCGGACTCTATAGGGGCCTTCCCAGTTTGGGCCTAGGACGCCGGCGCCTTGCACTTGTGTATTTTGAAACACCCGTTTGAGTACGAGGCTTCCGACGGCAAAGGTTTGCCTTTTGATCTTGAAGTTGTAGTATTTTTCGACCTTGCGCTTTTGTGTAGCGAGGCGGTTGAGCGCTTCTAACCTCTTTTTGTCGATTAAGTCCAACTCCAGGCGTATACCCTCGTCGTTGTTTTCTTCGTTGAATGTCTCAACTCAGAATGTGGGGATCTCGGTTTCGATCGGCACCACGGCTTTGATCCCGTACGCGAGGGAGAATGACGTCTCACCAGTGGCGTTTCGTGCGGTCGTCCGGTAAGCCTACAGGACGAATTGTAGCTCTTCGGCCCAAGCGCCTTTTTTTTCTTCGAGCTTCTTTTAAGATTGCTCTTGATAGTCTTGTTGACTGCTTCAACATGGCAGTTGACCTAAGGATGACGCGGCGAGGAGAATGTCTTGCTGATCTTTAGTTGATCGCAGATATCTCTTACTCACGCGTTATTGAATTGTGTGCCATTATCGGTCATAATCGAGACGGGGATACCAAGCCTGCATATGATGCTTTTCCAGATGAAGTTCGTTGTATTCGCTTCCATTATTCTGGCGAGCGGCTCGGCCTCTACCCACTTGGTGAAGTAGTCTATGGCAATTATGGGGTACTCATATTGTCTTGGCGCTCTAGGGAGCTTGCCAATAATGTCCACGTCCCATTTAGCAAAGGGCTGCGGGATAATGATACTACTTAGAGGGGTCGGTGGTTGCCTCGGGATCTCGGAGAAGCGTTGGCACTTGTCGCAGCGCCTCGCCCACTCACAAGCATCTCTTTTCATGGTAGGCCAGAAATAGCCTTGCTTAAGCGCATTGAGCGCGAGGGAAATTCCAGCGGCGTAGTTCCCATAGATGCCCTCGTGTATTTCGCGGAGGACCTTGGTCGACTCGACGCTATTGAGGCATCGGAGCAGCGGCGTTGAGTAACCGCGCTTATAGAGTATGTCATCTCGAAGCGTGTACTTGGACGCCAAGACTCTCAGCTTATCGGCTTCTTTGCGGTCTTCGGGAAGTTCCCCTCTTCGTAGAAACTCGATAATTGGGTCCATCCAAGTAGGCTGAGACGCAACCTCTATGCTCCCGACTTCGTCTCGGGAGACGGATGGCCGTGGGAGAAATTTGATGGGTACGGTCCCCAATCCGTCTTCGTCGATGCCAGATCCAAGGCGAGCAAGTGTGTCAGCCTCTGAATTTTGCTCTCTCAGGATTTCGTGAATCTCGAACCAAGAGAAGGCATCGAGTTTGGAGTTTGTCGTAGCCAGATATGCAACCATATTAGGTTCATTGGCAGTATAATCCCCTTTAACCTGGTTCACGATCAACTGCGAGTCGCAGTGTATTCGCAGGTTTTTTGAGCCGAGCTTTTGCGCTAGCTCTATCCCTACAATGAGAGCTTCATATTCGGCCTCATTATTGGAGACTTGGAAGCCGTAGTGAAGGGTGTATCGCAACTTTTCCCTGTCGAGGTTAGTCAAAATTATTCCGGCGCCAGCCCCCCGGGCATTAGATGCTCCGTCTACGTATAACTCCCAGATGGGACCCGTTGGGTCAACCTTTCTTTTCTGAGTCATTGCGTTATCGGTTAAGTCGTTTTTCGTTGTTCCCATATCGGGAGTATAGGAGAATTCTGCCACAAAGTCGGCTAAGGCCTGACCCTTTATAGCCGCTCTTGGGTGGAACTCAATCCCGTACTCGCTCAATTCTTGGGACCAGATCGCCATGCGAGTCGATGTTCCCTTTTGAAGAGCCTTACCGATCGGATGCTCAGTTTGCACCGCGGTTGGGTGAGCTTGGAAATATGGGCGCAACTTTTTGGCTGCCGTTACGAGAGCCAGAGAAAGTTTCTCTATCTCGGTGTAGCGCGTTTCCGTGTCAAGTAAGGCTTTGCTCACATAGTAGATGTTGGAATTGATATAGGGTTTTAAGAAAAAGTTTAACGCTTCGGGTAAGCGGCGGAATTTTAAAATTTTCTTTTGACAAGTAAAACAATTTTACTAACCTAGACAAAGAGCAAGAACATGTAAATAAAAACTATTATGAGCATAAAAGAATTTACTAACCATTTTAGAAGCTTGAACGTTGGGAAGCTTTTGGAAAGTTGCAACGTTCGTCTCCCCTCGCAGCACGTCTCTCTTCCTTCCTCGGCAACACGAGCAACCACGACAGTTTCTATCACAAGAATCACTCGAGAGAAAAGGAATTAGTGAGTGGACACTTTTAAACACGTCGGCTCGAGAACAAGTCTCAAAGTCGAAGAGCTAAAAACACTAGGTCAAATGAGGACCTAGGTGCCAAAACAAAAACGAAAGAAAACTAGAGAGAGAGAGAGAGAGAGAGAGAGAGAGAGGAGAAGTCGGCCAAGTCTAGAGAGAGAGGCTCTCAATCTCTAAAACTTTGGATGAATGAAATGTGAAGAATGAGGGCTCTATTTATAGGAGAGGTTTTACCTTCAACAAGGTAGTTTCCTCTTCTATAGAATATCACATATTCATGAGCAAATATTCCCTCTTTTCCTTCATGAGTCACACGGCCAAGATGCCTTCTAGAAGGCCTTGGATTTGCTTCCTCTGTTGTTCACTTCTCCCTTGACTTTTGTTGGCCGAAATTCCCTATGCATCTTGATGCAAATTTGTTTCTTCTTTTTCTTTTGGCAAGTATCTTCATACAATAATGCACAAAATAATCTCCCTTTTTCTTTGGGTAATGGGCGGCCAAGAGGCTCTCTAGAAGGAGCTTCTTGAAGCGTCTTCATTTGTTCATGACAACATGAGAAAGGCCCATTAAGAATTTTCAATAAAACTCTTATGAAATGAAATTAATCCACAAGGCCCAAATAAATTAACATGGCCGAGTGGATGTGAGTCATCAAATGACCATGTCAAAAAATTTATTGACATTCATTTCATCTTATATCCAAAAAGACAAAATTACCCTTTTGACAATTTTCGTAAAACTTGTCTCGTTCTTGTTTTGACTTAGCTTCTAGTTTAACTATTCCTACTCGATATGATTTGTGACAGTGACCTCATGGATCCAAATGAACAAAGCTTGAGCTAAATACTTGGACTCAAAAGTTCACAAACCTTTTCCAAGTTTAGCTTAATGTCAACTGACTCCACTAAAGAGTTGACACTAAAAATCTCTCGGTTCAAATGAATTTATTTTCTACTCAAGAATTCAACCTAATTATGATGAGTGGATCCATTGAATATTATCAATGTTTACCCTTCATGAATATCATCAACTAGTCGGGATTTACAAAATTACCATTTTACCCTTCTAGCTGTTATTTCCTCAACTCCTTTGTTGCTTGTGAATAAGTTAGAAACAATGTATTGACGAGGAGCTAACAAGTCACATTGTTTCATCCAAAAGAGTCAAGAATCAATTTGGACACTGGCCAGTTCATTTATTCACATTCCAATGAACAAAGCATGAGGTGATATACATTGCATTTCAGCAATCTTGTACATGAATTCCATATCTATGAGAACTTCACAAAGTTACTCATGACATCTTCACAACTTAGTACTTCACCAATAGGTCATGTTCAGAATCACATAGTGAGTTCGAACTTTGACTTTCTCAAATGAGAATACGTAAGCTGTGAAATGGCATGTCTCATTTCAGGATTAAGGTAAGCACGATGCAATTCATACGTAGTGACTTCGAGACATAAGAGGTTAAATAGTTTGTTCTTATCTTGTCTCTAGAAGTGCACTGGTCAATTCAGTACCTTCGGAAGATACCTAGAAGAACTATAGAGTCTCCAACTCTCAATGCCCCATAACTAGACATCATAGATTCTCCTAACAATCGTACTGAGGTCAATAGTCCTTTGACCTTTAGATTGCGAATATGTCGTTTTAAGCAAACTACGAAGAGTTTGTTCATGCAAATCTACATTTGTCTCTTCGTAAGTTGTTAAGTTTGTTTATGGACTAAAGACTAATGTTTTATCATAAAGCTTCAAACAGACAAGGAAGAATGAGTGAACGTTTCAACTTTTTATTAATGAATAAGCAATTACAAGCAAGAGTCTTCGTGAGACTTTATTACATCAAATGTACAAAATAAAGACTACAACTCTTCTTGTGGGCACCACTGACAACAGTAGACCGGCCATTGGACCTTATCTTCTTCGCGGATAAGAATAGCGCTTACGTCTCTTTCAGAGACGGCGAGATATACGTATAGCATCTCGCCCTCTTTTGGTTTGGAGAGGAATGGAGGGGACCCGAAGTAAGCCTTCATTTCTTGAAAGGCTTCTTCGCATTCGATGGTCCATTCAAAGCCGTCCGTCTTCTTTAGAGGTTTGAAGAACGGTTGACACTTGTTGGTGGCTTTTTACACGAAGCGTGTCAGAGCAGCAATCCGACCGATCAGGCTCTGCACCTCTTTGACTCGTCTTGGAGACTTCATCTCAAGGAGTGCCTTGCTTTTTTGGGGATTCGCCTCTATCCCTCGTCGGCTGACGATGTATCCAAGGAATTTTCCGGATTCAACCCCCAACACGTACTTGTTAGGGTTGAGTTTCATTTTATACCGGCGGAGGATCGTGAACATCTCCCTTAGGTCGTGTACGTGATCAGTTGCTAGTACGCTTTTGACGAGCATGTCATCTACGTACACTTCCATGGTCTTGCCGATTTGATAGGCGAAGATCCGATTAACCAAACGCTGGTAAGTTGCTCCCGCGTTTTTAAGGCTTAAAGGCATGACAATATAATAGTAGAGACCTCGATCGGTGACAAAGGTTGTCTTAATTTGATCGGGCTCATGCATTCGAATCTGGTTATGGGACATTGAGAGTTGGAGACTCTATAGTTCTTCTAGGTATCTTCTGAATATACTGAATTGACGAGTGCACTTCTAGAGACAAAATAAGAACAACCCATTTAACCTCTGATGTCTTGAAGTCACTACGTATGAATTGCATCATGCTTACCTTAATCCTAAAATGAGACATGCCATTTCACAGCTTACGTATTCTCATTTGAGAAAGTCAGAGTTCGGACTCACTATGTGATTCCAAACAAGGCCTATTGGTGAAGTACTAAGTTGTGAGAATGTCATGAATAACTTTGTGAAGTTCTGATAGATATGGAATTCATGTACAAGATTGCTGAAATGCAATGTATATAATCTCATGCTTTGTTCCTTGGAATGTGAATAAATGAACTGGCCAGTGTTCGAATTGAGTCTTGACTCTTTTGGATGAAACAATGTGACTTGTTAGCTCCTTGTCAATACATTGTTTCTAACTTATTCACAAGCGAAAAAGGAGTTGAGGAAATAACAGCTAGAAGGGTAAAATGGTAATTGTACATCCCGACTAGCTGATGATATTCATGAAGGGTAAACATAGATAATATTCAGTGGATCGACTCATCACAATTAGTTGAATTATTGAGTAGAAAATAAATTCATTTGAACCGAGAGATTTCAGTGTCAACTCTTTAGTGGAGTCAGTTGACATTAAGCTAAACTTGGAAAAAGGTTTATGAACTTTTGAGTCCAAGTATTTAGCTCAAGCTTTGTTAATTTGGATCCATGAGGTCACTGTCACAAATCATATCGAGTAGGAATAGTTAAACTAGAAGCTAAGTCAAAACAAGAACGAGACAAGTTCTACGAAAATTGTCAAAAGGGTAATTTTGTCATTTTGGACATAGGACGAAATCAATGTCAATATATATTTTTTTGACATTGTCATATGATGAAAAATGAAACTATATCACACGGCCAAGTTCAAGTTAATTGGGCCTTGAGGATTAATTTCATTTCATAGAATTTTATTTGAAAATTCGTAATGGGTTTTTCTGATGTTGTCATGAACAAATGAAAAAACATCTAGAAGCATGTTCTAGATGCCCCAATTTCATCCATACCAAGAGAGAAAAGAGAGTTTATTTTGTGCATTAATGTATGAAGATACTTGCCAAAAGAAAAAGAGGAAAAAAAATTCCTCTACAAGGAAACCAAGTGGGCGGCCAAGGCAAGGGAGAGAACAAAAGAGGAAACAAATCCAAGGCCTTCTAGAAGACTAGTTCGCCATGTGGAATAAAGGGAAGGAAGCCAATATTTGCTCATGAATATGTGATATTCTATAGAAGATGAAACTACCTTTATGAAGGTAATCCCTCCCCTACAAATAGAAGTCTCATTCTCATTGTTTTCTCATTCCACAGAAGTTAGAGATTGAGAGCTTCTCTCTCTAGACCTTGTGGTGTCCGACCCCTCTCTCTCTCTCTCTCTCTAGTTATTTTTCAGTTTTTGTATTGGCACCTAGGTCCACATTTGACCTAGTGTTTTAGCTCTTTGACTTTGAGACTTGTTCTCGAGTCGTCGTGTTTAAAAGTGCCCACACACTGATTCCTTTCTTTCTCGAGTGATTTTAGTGATGGAAACTTTCGTGGTTGCTCGAGTTCCTGAGGAAAGAAGAGAGACATGCTGCGAGGGGAGACGAACGTTTCACCCTTTCGAAGGCTTCTCAATGTTCAAGCTTCTCAAAGGTTAGTAAACATATAATGCTCATGTATAGTTTTTATTTATATGTACTTGCTCTTTTTCTAGGTTAGTAAAAACGCTTTACTTGTTTTAAAGAAAATTTTTAATTTCCGCCGCTTGCTCAAAGCGCTAAACTTTTTCTTAACCCTAGATCAATTCCAACACAGGTAGTGTCGCCACATCTTGAGCGCAAAGGTTAGTAAACATATAATGCTCATGTATAGTTTTTATTTATATGTACTTGCTCTTTTTCTAGGTTAGTAAAAACGCTTTACTTGTTTTAAAGAAAATTTTTAATTTCCGCCGCTTGCTCAAAGCGCTAAACTTTTTCTTAACCCTAGATCAATTCCAACACAGGTAGTGTCGCCACATCTTGAGCGCAAAGGTTAGTAAACATATAATGCTCATGTATAGTTTTTATTTATATGTACTTGCTCTTTTTCTAGGTTAGTAAAAACGCTTTACTTGTTTTAAAGAAAATTTTTAATTTCCGCCGCTTGCTCAAAGCGCTAAACTTTTTCTTAACCCTAGATCAATTCCAACACAGGTAGTG
The DNA here is from genome assembly GCF_054948205.1 of Urtica dioica subsp. dioica. NCBI lineage: Eukaryota > Viridiplantae > Streptophyta > Magnoliopsida > Rosales > Urticaceae > Urtica > Urtica dioica. The sequence goes on along the minus strand of NC_142765.1, from coordinate 7,752,400 downwards.
TCGCCACATCTTGAGCGCAAAGGTTAGTAAACATATAATGCTCATGTATAGTTTTTATTTATATGTACTTGCTCTTTTTCTAGGTTAGTAAAAACGCTTTACTTGTTTTAAAGAAAATTTTTAATTTCCGCCGCTTGCTCAAAGCGCTAAACTTTTTCTTAACCCTAGATCAATTCCAACACAGGTAGTGTCGCCACATCTTGAGCGCAAACACTACTGCAGCAAGCTCTAGATCATGGGTAGGATACCGAGTTTCGTAATCCTTCAGCTGTCGTGAGGCATGCGTGATGACTTTCCCATGCTGCATCAAAACAGCGCCCAAACCTTGCTTAGACGCGTCACAGTAGATTATGAATCCATCAATTCCTTGTGGAACGGTGAGTACTGGCGCGGTTGTCAGCCTGTTCTTAAGCTCTTCAAAGCTTTTTTCACATGTCTCGGTCCAAAGGAATCTCTTTCCTTTACGAGTTAGTTGAGTCAAAGGCATGGCTAACTTAGAGAATCCTTCCACAAACTTCCTATAGTAGCCAGCAAGACCCAAGAAACTCCTTATTTCAGTGACCGTCTTTGGCTTACTCCACTGGCTCACGGCTTCCACTTTAGCAGTATCTACCATGATACCAGCACTACTGACAACATGGCCAAGGAATACTACACGTTCAAGCCAAAATTCACACTTCGAGAACTTAGCGTATAGTTGTTTTTCCCTCATCCTGCTTAGCGCTAGCTCCAGATGCTGCTCATGCTCTTCATTAATCATCGAGTAGATTAGAATTTCATCGATGAACACGATCACGAACTTATCCAGAAAGTCCTCGAAAACTCAGTTCATCAGATTCATAAACCCTGCTGGCGCGTTAGTCAAACCAAACGACATAACTAAGAACTCGTAATGACCATATCGAGTACGAAAAGCAGTTTTCGGGATGTCTTCATCTCGAACATTCAGCTGATGGTATCCCGAACGCAAGTCAATCTTCGAGAACACTGTCGCTCCTGAGAGTTGATCAAAAAGATCATCGATCCGTGGCAACGGATACTTGTTCTTGATCGTTACTTGGTTCAACCCACGGTAGTCAATACAAAGCCGTAAGGAACCATTTGCCTTCTTAACGAACAAGACTTGCACTCCCCAAGGCGAATGGTTCGGTCCTATGAACCCTTTTTCCACCAACTCTTGTAGCTGCGTCTTGAGTTCTTTCAATTCTGCTGGAGCCATACGATATGGAGCTTTCGATACGGAGCTGTGCCAGGAATTAGCTCTATGTTGAACTCTACTTCTCGATTAGGAGGTAGGCCTGGAATATCTTCTGGAAAAATATCAAGGAAATCTCTAGAAATTGGAATCTCCTACGTATGTGACTTGACCGTCTTTCTGACATCTACCACGCTTACAAGGTAACCAGCGCATCCCTTATGCATCATCTTCACAGCCTTTAGCGCCGATACGATCGGAAAACTCGATTTTCAAGAGGAACCTTGGAACTGCAACGGTCCAATGTTGGAATTGATCTAGGGTTTAAGAAAAAGTTTAACGCTTCGTTAAGCGGCGAAATTTTAAAAATTTTCTTTTTCAAGTAAAACAGTTTTTACTAACCTAGACAAAGTGCAAGCACACGTAAATAAAACTAATATGAGCATAGAAGTTTACTAACCTTTTTAGACGCTTGAACGTTGAGAAGCTTTTGGAAAAAGGCTGCAACGTTCGTCTTCCCTCGCAGCACGTCTCTCTTTCTTCCTTGGCAACTCGAGCAACCACGAAAGTTTCTATCACTAAATCACTCGAGAGAAAAGGAATTACTGAGTGGGCACTTTTAAACACTACGACTTAAGAACGAGTCTTGAAGTCGCAGAGCTAAACACTAGGTCAAATGAGGACCTAGGTGCCAAAACAATAAAATGAAATTGACTAGAGAGAGAGAGAGAGGAGTCGGCCACAAGGTCTAGAGAGAGAGTCTCTCAATCTCTAACTTATGTGGGATGAATGAAATGTGTGGAATGAGGCTCCTATTTATAGGAGAGGTCTCACCTTCAATAAGGTAGTTTCCTCTTCTATAGAATATCACATATTCATGTGCCAATTTCCCTTTTTTTTCTCTTGAGATACTCTGCCAACATAGGCTTCAATAAGCCTTGGATCTGTTTCCTATTTTGTTCCATGCCTTGCCTTTGACTCTCTCTTGGCCGAATTCCCTTAAGCATCCTCATGCAAATTTGTTTCCTCTTTTTCTTTTGGCAAGTATCTTGATACATTTATGCACAAAATATTCTCTCTTTTCTCTTGGGTGGTGGGCGCCCAACATGTCTCTAGAAGGAGCTTCTAGAAGCTTCTTCATTTGTTCATGACAACATGAGAAAGGGCCATTAAGAATTTTCAATAAAATTCTTATGAAATGAAATTAATCAACAAGGCCCAATTAATCTAATTTGGCCGAGTGACATTAAGTCATCAAATGACCTTGTCAAAAAATTTATTGACATTCAATTCATGCTATGTCTTAAAAGACAAAAATACCCTTTTGACAATTTTCGTTCTTGTTTTGACTTAGCTTCCAGTTTAACTATTCCTACTCGATGTGATTCGTGACAGTGACCTCATGGATCCAAATGAACAAAGCTTGAGCTAAATACTTGGACTCAAAAGTTCACAAACCTTTTCCAAGTTTAGCTTAATGTCAACTGACTCCACTAAAGAATTGACACTGAAAATCTCTCGGTTCAAATGAATTTATTTTCTACTCAAGAATTCAACCTAATTGTAATGAGTGGATCCACAGAATATTATCAGTGTATACCCTTCATGAATATCATCAGCTAGTCGGGATTTACAAAATTACCATTTTACCATTCTAGCTGTTATTTCCTCAACTCCTTTGTCGCTTGTGAATAAATTAGAAACAATGTGAGGAGCTAACAAGTCACATTGTTTCATACAAAAGAGTCAGGACTCAATTTGGACACTGGCCAGTTCATTTATTCACACTCCAAGGAACAAAGCATGAGGTGATATACATTGCATTTCAGCAATCTTGTACATGAATTCCATATCTATGATAACTTCACAAAGTTACTCATGACATTCTCACAACTTAGTACTTCACCAATAGGCCTTGTTCGGAATCACATAGTGAGTCCGAACTCTGACTTTCTCAAATGAGAATACGTAAGGTGTGAAATGGCATGTCTCATTTCAGGATTAAGGTAAGCACGATGCAATTCATACGTAGTGACTTCGAGACATAAGAGGTTAAATGGTTTGTTCTTATCTTGTCTCTAGAAGTGCACTGGTCAATTCAGTACCTTCGGAAGATACCTAGAAGAACTATAGAGTCTCCAACTCTCAATGCCTCATAACCAGACATCATAGATTCTTCTAACAATCATACTGAGGTCAATAGTCCTTTGACCCTTAGATTACGAATATATCGTTTTAAGCAAACTACGAAGAGTTTGTTCATGCAAATCTACATTTGTCTCTTCGTAAGTTGTTTAGTTTGTTTATGGACTAAAGACTTTTATCATAAAGCTTCAAACAGACACGGAAGAATGAATGAACGTTTCAACTTTTTATTAATGAATAAGCAATTACAAGAAAGAGTCTTCATGAGACTTTATTACATCAAATGTACAATATAAAGATTACAACTCTTCTTGTGGGCACCATTGACAACAAACTCCCACTTGACTCAAAGAAGATGTGCGTAGTCTTTCATGCCTAATCACTCTCGATATTGGTCGAAGACCTTGTTCGCTAGGGCCTTTGTGAATGGATCTGCTAGGTTGTCCACCGTTGAGATCATCTTCACTTCCATGTCTCCGCGCTGCACGATCTCTCGAATCAAATGGCATTTCCTCTCAATATGCTTAGAGCGCTTATGGCTTCGAGGTTCCTTTGAGTTAGCGACAGCCTCACTATTATCACAATAAAGGGTCATGGGCTCGCGACGTTTGGAACAACTTCCAAATACTTAAGGAATTTTATAAGCCATACAGCCTTTTTGGATGCTTCGCAAGCAGCCACATATTCTGCTTCCATTGTGGAGTCAGCAATGCAAGATTGCTTAATACTCCTCCACACAACAGCTCCACCATTAAGGATGAACACAGATCCCGAAGTGGATTTCTTGGAATCCTTATCCGCTTGAAAATCGGAGTCGCTATATCCCGTCATAGTCAGGTCAGTACCTGAGTATGTAAGCATTAAGTATGTAAGCATTAAGTTCCTAGACTTAACAGCAATCCAGTGCTCGGGTCCAGGGTTGGATTGGAAACGGCTAACTACGCCAACGGCGAAACAAATGTCAAGTCTAGTGCAAAGCATAGCATACATGAGGCTTCCTACGGCAGAGGCGTAAGGAATCTTCCTCAAATCTTCAATCTCTTGTGCAGTCTTGGGAGACTGGTCCTTAGAGAGTGAAACTCTATGCCTAAAGGATGTTTGGCCCTTCTTGGAGTCTTGCATCGAGAAGCGATCCATTACCTTATCAATATAAGATGCTTGAGAGAGCGACAGGGTCCGGTTTTTCCTATCTCGAAAGATTTGGATCCCCAGAATGTACGCGGCTTCTCCTAGATCCTTCATATCGAATTGCTTTGCCAGTCAGACCTTAACCTCAGATAACTTACCCACGTCATTACCAATGAGTAGTATATCATCGACATATAGTACCAGAAACACAACTTTGCCTTCGTGTATTAACTTGTAAACACAAGGCTCATCTATTGACTGTTCAAAGCCGAAGCTCTTTACAGTTTCATCGAATCTAATATTCCATGACATAGATGCTTGCTTTAATCCATAAATGGACTTAAGCAACTCACAAACCTTGGTCTCTTGACCTCCTTCCACGAAACCGTCTGGTTGAGCCATGTAAATGCGCTCGTCAAGATTGCCATTCAGGAAGGCTGTCTTTAAATCCATTTTCCAGATCTCACAGTCGAGAGCTGCAGCTATGGATAGGAGTATGCGGATGGATTTAAGCATCGCGACTGGCGAGAAGGTTTCTTCATAGTCAATCCCTTCTTGTTGTGTATAACCCTTTGCCACAAGTCGTGCTTTGAACGTCTCAACGTTCCCATCAGGACCCCTTTTCTTCTTGTATATCCACTTACACCCTACGGGTTTAATCCCTTCAGGAAGGTCTACAAGTTTCCAGACTTTGTTTACATACATCGAGTGCATCTCAACTTTCATGGCCTCAAGCCAAAGGTTTGATTCAGAACAAGCCATCGCTTGGCTATAGGAAGTAGGATCATCCATGTCAGAGACGGCTACGAGAAAGTCTCCATAAGACATGTACCTGTCAGACTTTTGAGTAGCCCTCCCACTACGTCGAAGTACTACTTGACGAGATTCTGAAGAGTTAGCTTGTGTTTCAGTTGGGGTAAGAACAGTTCTTACAGATGAGGTAGAAGCTTCCTCACCTAACTTTTCTTCAAGCACAATTTTGCTTCTAGGTTTTGCATCTTTCATAAAGTCCTCCTCAAGGAAACGAGCATTCGTGCAAATGAAAGTCTTATCATCCTCGGGACTATAGAAGATGAAACCCTTGGTTTCCTTTGGATATCCCACAAACAAGCACAATTCTGACCTACTAGCCAACTTGCTAGTCTTTTGCCTTAGCACGTGTGCAGGGCAACCCCAAATTCGGATGTGACCCAGATTTACTTTACGGCCAGTCCATCGTTCATAAGGAGTACCAGGAACCGTTTTGGACGAAACCTGGTTCAGAATATAAGCGGCTGTTTCGAGGGCATATCCCCAAAAGGAAAGAGGGAGTGATGAGCAACTCATCATTGATCTAACCATCTCTATATCGTGAGTAATCATCGGTGAAGGTAACGAAGTATTCGTATCCTCCACGTGTCTGTTGGCTGAGCGGACCACATACATCAGAATGTATTAGTTCCAGCAACTCAGTGGCTCTTCGAGCCTTATCGGAGAAAGGTCGCTTAGTCATTTTTCCTTCTATGCAGGATTCACAAGTAGGTAGTGAACCTATTACAGAGGCTTGGAGTGGACCATCCCTCACAAGTCTCTTAATCCTATCTAGACTGATATGACCAAGTCTTAAGTGCCATAGGTGTGTTGATTTTGTTAGATCGGAGGATTTAGAAAGTTTGATCCTCTTTGGCTCCCTAATTAGATCATTATCTATTTCGGAGTCTAAAAGAGAAGGTTGAGTGGGATAGATGTAGAAAAGAGCATTCTTCATACATGCATCAGTGATAAAAGAATTATCAGGAAACGAAATACGAATTCCATTCTTAATGAACTTTAAACAATAATCTTGCTCAAGAAGACGAGCAACGGATATTAAGTTCTTCCCAAAGGTAGGAACAAAATAAACATTATTCAAGTTTAAAGTGCGGTCTTCAAAAGACAGCGTCACGGATCCAACAGCCTTCACGGACACCAAGCTCCCATCACCCCATTTGAAACAGAACTCGCCTTCCTCTAAGCTTTTGGTTTTCTTGAAACCATTCAAGGAACAACAAATATGGTTAGTAGCAGCGGAGTCAAGAATCCACGTTGATACATTATCAGCTACTAAGCATTCTTCGGTAACTAGTACAATACTATGTTCCTTTGCTTTGAGATAGGCGGGACAGTTCTTTTTATCGGCCTTGTGAGGTCTCTTCTTAGTTCCAGAGGCGGAGGCTTTTTGCTCAGTAGCATGTGCCTCTCCTTGATTCCTCTTTCTCTTAGTGAGACCTACAGCAGTGTGAAGTTCCTTCATAAACTTGATAACAGTGTACTCTAGCTTGTTTATGGAGTAGTTCATCTTGGAGGTATCAAGAGATGCGGAGAGAGTTTCTAAGATCATATCTATGACATTCTTCCCATCAGTCTCAGATCCTAGGATTTCTATTTTATTCAGAAAACTAATGATCAGAATCATAAAGTCTCCAACAGGAGTCCTAGCCTTCATATGACAGTTCATAAACTGTCGGACTGCTTGTTTCCTTGCCTGACGCCTTTGCCCTCCAAACATCTCAAGGAGATTGTAGAGCATGTCGGCAGCAGTCTCGATGTCACGATGTTGCTTTTTCAGCATATTGTTCATAGATGCTAAGATATAGCACCTCACAATCTCATCGGATCGAAGCCAGGCCGCTAAGGCGTCATTGTCCTCTTGAGTTGAGTCATCATTCGTCAGAGGAGGACACGGGGTGGTGAGTACCCATTTGTGCTTGTTAATGGTAGGTATTATGTCGAGGTTATGTTTCCAATTAACGTAGTTTTTGGTTTCGAGTTTGTTCGAGGAAAGGATGAAAGAGAGAGAGTTGGGAGACATTTTGCCTATAAAAGTTGAAACAAGTTTATGATTAGTCTTTTGGTTTAGGATTTAAGTTTCTTTAAGACTTTGATAAAATCCAAAGGTGTTATAAACCAAATGATAATTTACTCCTTCGAGGGAAGGCCGCAAAAAATCTCCATTTATAAGTAAATGACACACCATTAATGCTTAGCCAAGATGTCAATACACCAATTTTGACCAGCCACCTTTTAAATTGGTTTGATCACTCACATCCTTTTGCAGGGCCTCGAGGGAGGATTACTAGGGATTGAGTCTAAGTGTGTAACCAACCACTTAGTCCAAAAGATTGACTTTGAAAAACAATCCGCCGAGGGGAGGTCTTGTCTCATTGTCTCACTTTCGGATTTAGCTTATTGAGCAATGATCAGTGCAAAGCGCACTTGAGTACTCTCATTTAAGAGAGGGCCACAAGAGTGACTCTTAGTCTAGCGACAATTGCACTTTTCATTAGTATTGGGGATCGTGGGTTACAAACAACAGATATAACCCTTCCACTTAGTTTTTGGAGTTGGTACATCGACTCTTATAAGTTCGGAAACGGTTTTCCTAGTTATAGAGCGATAGAGCGGACAACTAGAAAAGAATCCTAGATATTCATGTTCAGAGCAGTGTTAGTGCATAAAGGTACAAGGGACATACTCGGATCTTTTCCTATTTTCTATTTCGGAAAGTGCATGAGGGAAGTGTGAACTTCAACTCACTCGAACACTTGAAAGTTTGAGATTACATATCCTTTTATTTGTTGGCTTGTCTACAAGGAGACCTCCCACTCAAATTTTCAAGAGCATATAGATTTTGAACATATGTGATATAGATATAGTTTTGAAAACATTTTGAAAACTTAGTTGATTTGGATGACAAAATTTTTCAAGTTTGAAAACGAAAACGGTTTTTCAAGATTCAAACTAGTTTTGTAAAAATTCAATTTCAATTGAACTTTAAAAAATCAAAACATTTTAATCTTACACATCATGTTTAAAATCTTATGAAAAACATTTTTGCTCAAGAAATTTTTCTCATTAGAGTTCTATAACTCATGGTAGTGGGGCTGAAAATCCGGAATTCTAAAAAAACTGGACTTTCGGAACAGCCGCGCACCTCGGAGTAAAATCGCCATAACTGGCGGCTCCGATGTCCTTTTGACCTGAAACTGGTGGCATTGGACAGAGGACAGATAGAGATTTAATGTGATTTAAGAATCATTAAATTTACATTTCTGAGCAGAGAGTTATGCCACTTTTACTGCGGGTTTTACTCCAGCTCGAAGAAAAAGAAATAATTAAAGCTTGGTCCTTTTTAGGTGCGAAAAAGAATCGAGTGTAACGTAACGTTTTAGGAAGTTGTTAAAGCTTTTATTTGTGTTTTATTAGCAAGGTAATAACATGGTATAAAAGAAATAACAACATGCTTAAAACGATTCAAGTAAATAAAAGAAACTAGCAAGACAATATAACTAGTCACAAAATTTACTCGAAATTTCTCAAAACTTTAAAACACGTTTTTCAATATAAAAAATTAAAAACTTTTAGAACTGATTCTAATGTGTTTTAATATCATCCCAAATTCATAGAAAATCAATATGAATTTTAATTTAAAGGCAAGAGCAATAAATTAAAAAAAAATCTAAGAAAACAATTCTAACTTGTCACAAAATTAGTAAACTTTCGAAAACGATTTTCAAGCTCATATTTTTAAATACATGTACATGCATATCTTTGACCATAGCTCTGATACCATTTGTTGGAATTGATCTAGGGTTTAAGAAAAAGTTTAACGCTTCGTTAAGCGGCGGAATTTTAAAAAAATTCTTTTTCAAGTAAATAAGTTTTTACTAACCTCGACAAAGTGCAAGCACACGTAAATAAAACTAATATGAGCATAGAAGTTTACTAACCTTTTTAGACGCTTGAACGTTGAGAAGCTTTTGGAAAAAGGCTGCAACGTTCGTCTCCCCTCGCAGCACGTCTCTCTTTCTTCCTTGGCAACTCGAGCAACCACGAAAGTTTCTATCACTAAATCACTCGAGAGAAAAGGAATTACTGAGTGGGCACTTTTAAACACTACGACCTAAGAACGAGTCTAGAAGTCGCAGAGCTAAACACTAGGTCAAATGAGGACCTAGGTGCCAAAACAATAAAACGAAATTGACTAGAGAGAGAGAGAGGAGTCGGCCACAAGGTCTAGAGAGAGAGAGTCTCTCAATCTCTAACTTATGTGGGATGAATGAAATGTGTGGAATGAGGCTCCTATTTATAGGAGAGGTCTCACCTTCAATAAGGTAGTTTCCTCTTCTATAGAATATCACATATTCATGTGCCAATTTCCCTTTTTTTCTCTTGAAATACTCGGCCAACATAGGCTTCAATAAGCCTTGGATTTGTTTCCTATTTTGTTCCATGTCTTGCCTTTGACTCTCTCTTGGCCGAATTCCCTTAAGCATCCTCATGCAAATCTGTTTCCTCTTTTTCTTTTGGCAAGTATCTTGATACATTTATGCACAAAATATTCTCTCTTTTCTCTTGGGTGGTGGGCGCCCAACATGTCTCTAGAAGGAGCTTCTAGAAGCTTCTTCATTTGTTCATGACAACATGAGAAAGGGCCATTAAGAATTTTCAATAAAATTCTTATGAAATGAAATTAATCAACAAGGCCCAATTAATCTAATTTGGCCGAGTGACATTAAGTCATCAAATGACCTTGTCAAAAAATTTATTGACATTCAATTCATGCTATGTCTTAAAAGACAAAAATACCCTTTTGACAATTTTCGTTCTTGTTTTGACTTAGCTTCCAGTTTAACTATTCCTACTCGATGTGATTCGTGACAGTGACCTCATGGATCCAAATGAACAAAGCTTGAGCTAAATACTTGGACTCAAAAGTTCACAAACCTTTTCCAAGTTTAGCTTAATGTCAACTGACTCCACTAAAGAATTGACACTGAAAATCTCTCGGTTCAAATGAATTTATTTTCTACTCAAGAATTCAACCTAATTGTAATGAGTGGATCCACAGAATATTATCAGTGTATACCCTTCATGAATATCATCAGCTAGTCGGGATTTACAAAATTACCATTTTACCATTCTAGCTGTTATTTCCTCAACTCCTTTGTCGCTTGTGAATAAATTAGAAACAATGTGAGGAGCTAACAAGTCACATTGTTTCATACAAAAGAGTCAGGACTCAATTTGGACACTGGCCAGTTCATTTATTCACACTCCAAGGAACAAAGCATGAGGTGATATACATTGCATTTCAGCAATCTTGTACATGAATTCCATATCTATGATAACTTCACAAAGTTACTCATGACATTCTCACAACTTAGTACTTCACCAATAGGCCTTGTTCGGAATCACATAGTGAGTCCGAACTCTGACTTTCTCAAATGAGAATACGTAAGGTGTGAAATGGCATGTCTCATTTCAGGATTAAGGTAAGCACGATGCAATTCATACGTAGTGACTTCGAGACATAAGAGGTTAAATGGTTTGTTCTTATCTTGTCTCTAGAAGTGCACTGGTCAATTCAGTACCTTCGGAAGATACCTAGAAGAACTATAGAGTCTCCAACTCTCAATGCCTCATAACCAGACATCATAGATTCTTCTAACAATCATACTGAGGTCAATAGTCCTTTGACCCTTAGATTGGGAATATATCGTTTTAAGCAAACTACGAAGAGTTTGTTCATGCAAATCTACATTTGTCTCTTCGCAAGTTGTTAAGTTTATTTATGGACTAAAGACTAATGTTTTATCATAAAGCTTCAAACAGACAAGGAAGAATGAATGAACGTTTCAACTTTTTATTAATGAATAAGCAATTACAAGCAAGAGTCTTCATGAGACTTTATTACATCAAATGTACAATATAAGGATTACAGCTCTTCTTGTGGGCATTATTGACAACATCCAAGTCATACGTGAACAGAACCGACTTCTTTCGGTAATCTATGATTGCATGGTGGGTACTTAACCAATCCATTTCGAGGATTACGTCATAGTCCACCATTTCCAATTCTATTATGTCTGCTTTCATTATCCGATAATGAACTTGGATGGGCACATCTCTATACCAGCATAACGACCGGTACTTCTCTCCAGAAGGCGTAGCCGTAACGAACGGGTACGAGAATTCCTTCTGATGCTCATCTAATTGATCATGATTCCTAGATGCGATGAATGAATGCATGGCTCCTAAATATATCAATGCATATGCAGAGAAGGAATCCACGAAAATCTGACTTGTGACAACGGTGGACGACCCTGCTCGCACTTCATCTTCACGGATGGAGAAGACTATGGCATTGGCTTTCGGTTGCTCCTTGGGTGCAGGGGTCTTCACTTCTGGATTCTCACATACTCTAGACAAATGACCCTCTTTCCCGCATCTGAAACACACCAGTGCACGAGCATAACACTCTCCCTCGTGCGATCTGCCACACCTTCGGCACACAGGCGACAGAGTATTCCCGGAAGTCCTAGGCCTCTTATTCGATAGCCCTGACCGTCCGCTATCTTCACGTCCTCTGTTTTGGTTCATCGACTGTGATCGGTTTCCAGAACTTCCCTGGGGTCGAAAACTCGAACCTTGCTGGGACTTCATATTGTCTCCTCACTGCGGCCGACTCTCCCATCCCGATTAGGATCTGAATCTTTTCCTTGATTCACTCTGCTTTGGGCTAGTAGACCGGTTTCGGTGAAGGAGTCCAATCACCTTCGCGCCAACCAGCAATCCGCAAAGCTCTCTGCACGGCGTTGACGTAAGAGCGAGGTCCATAATCGCTAATATGCACTTGGCTCACGATATCCATGTTGAGCCCATGCATGTATTTCATATTTCGAGCCTGATCAGTAAGGACTAGGGAAAGAGCGAACCTTGCTAATGTGTCGAACTTTGTCGTATATTCGGATACAGACATTGAACCTTGACGTAGGCTCATAAACTCACGGACCTTGTTAAACAGGTTAGCTTCACTCAGATATTTCTCGTGGAATAGATTGAGGAAATGGACCCACGTCATCGAGTGGACATCCTTAGCCGACGCCATCACCTCCCACCAACCCCTAGCCTCATCCTCCAGTTGATTCACAGCGCAAGCCACTCTCTTGGTATCAGACAGCTCATGTAGTTGAAGATCTGCTGCATCTTTTTGACCCAGTTCTCAGCTGCAGCTGGATCCCCACAGTCGTCAAACGTCGGAGGCTTCTGCTTACGAAACCTCTCGTATATCGACTTGCTCACAGGAGGAACGACGTCAGGAATCTGGAAGTTGAGCTCATCAGGAGGATCCACAGGTACTGGCGGTGGATTCTCTTGTCGTTCTCTTGGAACTGGAGGCGCTGGTGCTGTTGAGGCGGCACATTCAGCCTTGCTAGAATTATGCGATCGTGCGGTTCTGCTGCTCTAGCTGCTGCGGAAACCTCTGATTCATCTCATCTCTTTGGGTCGCGTCGGCAGCCTGTCTCTAGAGCACGCGTCTAATCTCCGTGAGATCCGCCGCTGTAACATTCTCGGTATTAGACGGGTCTCGTCTAGGCCTCATGCCTGCTCAATTCTACACATGGAAGAGGGCATGGTTAAAATCCAAGTCACAACATCGAGAATGCGAGAAAAGAAAACATATAAACACCCGATCCTAACTCAAAACAAGATCTCATAAACATTTCTCATTTCTACATCAAGTCAAAAAGATATATAAAACCTGCATTCATGACTCAACTATTTACATGTCACATGAAAACTATCGCTATATACACAAATCTACAGACTCCCAAAAATAGACTAGCCTTTTCCGAGGCTCAATCGGACGGGTATCAAAAAGGGTGATCCTTTCGCTGCTTACTAACTATCCGCATCCTATCAACAAACAGGGCAACAGTAAGCTCAGCATGATCTCACAATCCGTGCCGCAAACGTGTATCTCAAGTCTACAAAAAAAGGCTAAACATGGGTGATGTCACGACCAGTGGTGCTGTCATGACCCGCGACCTCTCATCGCCGGTTCACGAGCCGCGACGGTGAGTTATGTCACAAATCACAATATCAATATAACAATATATCTCATATTAAACAGATACATAATTAAATAAACATGATAACCATAACACTTATATAAAACATAATACGATAATACATAAGTATTAAAAGTGGTTATATGAAAAACCCCGGTAAATTTTTCGTTTTTCTCAGTTAAAACTTTGAGTCTCATAACGACCCTTAATATTTACAAATCAGCTCATGGGTTTGAGCATAATTACATGAGATAATTTAGGAGTGTAGTTTACGGAAGGGGTTCAAAAAATATAGATATACTATAGAAGAGGTTGATCCCGGATGAATTCCCATTAGCCCAGAGGTCAAGAGATACACGTCCGGTCTTCATCTTCAGTTCTGTCATTCACATCGCCGCCTTGCCATTCTCTACATTACCAAGGATCATAAAACTATGAGTCGATTGACTCAGTAAGTGAGAGTCTAACTTAGAAAATAAAGCGACTAATGCCATGTGATATCATGTGACGTGCAAATAAGCACATAAGAATGCATTGATGCAAATCTAACAAGTTCTAGAGCATGACTGATGCGCGCATACTCTAACTAGTACTTGTCATCTTTAAAGTTACACACATCCCCCGCTATAACCTTTAGAACGACTAGAGACCAGCCTTAGACTTCGAGTAGCAGTTGTCCGGTGACCTAAGAGTTTTAACGTCTGTCTGGGATCCACTAATGGTACCAATTTCGTTTGACGTCGGTGCAACCCCCAGGCCCACATAGCTGTCAAGGTGTATTCTCCAGGCCCTCATAGCCTGGCAACAAGGTCGGGTACGACTCTTGGTTGACTCCCCGAGATATGAGTACTCAACGCCATCCCCCAGGCCCTCATAGCTCGTCAGGGTTCTTTTCATTTTGGTACCATCCGACACATCAATTATTTAGGGTTCATCCACTCTGCAGCACTCAGAGTACACACCTATGCTACTTACAGGAGAGCGACTCAAGATAAACCCTTAAAAAGATTTCATTTCCATTTTATGCTCGTTAGTGTTTTAAGCTGAAGACTCGGGATATGACTCCCGGTACTTCTACGCTCGATTTGAATCTGAGAGTTAAACACGGCTCTCCTGTCTCCCCCGTTCTAACGAGTCAATCACAGAACTCGAGTCTAACACTATAAAGCGATAAACGACTCACGAGTGAGATCGAGCTTTATAATTCTTTTTTTTCCTGAATTCTCTATTTTCTGGCTTCGACGCGTTCAGTTCCTCCGGCTCTCGCTCGTCTCGATTTGATCTGTGACTGAGCTGTCAAATTCAGAAAACAAACATCGTGATCAATTTATATCATCCAACTCCCGACTCGAAACTTAAAATCCGAAATCGAACCTCTAACAACATAACTCTCAAATCCAAACATAACTTATCACAAAATCCTTAAACTTGTCATAAAATCTTTAGACTCATCATAAAATCCAAATTGAAATCCGAGGTCGAACTAACCGAGCCCGAAGCGAGATATCAATTCTCAAATCACATTCACCAATTTCAAATCCAAATTCTCAAATCCCGAAATCAAAATAACCTAAATTCAAATTCACTTTCAAATCAATTTTAAATTAAAAATCTCAATTCTCAAATTCATAACCAACCAAGTCGTAAATAACAGCACCTACACATACAAATCTCAGATTCAAGCGACTCCAACAGAGTCTCGGTCAAACACTAGAACACACGTTCCGATTTTCAGATTCGTTAACAACAACAGAACCCATAGCACGAGACAAACAGCCCGGCTCGGCCAAGACAAAAGATACACGAGCAAATCTCAGTAAAAAATATGAATCATCATCGAACCGCAACAAATCACAACTTCAAATCACAGCTTCTTCAGTAATACACACACACACACACTACCAAGCCCACGGCCAAAACAGAAATGAGGTACACTGCCAAGTTAATAAATTATCACCAACAATTTCAGAGTAACTCAACATCACAAACAACCAGCCACAAATTCACAATACAACAACTCAGAGGCTCAGAATCATCATCACAAGACAGTCAAAATGAATCACTTAGCCAAAACAAGTCTCACGGCCAAGTAACACACGGCCAACAAATCACACGGCCACAACAAGTCACACGACCAACAATTTCCAAACCAAACCACACCAATTCCCAAATTCATCATGGCCTCATCCTAACTCAACCAAAACAATCCGCACAAATCCAAAATCTTAAATCAAAACACACGGCTGAAAAAGAACAACCAAGCGACCCTAAAAAGAATGACCCACGACCATATCAAGAAAAATTCAAACAAAAATCATTCTATTTCACCAATTCAAGTATTAACAATCCAAACCGAGCTCAAGCCACCTCATAACCACGAAATCAAGAAATCCAAACCAAATCCCCAAAATTTAAATCTCCAAACCCTAATTTTCGAATCCTTCAATTCAGCCATGAAAATTCTTACATCCAATTTCTTCTCTGGTGACCACTCTTACTTCTCCGGTGACCACTCGTCCTTCTCCGGTGACCGGGTTCGCGCGCGCGTTCTAGCTCGCACCGGAGCTTGCTCGCGATTCCTTCTGGTTCACGGCGTGGCTGGACCGAGAGAGATGGGCTGTTCTTGTTGTTGAATTTTTTTTTTTTCTTCCTTGTTCTTTTTGCAGGTATCACGCGCGGCAAGTGGAGAAGAAGAGAATAAGATTTGCACGTGAAGAGGAAAGAAGAAGATAAAAGAAGAAGGAAAAAAAAGAAATTTATTCATTAAATCCTTTTATTTTCTCATATCTCCAAACTGACCCCCATTTCAAAAATTCTTACAAATGGTTCCTGAATTTTGTTACAATTATATCCGTTGTCACATAGTTATTTAATTAAATCCGTGAACGATCGAATTTTAATTAAATAATTAAACCGAGAATTTTCTCGTTCGTTCTCGATTAATTTAAATATATTTAAGGTTTCTCGGAAATAATTCTCGTCCTTGAGAATTTATTTCTTAAATTAAATTCCGGAATATTTCTTCGGAAAATATTATTCGAGACGAACTCGATAAATCCTTTATTTATTTCGAGATTTTCCATTACCTTAAAATAATTTAAATTAACTCGGTAAACTTATACATCCATCATTCATTCAATAATAGAATTGTAACAAACGAAAGCTCGTTTATTCAACGTGAATTTACAAGTCAATAGATTAAAAAATTTATCCTTTATAGGTGCTGCGTTTAGGGTCTTCAACAAGAGGACTCAGTGTGTCATGGACAAGGTTTCTGAGGAGGATGAAGCTGGTGTCTATCGTGATGTTCATTCCAGTGTCCCAAAAGATGTCTCAGACACTGATGAAGCTTCCGATGTCCCAAGGGAAAGAGCTGATTCCAACTCTTCGGTGAAGAAAGTCTCGAGTAGAGTCAAGAAGAATCACCCTACAGAAGCTATTATCGGCAACCTGCATGAAGGAGTCACCACCAGGAGAAAGGAACCTGTCAATTACAAGGAAATGATAGGCAACGTTTGCTTCACATCCAGAATTGAGCCAAAGAATGTCAATGAGGTTGTTAGTGATGAGTTATGGATGATAGCCATGCAAGAGGAATTTGTTCAGTTTGAGAGGAATGAGGTCTGGAAGCTTGTTCTCATACCTGAGGAAGTGAATGTTATTGGAACAAACTGGATCTTCAAGAACAAATCTGATGCTCTTGGCAATGTCACGAGAAACAAAGCCAGATTGGGTGCTCAGGGTTATTCTCAGATTGAGGGCCTGGATTTTGATGAGACCTTTGCTCTTGTGGCTAGACATGAAGTTATTTGACTCCTTCTTGGTATTTCATGCCTCAATAGGTTCAAGTTGTTTCAGATGGATGTCAAGAGTGCTTTTCTGAATGGTGTTCTGAATGAAGAAGTGTACTTGAGCATCCCTAGGGATTTGTGGATCCTAAGTTTTCAAACCATGTTTACAAGCTCCACGAAGCGTTGTATGGTCTGAAACAGGCTCCGCGGGCGTGGTATGAGCGTCTTGCAGAATATCTCACTCAGAAGGGATACATCAGAGGGGTGAAGGACAAACTTTCTTCATTAAGAGATCTGGCTCGGAGATGATGTTCGCTCAGATCTATGTGGATGACATAGTGTTTCGTGGGATGTCCCAGACCATGGTGGACCACTTTGTGGAACAGATGCATTCTGAGTTTGAGATGAGTATGTTGGGAGAGCTCTCTTACTTCTTGGGTTTTCAGATCAAACAGTTTGAAGAGGGAATCTTCCGATCTCAAGGGAAGTATGCCAAGGAATTGTTTAAGAAATTTGGTCTTGAATCAGGAAAGCCTAAGAGGACCCCAGCTTCTGCTACAGTCAAGCCCTCTAAAGAAGATGGAGCTGAATCGGTTGATACCAAATTGTACAGGAGCATGATCGGGAGTCTCCTGTATTTGACAGCTAGCCGATCGAACATTTCTTACTCAGTGGGTGTTTATGCAAGGATCCAGGCTCAACGTACTACAGCTCACCTAAGCTATGTCAAGAGGATTATCAAGTACATTCATGGCACCACCGACTATGGTATCCTCTACTCCCTTGACACAAATTCTCGTCTTGTGGGTTATTCCGATGCAGATTGGGGAGGCAACTCTAATGATAGAAAAAGAACCTCAGGAGGTTGCTTTTTTCTTGGAAACAACTTGGTCTCTCGGTTCAGCAAGAAACAAAATTGTGTCTCGCTCTCCACGGCCGAAGCTGAGTACATCACTGCTGGTGCTGCTTGTACTGAACTGGTCTATCTCAAATCTATGCTGGAAGAGTATGATGTTCCACATGATGTCATCACGTTGTACTGTGACAACACCAGCGTGATCAATATAGCCAAGAATCCAGTTCAACACACCAAGACCAAGCATATTGAGATCAGGCACCACTACATCAGAGATCTTGTGAATTATAAAATTCTGTCCTTGGAACACGTCAACACCGAGAATCATTTGGTAGATATATTTACAAAACCCCTGGATATTATTAAATTCGAAAAATTGCGCTCTGTTTGGGGGTTTGCATTCCCGATTTGTAACAATTAATGGGTTGGTCAAGGCATGTTTGGGCATGTGTCTTGATCACTGAAAGGCCCATTCGGGGTAGTTATTTTTTTTTAAAGATATCTCGAAACGCAACGTTTCAATGGTTCAGTGGTAAGCTCTTAGTGACGGTTTATTTCCCGAGAGAGGTCACGATTTGCTTAACTGTCATAATTACTTTCTCTGAACTCACTTGTGTCAGTAGTTCTTTTTCAAATTCTCTTCCTCTAGTCCATCTTCGTTTCCCTTAGTGCCAAATTGTTGTTGTGTCCGTGAAAACGCTTCGCACTAGAACAGGAAAGGGTTCTGTCGCTAAAAGCAGCGGGAAAAGAAGTAGCAAGAAGTTCTCCAGCTTGAAGAAGATCATCTCAGAGGTTAATAGACATGGGGTAAAGATCATCAATGCTAAGAAGGACAGGGTCGATAGTTCGGTCGAAGATCTTGTGCCTCAGACAAAAACTCCCAACCTTCGCAAGGATTTGCCCACATTCCCCCAGGTAAAAGGAACTATATTCTCTCGCCCTGTTTCTCCTTCTAGGGTTCCGTCTAGCAGCATGCAACAGGCCGGTCTGTCTGGGTCGAGTCTGCCTGAGAGAGAGAATGTATCTTCTGCTGCCGATGCCATGCTCCACCTCGAAAAGCTTGAAAAGGGTGGTGTCAGAAACACCCCCTCTGACAACCCCAACCCGTCCCAGACCGAAGCAGAGGTCGATAACCCGACTCTTGCTGAAATGACCAGAAAACTAAAAGGGAATGGGTACTCATCTGAGGAGATTGAGGGGGGCCCGAAGAATTGGATCCCTCAAGAGGACTTTGATAGGTTCATGGGCACTAGGATCGTTCATCAACGTGGCGAAGAGTCTATTCTGGCTCCGTCTCTGATGAAGAATGAGAAGCCGAAGAAGAAGACGGTGAAAAATGTGGCAAAGGCAAAGAAGCGTAAAAGGGTTCCTGAGGTTAAGCATGTTGAAGAAGTTCAAGAAGAAGAAGAAGAAGATGTGGCAGACCATGTCACTAACGTCTTTGAAGAAAAGGCTGAAGAAGAGAGGATCCTCGTGAAGAAGAATAAGAAAAAGGTCCCTCGGCAAGAAGTGCCAAACGTTCCCATCATAGGTCTCTCCTTCCACACCCTGAAGAACATAAGGAGATGGAAGTACGTCATCCTCCGCAGCATTGCCCCAGAGCATGTGCTATCGGATGCAGCACTAGGCTGCACTGATATTGTCAACCTTCTCAAGAAAGTAGGCCTCTTCTCTTTTGTTACTGCAGTGGGTTCATATCACGCTCAATTGGTGCGGGAGTTCATAGTGAACCTGCCAGACCAGGTCGATAACGCGACCTCCCCCAAACTTCAAGAAGGTTTTGGTGAGGACCAAGTGCATCGAGTTCTCTCCCAAGGTGATCCACGAGTTCCTGGGGACAGTTGCTCCAGGTTTGAGCTTGTGAAGGAACTGTCAGGTGGAAAAGATGTGAAGGGTTGGCCTGAGACTGGCTTATACCGAGACTCTCTGCTTAGCTCCAAGTACTCCGTCTTGCAGAAAGATCGGAGTAAAAAACTGGCTTCCCTCTGCTCCTCCACAAGTGTCTCTCTTGCTCTTCCTCAATTTTTATACATGATAGGGACCGACAAGACATTGGATTTTGGAAGTTCTTCTACTCCCAAACCATCAAGCATGCAGGCTCCGACGCCATCAAGCTTCCCATAGAATATCCGGCTATGATTACTGGGATCATTCTTCACAGCACCCAAACATTCTTACCCCTGAGGAACTGAAGGCATGCAGCTCGGATCTGAGCAAAATCACATTCAGCTACAAGTTGTTCCAGAAGCACCATGTAGCTGATATTCAGAAGCCGCCTCAAACCAGTCTTCCTCACGCCAAGTTCTTATAAAAGAGAATGTCATACCCTAGGAGAGGGTATAACGCTTTACCGCCGAAACCAACTTTTGAAGAGTGTGTGTGTGTGTGTGTGTGTGTGTGTGTGTGTGTGTGTGTGTGTGTGTGTGTGTGTGTTTGGTTTTCTAGGTTTTTGACTCTCGTCCGGCAAAGTCTTACCTAGTGAGTTTTAGACTCGTTGCTGTGGCATTTTGTTATTGTAATGAAGTGAAACACTAGGAGAGTGTACGAGTGAAAAGTGAGGGGAGCTCAAACCTAGGGGGAGCTTAAGTTAACAACACCATAGAAATAGCTTGGAGTTAAGAATAGTGGAAGGTGACCATCCATTGTATTTCGACATGTACTCAGCGTATTGTCTAGTGAAGTTGTTCTTTTCACTTGGATTGATATCCCCCGAGAATAAGCATTTGAGGCCGAACTGGGTTACCATTTCTGGGTGTTCTTTACTTGCTTTCATTACCTGTTGCTTGTTGTTCGTCTTGTTGTTCTTAACATCATCTAACAAGCAGGTTACACAGTAGATCTGGACTTTCAAAAGAGCTGGTTGAGTTCGAGCAATACTGCCCCTCCCTTTCTTCCAGTTGTT
Organism: Urtica dioica subsp. dioica; assembly: GCF_054948205.1. Classification (NCBI taxonomy): domain Eukaryota; kingdom Viridiplantae; phylum Streptophyta; class Magnoliopsida; order Rosales; family Urticaceae; genus Urtica; species Urtica dioica. The sequence goes on along the minus strand of NC_142765.1, from coordinate 7,731,510 downwards.
ATCGTCTTCTTTGCATTTATCTTCTTTATTCTCTCATTTTTCTTTCCCTTCTGCTTCTGTATCATCACTATCATCATGATCATCTTTTTTATGCCAATCTTCTACTTCTTTTTCTTTTTTTTTTCTTTTTATCTAGTTCCTCTTCTGCTTCTTTTTCTACTTTTTTCTTTTTTTCTTCAGCGGGTTTTTTTTTTCTAGTTCCTCAACCGCTTCTTTTTCTTCTTTTTTAAGTTTTTCTTGTGCCTCTCCTGCTATTCTTCTCTCTGCCTCTTCATTTTCACAATCTTCCTTTTACTTTTTCCTCTTCCTTGTTTTCTGAATCCTTGTTGGCTGTGAGTAATTTAAGTGTTTCCATGACGTTTCATATCGGACTTCATGCCGTGAAGGTCAAACCTAAAGTCTAGTCCTTCTCTATCCTCTTAATTCTCTCCTGCAAATTAGTATTCATATTTATTTTTAGCGTGTGACAAATCAACTTGATGAAATCACATTTTTGTAACTATGTTGATTGAATTAGTTACAATAACTTCATTTGTTCAGTTAGGGTAACTAAATAAGGATATTAGTTACATCGCTTTATTAAGTTACAGTTGTGTAACAATACACATTCAATTAATTACGCGAATTTAAATAATTTGATATAGTTAATTATACACTTTAATAACTTATAAGCTTCTCTAGTTATAACAATGTCACTAATTAATTAGATATAGTTACCGGCTTTTAACTATTCACACGAGTTCCAAAACATTTACTTCTCTACCTCATAGTTTGAGGATGAGCTTCCAGACTCCTTAACTCCATGCTTCTTTGAAGGACGCGCCGGGGTTGGCATGGCCTTCACAGAGGGCGCCTCAACCACATCACTACCTATGATTGTGAATTCGACCTGAGAAATAGGAAAATTGTCAGATAAACCCAAAATTATGTATTCACAATAACAAAGTGATTATTTTAATAACCTACCTTCTACAGACGTAAGGCTTGGATGATAGTCTCTGAAACTATTGATCGTCGATGACCATCGCAACATCAATGGCCTCGTATTCTGGTTCATGAGAGTGCATAAACCCATTGAATGCAATTTGGGAATGGACTCATACGCCTATACCTGCAGGGGCAAGAAAAACGCTTCTAAATGCACATTTTGCGACTTTGACAGGATTTTACCACTTGCTCTGGACACGAATGTCTTCACAGTCTCCATGAACTGGTCCCATACAACATTTTCCCATGGGTAGTTGTTGAATACGTCTGGGTCATCGACCATTTTTTATGTACGAACTTGTCTCCATGGCTACTGTTAGCTGGCACAGGATGAGGATGTTGTAGATGAAGTGGAGAAGAAGAAAGCAGACTCTATTATGCCACAGGTAGTAATTGCGCCATTCAAAAAGGTATCCATGTACAAGCCTTTGTCGACAATGTTTCGGTACTCGTAATCCTTCTTGTTGTACAAATTGTCAATCTTCAGCCTTGTAATTTCTCCAAAATGTTGCCTTGTAAACTCACTACGCAATCCACATATCCCGACCAGCAATTTGTCATTCGATGGCCTTTTTATAGATTCCATATCGAGGAAATGCCCAAAACAGCTTGCTCTGAAAAGCTTCATTTCAGCGCTGCTCATTTTTATAATTTCTTTAAAGGTCTCCAAGTTTTCATGGAAGTTTGATATGAACCTCGATCGACTTGCTCCGAGACCCAATATCCTAAATAGCACAGCGGCGGATCGTTCTACGAATGAGGAACGAGGGTGGAATGAATGACGCCACGAACGGTTGCGAAAGACCGTCTGATGAGTCGGGTTTGAACGCCACAAGACTAGTCTTGATAAGTTCGATAAAAGTTCATAAGAACTCAAGAGAAGACTCTCATATTTTTTTTATCAAAATCTGGATGCATTTCATTCAGCTTGAAACCTCCTTTAAATAGGAAATACAAAGCAAATTCGGAGTACATTGTTGCCCTAGTTTAAATGGGCCTATAAAACATTATTTAGGCCTGATAGCATTAAAATTAAAAGCCTAACTTAATACCTAACACATATGGGCTTCATAAGCATAACTAAAGCCCAAAAACACTTTAAAAAAGACTCTAACTTCATCTTTTATTTTTAACTACGAAAATAACAAATAAATAGCTCAAACTGCTTAAAATGTCGTGAATAAGCTCTCCTTTATTTGTGCCGCCCTTGGCCCCGTGGTTGGGTTTTCTTCTTTCGTCGCTTTTGGCTCTAGCTTTATATTTCTTCCATTCAGCTTTGTTCAAACCATGAAACTCTTTGTTGAAGTCTTGTACTCTTGAATTAGGAATAGGCTCGATGAAGCGCCTTTGTTCCTTTGCACGTGGGATCACATCAAAGTTAAAGTTTACCGATAACGTTGCTTCCTCTGGAAAGTATCTCCTCCAACCCTAAACATCAAATAGCAATACATACAACACTACTAGCACACAAGTTATACGTATTAGTACACAAGTTACAAGTACCCAATTAATTCCATGTTTACAACTTAGTAACTACTTCAGATCGAATGCCCATCAGTGACACTTTAGTAACTACTACATACTCCATTACGCCCAATGTTCCACACAATGGTAACTATCATAGATCTAACTACTCAATAGGAACTAAAACCATCAACCATATCAGTGATTAGTGATTCAAGACGAACTACGACCTAACTAATGCCCAATTAGTTACACAGTAGTAACTTTTATAGATGTATTGACTCTATAACTAAATCCAATATACATATCACTGATTAGTGATTCAAGATGAACTTATACCTGCAATCCTATACCTATTGAGTGACTCATGACTAACTACTCATGTAAAACTCAAATGCTCCAATAACCTGAACAAAATCATCTAAAACTAACAATTATACATGTAGTGAGTCTAGAACTTAATCCAACATACATATCACTGATTAGTGATTCAAGATGAACTTATATCTGCAATCATATAACTGTTGAATGACTCATGCTAACTACTCATGTAAAATTCAAAAGCTCCTATAACCTAAACAAAATCATCTAAAACAATTAGGGTCCAAAAAAAAAATTATACATGTAGTGACTCTAGAACTAAATCCAACACATATCACTAGTTAGTGATTCAAGATGAATTTATACCTGTAAACCTATAACTGTTGAGTGACTCATGACTAACTAATCGTGTAAAACTCAAACTCAAATGCTCGTATAAGCTGAACAGAATCATCACAAATAAACATCAAATACTAACAGCATACCACCGAATCATCACAAACAAACATCAAATACTAACAATACATAACATAATCATCACAAACAAACATCATAAACTAGAGAGAAACAAAAAGCTTACTAATTCAGGCGTTATAGTTTCGTCTTCCCCATCCGAGCTATCTTCATCAACAGTGGTTGGTTTAGAACGCTTTTCACTGGAATTCTTCAAGGTCGGTCCCTTGCGCTTGCTCGGAAGAACTTTTGAATTTTTTTCTTTCTTCGACGTCTCAGTCTTGTTGGGAGAAGACTGAATCTTAGAACTCTGTTGTGGACTTGAACGTCGGCATATGGCGATGATTCTGGATTTTTAGGGTCTCTCCGTTGTGGGTTGCTAACGTTGAAATGAATCTCTAAACACACGTGATCTGTGACCATTACACTTTTGGGGTTAGCAAATCGCGATAATGTACATGTAAATGGATCGGCTTCTTACTAAAATTAATACATGCAAATGGATCGATTCTTTCTTACCCAATAATTTTATGGTGGTCCGCGTTGATTTCTGGTGTTTCTCGGCTTGATTTTGTTGGAAAAGATCTAGGATTTCAGAAAAGATTATCGCTTCTAGCAAGCGGCGGAATATAAAAAATACTTTAAAAAACCCGTAAAACGTTTTACTACTTAGACAAAGTGCATTAGCGTATAATTTAAAATATTAAAACAACTTTGAGTTTTCACTCGGTACCAACCTCGTTAGAAGCTTGAGCGTTGAGAAGCCTTTGGAAAGGTTGAATCGCTCATCTCTCCACTAAGCTTGTCTCCCACGAGTCTTCTTGAACCTGAGTAACCACGAACATTTCTACCACTAGAGGCTTTCGAGTATGGTTAGGATTTAGTGCGTGGGCACTTTTAAACACTATGACTCAAGAACTTGTCTTGGAGCCAAAGAGCTAAAACAAAACAGTAGGTCTAATGAGGACCTAGGTACCAAAACAAAAGAACAAGGAGAGAGAGAGAGAGAGAGAGAGAGAGAGAGAGAGAGAGAAGCTCTCAATCTCTAAAACTTGCACTAGTACAAAAAATAGCAACAGGTGCGACTTTTTTCGCACCTGAAAGTCAATTTTCGCACCCAATGATACCTTTAGGTGCGACTTTTCCGCAACCGAAAGTCCGCACCTAAAAGTTGTGGGTGCGAAAATTCGCACCTAAAAGTCCAGACTTTCGGGTGCGACATTTAGGTGCGAATTTCCGCACCTAAAGTCGCACCTAAAAACGTAACCAAAAATTAAAAAAAAATGGCGACTCGTACCGGGATGGTTCCGGCCTCCGTCGCTGCTCCTCGTCGCGCAGCTGGCGTTGCAGAGCCCGGGCTTCATCACCGCCTGTATTTCCTCGTAGTAGTTGTCTTTAATTATTTGCTCCTTGATTCCAATCTTCACCTTGATTTAAAAATAAAAAATCTCAGACATTTAGAAAAATTATTAGTTAAAAAGATAACAACAAAAACAGTGAGGAAAAAATCATATTATACTTGTGCAGGATACAGGGTAATTTCACGCTCATTCCCAGTCCAAGCTCTCGGCTTGATTTTAAACTGTCCGTCGCTCACGGCCTCGAAGATCCCGTAGAGAAACTTCCAGTGTAGTTGAAGAGGAAACAAAGGCATGGAGATTGAAGAGGAAACAAACAAACCAGACAAACCAGACTCCAAAATTAGGGCGAAATCGAAAGAAAGAGAGATTGAATGAGAAAGACTAGCCGGAATTTTCTCGGCGAGGTGAGCGAGATCGGAGATACCAGACTCGCTGTCGCTGCTACACCACGATTCAGCCTCGGCGCTTCCGTTCTCCAAGAAATCGCTTACCATTAGACCTAAGTCGTGTTCGCTCCCGGTTCTAACAAGTTTGTTGTTGTTGAAATATTTTTTTTCCTCTTTGTTCTTGCAGGTGAGGCGCGCGGCTATGGAGAATGAGAAGAAAAAGAGAAGGAAAGAAGAAGAGGGAATGAGGAAAAATGAAAAAGGGACCGCTCAAAAATGAAAAAATTGATAAAAAGACCGCTCAAAAGAAGTTGGACTTTTGGGTGCGACTTTGTCGCACCCAAAGGTATGGTGAACTTTTGGGTGCGACTTTGTCGCACCCAAAGGTATGTCTAGACTTTTGGGTGCGATTTTTCGCACCCAAATTTAAAAAATCAGCGAAATTTTTTTGTGCGACTTCAGTGACTTTTGGGTGCGAAAAATCGCACCCGAAAGTAGTTTTGGGTGCGACTTTTAGGTGCAAAAAGTCGCACCCAAATTCATCCGCACCGAAAGACAGTATTTGTTATAGTGTTGTGTGTTCAACATTGTGAATGAGGTGGGGTAGTTATAGGAGGAAGAATTGCCTTGAAGAGGTAGTTTCCTATTTTCTATTGAATATCAAATATTCATGAGCATAATCATTATTTCTCATTCCTATCAAAAGGTGGTAAATAGTTTACTCTTCTCTCTATGTTGGCCGCCAAAGTCTATTGCTTCATGGAGCAAATTTGTTTCATATTTTTTCTTTTGGCAAATATCTTCATACATCAATGCACAAAATAATTTCCTCTTTCTCTCTATGGTATGCATGAAAATTTAGCTTCTAGAACATGCTTCTAGATGTTTCTTTATTTGTTCATGACAATATAAGAAAAGCCCATGTAGAATTTTCACATAAAATTCCATGAAATGAAATTCAATCCTCAAGGCCCAAATACCTTCATTGTGGTTGTGTGGACTATTTCATTGTCATCATATGACAATGTCAAAAAACTTATTTATTGACATTCATACCATCTTATGTCCTAATAGAAAAATTACTAATTACCCTTTAGACAATTTTCGTAAAACTTGTCTAGTTCAACATTTGAACTTGTTTTGACTTAACTTTCTTGTTTAACTAATCCTACTCTAATGATTTGTGGTAGTGACCTCATGGATCCAAATGAATAAAGCTTGAGCTAGCATACTTGGACTCAAAAGTTCACAAACATTTTCCAAGTTCTAGCTTAATGTCAACTAACTCCACTAAAGAGTTGACACTGAAATCTCTCGGTTCAAATGAATATATTTTCTACTCAAAAATTCTTGTTAATTGTGATGAGTGGATCCATTGAATATTATCTATGTTTACCCTTCATGAATATCATCAACTAGATGGGATTTACATAATTACCATTTTACCCTTCTAGTTGTTATTTCCTCAACTCCTTTGTCGCTTGTGAATAAGTTAGAAACAATGTATTGACGAGGAGCTAACAAGTCACATTGTTTCATCCAAAAGAGTCAGGACTCAATTTGGACACTGGCCAGTTCATTTATTCACATTCCAAGGAACAAAGCATGAGGTGATATACATTGCATTTCAGCAATCTTGTACATGAATTCCATATCTATGAGATCTTCACAAAGTTGTTCATGACATCTTCATAACTTAGTACTTCACCAATAAGTCTTCTCTATATCACATAGTGAATCTAGAACTCTGACTTTCTCAAATGAGAATACGTAAGCTAGGAAATGACATGTCTCATTTCAGTATTGGGGTAAGCACGATGCAATTCATACGTAGTGACTTTGAGACATAAGAGGTTAAATGGTTTGTTCTTATTCTTGTCTCTAGAAGTGCACTGGTCAATTCAGTACCATCAGAAGGTACCTAGAAGAACTATAGAGTCTCCAACTCTCAATGTCCCGTAACCAGACATCATAGATTCTCCTAACAATCATACTAAGATCAATAGCCCTTTGATCCTTAGATTGTGAATATACTGTTTTAAGCAAACCATGAAGAATTTGTTCACGCAAATCTATATTTGACTCTTCATTTGTTGTTAGGTTTGTTTAAAGACTAAAGATTGTAGTTTATCATAAAGCTTCAAACAGACAAGGAAGAATGAATGAAAGTTTCAACTTTTATTAATTATTCAGCAGTTACAAGCAAGATTCTTCGTGAGACTTTATTACATCAAATGAATATAAGTAATGACTACTACTCTTCTTGTGTGCACCAATGCCAACAGATTTCAGGTGTTTTCAGGTCGATTTCTGGTGGTTCTCGGGGTTTATGTGACTCGCGAATGAAGGAACACGCGAGAGGTAGCCATGGAAGGGAAATGAAGGGAGTTTCGGGAAATGAGAAGGCAATTGAAGGAACGTGGGTTAGCGTAGGGGTGGTTATAGATGATTTGGAGAAAATAAATTACAAAATAGAGGGAATTAGTTACTTAGAGATAATAATGTAATAGCAACTGCCATTCAAAAAGTACAACTCATAGAATGGTAAATACATACATATATATATATATATATATATATATATATATATATATTTTATAGATTTTCGGAAAAGGCCTCAAATTATTCTTAGAGTAAGCAATTTCCCAAAAAAGTAATATGAAAACACCTTCTATTTTAGGGAAAATGGCATTAACTAGTAGCAATTTTGATAATTTGGACCAAAATAGTAGCAATTATGTTTTTGGACACTTTTACTAGTAACTGTAGACATCAAAGTATACAGTTGTCATAAACTGTAGATTTACAAGTCTACAATTAACAACAATTGTAGATATATAAGTCTACGGTTACTAGTAAAAGTGTCAAAAAACATAGTTGCTAACTATTTTTGTCCGAAGTATTAAAACTGCTACTAGTTAAGTCTATTTCCCTCTATTTTACTCCTAGAATTTAAAATCCCCTGATGGTAGTCCTAGAAGAAAAGCTTTCTGGGATCCGGTGGTGTCTAAGGTGGCGAAGAGGCTCGATGGCTGGAAGCGTGGATTTCTCTCAAAGGGGGGAAAGATGACGCTCATTCTTTCTGTTCTCTCTGCGTTGCCTTCTTATTTCATGTCTATTTTCAAGATGCCGGAGTGGGTTGTTGCCGATATTGAAAAGGTTATGAAGCGGTTTTTATGGGAAGGTTGCAACGACGGACGGTGCCGCGCTGCGGTGAGTTGGGATATTTGCTGTCTCCCGAAAACAAAGGGGGGCTAGGATTCATCAATCTCGCGGTTAAGAACAACGCTCTTCTTGCAAAGTGGCTGTGGCGATTCCCGGTTGAAGAAGACGCGCTGTGGCACAAGGTTATTTCTGCAGTTTACGGTGTTTCTCCTAACGGATGGGAACCGGGGGGTCCTAAGGATCGTCCCTTTCGCAGTCCTTGGCGCTTGGTCTCGACCGTCCGCGATTTGTTTTACAACCGATGTTCTTGGAAGGTCTTTGACGGGTCTATCGTGCGTTTCTGGGAAGATGTTTGGTGCGGAGATACACGCCTGAAAGATCGGTTATGTTGTCAATGGTGCCCACAAGAAGAGTTGTAGTCTTTATTTTGTACATTTGATGCAATAAAGTCTCATGAAGACTCGTGCTTGTAATTTCCTATTCATTTAATAATAAAGTTGAAACGTTCATTCTTTCTTTGTTTGAAGCTTTATGATAAAACCTTAGTCTCTTAGTCCATAAACAAACTTAACAACTTACGAAGAGACAAATGTAGATTTGCATGAACAAACTCTTCGTAGTTTGCTTAAAACGATATATTCGCAATCTTAGGGTCAAAGGACTATTGACCTCAGTACGATTGTTAGAAGAATCTATGATGTCTGGTTATGAGGCATTGAGAGTTGGAGACTCTATAGTTCTTCTAGGTATCTTCCGAAGGTACTGAATTGACCAGTGCACTTCTAGAGACAAGATAAGAACAAACCATTTAACCTCTTATGTCTCGAAGTCACTATGTATGAATTGCATCATGCTTACCTTAATCCTGAAATGAGACATGCCATTTCACAGCTTACGTATTCTCATTTGAGAAAGTCAGAGTTCGGACTCACTATGTTATTCCGAACAGGGCCTATTGGTGAAGTACTAAGTTGTGAGAATGTCATGAGTAACTTTGTGAAGTTCTCATAGATATGGAATTCATGTACAAGATTGCTGAAATGCAATGTATGTCACCTCATGCTTTGTTCCTTGGAGTGTGAATAAATGAACTGGCCAGTGTCCAAATTGAGTCCTGACTCTTTTGGATGAAACAATGTGACTTGTTAGCTCCTCGTCAATACATTGTTTCTAACTTATTCACAAGCGACAAAGGAGTTGAGGAAATAACAGCTAGAAGGGTAAAATGGTAATTTAGTAAATCCCGACTAGCTGATGACATTCATGAAGGGTAAACATAGATAATATTCAGTGGATCCGCTCATCATAATTAGGTTGAATTCTTGAGTAGAAAATAAATTCATTTGAACCGAGATATTTTCAGTGTCAACTCTTTAGTGGAGTCAGTTGGCATTAAGCTAAACTTGGAAAAAGTTTGTGAACTTTTGAGTCCGAGTGTTTAGCTCAAGCTTTGTTCATTTGGGTCCATGAGGTCACTGTCACGAATCACATCGAGTAGGAATAGTTAAACTGGAAGCTAAGTCAAAACAAGAACGAAAATTGTCAAAATGGTATTTTTGTCTTTTGAGACATATGATGAAATGATGTCAATAAATTTTTTTTTGACAAGGTCATTTGATGACATGCATCACTCGGCCAATACTAGTCTTATTGGGCCATGTGGATTAATTTCATTTCATAAGAATTTTATTGAAAATTCTTAATGGGCCTTTTTCATGTTCTCATGAACAAATAAAGAAGCTTCTAGAAGCTCCTTCTAGAGGACATGTTGGGCGCCTACTACCCAAGAGATAGAGAGAATATTTTGTGCATAAATGTATCAAGATACTTGCCAAAAGAAAAAGAGGAAACAAATTTGCATGAGGATGCTTTAGGGTAATCGGCCAATAGAGAGACAAGGCAAGGCAAGGAACAAAAATGAAAACAAATCCAAGCCTTCTAGAAGGCATCCTTGGCCGAGCATCTCAAGTGGGAAAAGAGGTAATTGGCTCATGAATATGTGATATTCTATAGAAGAAGAAACTACCTTATAGAAGGTGAGACCTCTCCTATAAATAGGAGCCCCTTTTCTTCACAATTGATTCATCCAAGTTTAAGAGATTTGAGAGACTCTCTCTCTAGAACTTTGGCCGAACTCCTCTCTCTCTCTCTAGTTTATTTTCGATTTTGTTTTGACACCTAGGTCCTCATTTGACCTAGAGTTTAGCTCTGCGACTTCAAGACTCGTTCTTAAGTCGTAGTGTTTAAAAGTGCCCACTCACTAATTCCTTTTCTCTCGAGTGATTTAGTGATAGAAACTTTCGTGGTTGCTCGAGGTGCCGAGGAAAGAAAGAGGGACGTGCTGCGAGGGGAGACGAGCGTTGCAACTTTCTAAGAGCTTCTCAAAGATCAAGCTTCAAGAAAGGTTAGTAATCTTCTTAGCTCATAATAGTTTTTAATTACGTGTACTTGCTCTTTGTCTAGGTTAGTAAAAACTGTTTTTACTTGTAAAATAAAATTTTTAAAATTCTGCCGCTTACCGAAGCGTTAATTATTTTCTTAAACCCTAGATCGATTCCAACAGGTTCCCACTTTTGGCGAGACTTTGCCCCTCTCAGAACGCCCCCATAAACGGGTTCGCGTCTCCCTCTCTATCTTCTCCTAGTCAGGTGGATTGGAATTTCGGTTTCCCTAGATTTTTGACGAATAGAGAATCCTGCGAAGCGGCTGGTTTGACAGGTCTTTTGGAAGGTTTCAAGATTTGGGAAGGCCTCAAAGATAGACGTATATGGCTGGGTGACGAAGACGTTTTTTTCTGTAAAATCAGTGGCTGAGGACCTCTCACCCGCTGCATCCCGGCCCCCTGTTCCTTACTTCGACGCTGTGTGGAAAGCTGCTGCCCCAAATAAAGGTACAGTTTTTTGCATGGTTGGTGGCTATCAAGAGGGTTAACACAGCGGATTGTATCCAAAGATTGAATCCTCACCAGTCCCTGTCGCCGAGTTTCTGTCCTCTTTGCCGTAGTGCGTCCGAAGATGCCGAGCACCTCTTTCTCAGGTGTGTGGTGGCTGCTGATTTGTGGCAGTGGTTTTTCTCGAAGCTGGGTATCGCTATCATTCCTACCTCTGTAGAGTCGCTACTAAATTTATACGAGGCCCCAGGATTTAGTTTGAAAAGGGCAGAAGCCGCCAAGACTGGGATTTTGGCAGGTCTATGGGGAATTTGGAATACTCGGAACAAGGTTATCTTCAAGGATAAGAGCTGGCACTTCCATAACTTGATTGACTCTCTGAATCATTGTATAGCTTTGTGGCTTTTTTCTTCCTGTTCTGAGTTTAAGTCTTTTTCTTTGGCCGATTAGGCAAGGGATTGGCCCAGTGCTCTGTAATTTTTCGTTCTTTTCGGGTTTCTGTTTTCAGTTTTTGAACTCCTTGTATCGATTCTCGGCTATGCCGTTTTAAAGTAATAATAAAGTCATGTTGTTTCTTTTAAAAAAAAATCCCCTGATGGTAGAATTTAGAGAAATTGTCCAAACTACCACCATTTGATAAGTTTTTTTCAATTTCCCACTAAAAGTTAAGTTGGCCAAAAATACTACTAAACCATTTGTACAAATATAATTTTACCCTCAACAATTGATGTCGATAATTTATGTCAATTGTTGACATAGATGTCAACAATAGATGTCGATTGTTGACATCAATCAGAGAACCCAAAATTTACAGATATCAACAATATATGTCAATTGTTAACATTATGTTGAAGGTAAAATTATATTTGTACAAGTGGGTTACTAGTATTTTTGACCAAATTAAGGTTTTGGTGGGAAATTGAATTTTTTTTTTTTTTTTTTTTTTTTTTTTTTTTTTTTTTTTTTTTTTTTTTTTTAAAAATGATGACAATTGAGGCAATTTCTCTAGAATTTGCCACGGGAAGATACGGGCCTTAGTATTCGGCCCATATTTCAAGGCACATGGGGTCCAACATATAGCCTCGACGATGGCCCAGAGGTAATTTCGTAATTAAGTTCATCTTCCCCGAATTCCATTTCTAGCTCTGTAGTGAAATTCAACTCTAAATTTTTTCCCGCGATCTCGTCATTGCATAATTTTCTCTGATTTCACTGTTATACTCTCTCTCTCTCTCTCTCTCTCTCTCTCTCTCTCTCTTAACTATCCAAATCCGAGTCGCCGCAGATTTGACTCTTTCGCCGAACTTCCGAGTCGATTCATCACTGCATACTGACCTTTTAAATTCTTAGGTCTTTTCTTATATTTCATTTTCGTCTCCGAAGAAAGAAAGGAAAATGAGCTTCAAAGTAAGAAGGAACATTGATTGAAGCGGTGCGTTTCGTTTGTCAAACAGGTCAAAAATCAGGAACTCCTTTCTCGCCTCGAACCTCTACCAATAATCTTTCATTTTTGCTCAATTTACATTTTTCTTCTCTCAAATCACGCCGTAAAATAATAACACGAAAATTATCACGAATTCGTTCCTGATCCGCTTTGTGTAACCTAGATTTTATTCATGCAAACCTGTGTAAAATCAAGTAAAACAAAAAACCAATCCAATTTATTAAACTCAATTTTTTTTCTTCAATTGAGGCTCGTCAACATCACTAGATTAAGATACAGCTTCTTAAAGATATTCTAGGAATTTTTTTTTAAGACGAGATTTTTTTTTCTCTCTCTCTCTCTCTACCATTACTGTGTCTAGGTTACTTAATGGCTTCAGAGAACATCGGTGCAGAGAGAGAGGCGATGCAAGGGAGCCCAGGGTCGAGAAAGCCTCGGATTCTTCTGGCGGCGAGCGGGAGCGTGGCGTCGATAAAGTTCAGCAACTTGTGCCACTCGTTCACGGAGTGGGCAGAAGTGAGGGCGGTGGCCACGCGGGCGGCCCTGCACTTCGTCGACAGGGCTTCGATCCCGAAAGATGTGGTGCTCTACACCGACGACGACGAGTGGTCGAGCTGGAGCAAGATCGGCGACTCCGTCCTCCACATCGAGCTCCGCCGCTGGGCCGACATCATGGTCATCGCCCCCTTGTCCGCCAATACCCTCGCCAAGGTGTGTAAAATCCAACTGTTGAGTATGCTAACGAATTGATCATGATGATGATGTATATGTATATGTGTGTGTGTGTTCTTGGAGGGTTGAGACACTTGTTTCTCCATGAAGAGTTAGGGCAGAAAATAGGATTTGCTTAGAATTAGAATATGTTTCTCTGTTATATTTTGAAGAGGAAAAAAAAAACATTTTATTAGTAGATTCGAAAATCCATGAAGAGGATTGAGTATGTTCTCTAGGGAAGGAAGATGGAGAATACTGAAATCAGGGAGGAAAAGAAGAAGGCTCTAGAACTAGATTCTGTAATATATTTATTTTTTTGGATAAAATGACTGAGCTTTATTAATTCTCAGGTTCTGTTTCTTTGTTAGTACTGGATGGAAAAATTCAATTAAGAGGACGGAGTATATTCTGAAGGGAAATTTTGTAAAATATAATTCGAGTCCCTTAATATATTTTCCGGTCACGGTTCTGTGTAGAACTAGATTAGAATATTGAAAGTTTACAGTGAATAATTTTTGCTTAAAAAATCAGAACCTTGTACAAATCAATTTCCATTCTGTTTACATAGTTAGTGTTTGTTATCTAAAACTAGATAGATCAATATAGCTGAAAGCTCATAGGAATTTTATTTATTTATTTATTTATTTTTAATTTTTTTTTTCTTTCGTGGGCTCACAAGTGAAGAACTTCATTCGCTTCGAGTTACTTTCTCTACTCTTTTTTTAAAAATTGTTTGATATATTTCTTGACTCTAGATCGCCGGAGGACTATGCGACAATTTATTGACCTGTGTGGTGCGAGCGTGGGACTACAGCAAGCCGTTATACGTTGCCCCGGCCATGAACACGTTCATGTGGAACAACCCGTTCACGGAGCGCCACCTAATGGCGATCGACGAGCTCGGGATCTCTCTCATCCCGCCAGTCACAAAGAGATTAGCCTGCGGAGACTACGGCAACGGGGCAATGGCTGAGCCCTCTCTGATCTACTCGACTGTGAGGCTCTTCGTCGAGTCGAAGAATCAACCGGGCAGCGTCAACGTACAACAAGTACTGTCGTAAGAGTCTGACTGTAAAACTATATCCCGTTTAGCGTCTGATATCATAATCGTTGTGTGGGTGTGTACCTGATTAGACCTGGGTCTTGGATAATAAAGCCTCTTATTGTCCTAGGCTTTTTATTAATTACTTTCCTTAGTCTGTGGCTGTAAAAGGAAAGAATGGGGAATTAGGGAGGAATTATTCAATCAATTAGTCAGTAACTTTGTACCCCACTGTTCTTGAAAGGCCAGGCTACCTTGTGTATCCCGGTTATTCGTTGGTAAGCGTTGATAAGTATTGCGTCCTAGTTTGGTTAATTTGGATTGAAAGTTAATTAATATTTGTGACATGTTTTCGAAATGACTAATTTCGTATTTGAGCTGTTTAACTTTGGAAAAAACGGGAAAATTCACAATTTCATTAATACAAACCATCCTTTCGGCTTTTGAACTCTCTTTAATGCGTCTCTTGTGGGTACGAGGGTCTATCGGTTCCTTTATCTAACGGCATAGGATTTGTTCTGGATTTTAACTACTATTGATTATCATTTCCTGGTTTTTTCGATAATTAGTTTTTCCTAATGCTGTGACTATGTTTGAGGCATTGCACACCAGGCGATTCTGATCTGATACCCACTTGTTCAGATGTTCTGTGGAACCATTGTTCTAAACTAACAGCGACGTTTTGTAAAATGGTTTGTAATTTCAATATATATATACGTGAATAATTAACATTATTAACTAAAAAAATTATTTAAGTTTCAACTTCTGCTTTCAAATATTTTTTTTTTTATAAACTTGATTAATAAGCTAACAAATGGTGACTGAATTTGAATTATTCTCATATGCAAATGGTGATTGAATCTTCGTTGTTGTTTCCGTTGCTAATTCCAAGTAAATAGAGAAATTGTTATATCTACCAACATTTCAATAACATTTCACAATAATCTACTAAAACATAATTATGGCCAAAAATACTACTTGGTTTTGTTTGGAAAACCCAAAATACCCTTCACTTTAATATTTCTTACATTTTGATCAAAATCCAAAACAATTAATATTTATCTTTATTTTGAGGAATCGGTGAGGGTGAGATTTTAAATAAACTCGGTTAGGGAGAGAGAAAGAGAAATAAAATCAATTAAATGAAAAATAATCAATAAAGATAAATATTAATTGAGTTTTGGTTTTTGATCAAAATGTAAGTAATATTTAAGTGAATGATATTTTGAGTTTTTCACACAAAGTCAAGTAGTATTTTTTGGTCAAAATTAGTTTTTAGTGGATTATTGGAAAATGTTATTCAAATGGTAGTAGATGTGGCAATTTCTCAAGTAAATAAGCGGAAAACTCTAGATAACAACTCGCTCTTATGTTGACATGAAGCTTATATTTTTCAAAGGAAGTATAAATATGAATTCATAAGAGATGTATTAGTAGGAATACTAGTAAAAAATCACCACCCAGAACAAAAATCTCTCCACCAAATTGGCAATGTAGACTTTGAATATATATTCAATAGAGGCAAAATGCCGTGTTACAAAGCTTTTTACTTAAAGGACGGTATCACTAACCAAAAAACCACCAAAAGATGTTAATATATTAGTTCTTTATTTGGATCCAAGTATATATGATCGAGTCGTTTGCCTTTTAGAGGGACTTGGCGCGTGACAGCTTCCTTGGCTGAACCTCCCACAAGTGTTGAATAATGTGAACAGGTCTGGCCGAAGCTAGCGAACTAGAAGGTGTATCTTTTCCATGTGGTCGATGCTCGATCCTCCGTCGCTATTAACGCTGTAGCTCTCCTTGTGTGGGTGGTTCTCGAAAGCATGGAAACATATGCTCAAAACTAAGCTCTTCACAATCGATCTCGTCGATGCATCTCCACACAGTTCTTCGAAAACCAGACATCCTTCCGTTACACCTTTAGCCATGTCCTAAGAACATGGTACCTGAAAGAAAATTAAAAATTAAAAGAGCAATCGTTGGTTTCATTATTTATAAAAGCTTGTCCGTCGAAATCAGAGGTGCACTTTGACTACAAGAATCGCAACCGCCTTTCACGTAAGCCGTCAAGAATTTTCTGTTGCTTTGACTGTTGGCCCACACTTGACCCGATCAGTGAAAATGGTGGATAAATTCATAGAAAAAACAGTTGAATAACAAAGAAAAGATTAACAAAACCTCACGCGTTAGCTGTCAGAACTCAAAACAAATAAATCACTCTAATAATTAGCTTAATATTGAGCTGCCATTGACAACAGTCCAAAATTATATTTCAGCAATTACATAAGAGAATCCTAAATTACCGATGAACCTAAGAAGCTGTAAACTTATCTTGCACATGCAATAAGCCGATCATAATTGTTTTTAGTCATTCATTGCCAGTTTTCAAAACAAAGTCATTATATCTTTTCCCATCAAACGTCACGATCTCCAGAAACAAAGCACCGACTTTTATTGAGTGGGGTAAAAGTTAAAACACGGACTCTAATCAGACGAGAAAATCAAATCAACAACCCATGTAAGAAAATAAACGATCATTTAACTCAAAAAACCCATCAACAATCTAACAAACCAACGACTTTGAGAAACAAAAGAAGACATAGTGAATTGATGAAGAATTACTTACGAAATCAAGAACTCACCGGAGAGACGTTTTGCCATGTTGTTATTATTGTTATCGTCCTCTTTAGAAACCTCTCTTTAAGCTTCGTGTGTCTCCAATACTCCTTGAGAGACCATCTGAATATTGTCTTCCCCCACAGAACTCCAAGCCTTAAAATCAACGTTCAATGAATTATAAGAGAATTAACACAAATATTTTCAAAAATTAAGGGCATAAAACTATGACATGTCCTCTTTAGAAACCACTTGTAAGATTCGTGTTTCTGCAATATTCCTGGAGATATCATCTAAATATTACCTTCCATGACACAACTCCAAGCATTAAAATCAAGGTTCAAAACTTCAAATTAATAAGAGAATCAACAACAATATTTTCAAAATTAAAGGGCATAAAACTACGACACCTAAACTCAGAAATACAAGCTATGAAAACAGAATAAATACAGAACTTGAAAAATAAATAATCAATATCCAAGACAAATGAAGAAAAACGAAGATATTAAGCCATGACTTACAAATAAATAAAGAACGCGAAAATTGTCGTCTCAACGTATCCCATATCCCGGTGAGCCATGAAAATTATATGAGAAATAATAAATTTTACTAAAGGCCCATATCAATAATAAGCTTATGAGAGAAAAATGTTGGATTTTTAATCCAATATGTTGGATCCTTAATCCAACGTCGGGCTCATTAAAAATGTGAACTGTCAATAAAGATAGCTCATTAAAAATGATCTAATTTGGTGTACGGATATTAGACTTTAATGTATCTAATATGTTGTAGGTCTTTAATGTGTAGACCACTATAGCTTCTATTATTGTGATCGGTTGAAATAAGAAGCCCGGTAGGTTAACCTAATGGTTGTATATAAATACGACTGGTCCCTAGGTCACACGTACTAACTTGTCACTTTCTGATATCCCGTCATCAGAGTGAATCAAGAGAGAAACAAAGGGCTCTATATGGTATACGTGTTGATCTAGAAGACCAACCTTTATGGATCCATCAGGTACGACCGCTATTGTTTAATACTTTCTTAATTATTCAACATGATTCGGTCATAGAATTAGGTGATTAATTTAACCCATGATATTCGGATCTAACAATTGGTTAGAGCCAATCATGTTTGAATCTTTGAGAAACTCATACATTTGACGGTTCTATTGTCGAATTTATTTTAATCGTGCTTACATTCGGTTGGCTATATACTTTGGGTTTGGCTATTTATATTGGGTTGGATTCATCAGGATATTTACATTTACATATATGCCTGATGTATTTTTTCTGTCTTTTTTTTTAATTCATGTGAATTATGTATGTGAGTCGAGGCCAACTTTGACTGTCACTGATGAAAACCCTAGGTTTTCACAAAGTTTGGGCTCTGGCCTATTTAAAAAAAAAAATTGTAAAAATCAGGTATTTTTTATAGGGTTATTAAGTTATATAGCCACACGGATATAGTGGATTGAGATATAGCTCACCTTTGGTTAATTTCTTGTAAATAGCCAAGTAAACTTATTAACAAATTAATAAAAGCCTTATTTAACACAACCAAACATATATTTTAGGTAGTTAATTGGCTGCCACGTATGCAAGTTGGCTATTTACAAATTATTTACCAAAGGTTGGCTAATTTACAATTCCTATAGTTTAGGTAAATAATTTGTAAATAGCCAACTTGCATACGTGGCAGCCAATTAACTACCTAAAATATATGTTTGGTTGTGTTAAATAAGGCTTTTATTAATTTGTTAATAAGTTTACTTGGCTATTTACAAGAAATTAACCAAAGGTGAGCTATATCTCAATCCACTATATCCGTGTGGCTATATAACTTAATATATTTTAGAATAAATTAATTGAAGCAACATGTCACCAAAGTAGCCTCTCTTATGGAAATTTATTTATTTTAAAAGGTTTTGTACATGTAATTATTGTGAATATTTATCGGCCCAAAGGAAGGTAAATGTTTAACCTGATTGCATGTATGTTTGCACTAATAAATACGTGATGGTTCTTCGGTTTTACATGTGAATAGTAGATCGGCCCAAATGAAGATTTATTATTTGATATGTTCATTATTATCAGTATTTGATTAGTGCACCAAGATATCACTTATAAGTCATTATTTTTGTCCAAAGACATAATATTGATGGAGTGCACAGTATCTTGAGATGGGATTTACCATATTTGAATTTTTGAATTTCGGTTTAGGTTTTTCTCTGAGATCGTTTGTTTATTTGTTTATTGTTCTTTATATCAGTTATGACTCCTGGAAATATTTCTGCCAACATCAATTCAACTCCTTTTCTAAATGGCTCCAACTTAAAGTCATGGAAGGAGAACTTGCTAATTGTTCTCGGGGTCATGGATCTTGACCTGACGATACGAACTGAAGCTCCTCCAGCACTTACGGATAAGAATACCTCCGATGATAAGAGGGAGATGGAAAAGTGGGAGAGATCGAATCGCATGTGCATGATGATCATGAAGAAAGCCATTCCATAAGCATTCAGGGGCACTATGTTTGCTTTTATTGCTACGGCCATGGAATTCCTTACTGATTTTGAGAAAAGATTTGTCAAGAACGAAAAGTCTGAAATTGGTACCCTCTTGACAAGTCTGATTTCAATGAAGTATAAGGGTAAAGGCAATATTAGGGAGTACATACTAGAGATGTCTCATCTTACTTCAAAGCTTAAAGCACTTAAGCTTGAACCTCTGAGGACTTGTTAGTGCATCTAGTTTTGATATCTCTTCAAACACAGTTATCCAGTTTAAGGTGAGCTACAATTGTCAGAAAGAGACTTGGTCTCTTAATGAGCGCATCTCATACTGTGTTCAGGAAGAGGAAAGGTTGCAGCAAGATAAGACTGAAAGTACTCACCTGGTCTCAACCTCTAAGAGTGAGGACAAGGGAAAGAAAAGAAAGAAGGATAAGGAAGCTGGGAAAACAGCACCTCGGAAGAAACATAAAAGCGCGCAACCGGATAACACTGAGGCGACTGGTTGTTTCTTCTGTCGAGCTAAAGAGCATGTAAAGAAGCATTGTGCTAATTATCACGCTTGGCGTGCTAAGAAATGTATGCTTCTTAATTTGGTTTGTTCTGAGGTTAATTTAACTTCGGTACCTAAGGACACCTGGTTGATGGATTCTGGTGTAACCACTCACATCAGTGCGTCTGTGCAGGGTTTCCTCCATTGTCGAAAGCCAAATGATGCTGAAAGATACATCTATGTGGGAAATGGCAAGAAGGTTGAAGTTGAAGCAATTGGAAAATTTAGATTATTGTTGAAGACTGGATTTTATTTGGATCTTGATGAAACTTTTGTAGTACCGTCTTTTAGACGGAATTTGATTTCTGTTTTTGTTTGGAAAAATGTGGTTATTCTTGTTCATTTGAGAATGGAAAATTTAGTTTGTTTGACAGTTCAAATATGGTTGGTTCCGGCTCTTTATCAGGATATGATAATCTATATTCCATTGAGATAAATAATTCATTTAATGAATCTTTGCATTTAAGTACTCGAGGTGGGAAAATTAACTAGTGAGAATTCCGCCGCGTTATGGCACAAACCTTCAATATCTGTGTAAATTGCATAAAGGGAAAACAAACCAATAAAATGAGTTTCAATAAAATGAGTATTGACAATGATCAAGACGTAACTCCTGATATTGTTCAAGACCCAATTCAAGACAATATCAGGGAACCCATTGCTCAACAAATTGTTCCCCAAGAACAAATTCAACCACCTCAAGAACATATGCCATTAAGAAGATCCACCAGATAAAGAAGAAGTGCAATACCAGATGATTATGTTGTATTTCTTCAAGAACATGAGGATGATATTGGATTGAAGGAAGATGATCCTATCAACTTCCTTCAAGCCATGAAAAGTTCTGATTCTCAAATGTGGATCGATGCCATGAATGAAGAGATGAAATCTATAAAGGACAATGATGTTTGAGACCTTGTACCATTTCCAGAATGTGCGAAACCCATTAGTTGCAAATGGATATTTAAGACCAAAAGGAATTCGAAAGGTGATGTAGAAAGGTACAAAGCTCGTCTTGTTGCAAAAATTTTCACACAGAAAGAAGACATCGACTATAAAGAGACTTTCTCTCCGGTTTCCACGAAAGACTCTCTTAGAATTATAATGGCATTAGTGGTGCATTTTGATCTTGGGTTACATCAGATGGATGTGAAGACCGCGTTCCTCAATGGTGACATCGAGGAAACGATCTATTTTGTGCAACTAGAAAATTATGTGTCCAAAGACGTAAATGATTTGGTATGCAAACTTAAGAAATCCATCTATGGACTTGAACAAGCATCTCGACAATGGTATTTCAAATTTTACCAAGTGATTATTTGGTGGATGAATGCACATACCATAAGTTCTGTGGGAGGAAGTGTATTTTTCTGGTTTTATATGTTGATAACATTTTGCTTTCCAGAACGATATAGGCTTATTGCACGAAAACCAAGAGTTATCTAGCTAAGAATTTTGAGATGAAAGATCTTGGTGACGCCTCTTTTGTATTAAGAATCCAGATATTTCGAGATCGGTCTCGGGGGATTCTTGGATTATCACAAAAGAGATATATCGAAAAGGTTCTAAAAAGATATGGCATGCATGAATGTAAACCAAGTGATACCTCTGTGGCTAAGGGAGACAAATTCAGTCTCAATCAGTGCCCTAAGAATGACTTTGAAGAAAATGAAAAAAGATTCCCTATGCTTTGGCTGTAGGAAGTCTGATGTATGCTCAGGTTTGTACGCATCCAAACATTGCGTACATCACATGAATGTTGGGCAGATACTCAAGCAACCCAGGTATGGACCATTGGAAAGTAGCTTAACGGGTCTAGCGGTACTTACAAAGAACAAAAGACTACATGCTCACATATCGGAGGTCAGATTAGATCGAGATCATTGGGTATACTAACTCTGATTTTGCTAGATGCCAAGACATTATGAAATCTACATCAAGCTATATTTATTTGTTGGCTGGAGGTGTTATCTCCTAGAAGAGTGTTAAACAGTCTCTTATAATATCTTCCACCATGGCAGCAGAATTTGTAGCTTGTTATGAGGCGTCCAATCAGGGGATATGGTTGCGGAATTTTGTCACTGGGTTATGCATAGTAGATGGTATTGAAAGACCACTCCAGTTATTTTGTGACAATTAATCTGCCGTACTATACTCCAACAACAACAGGAGCTCTACGAAGTCGAAGCACATCAACATCAAGTTCTTGGTTGTGAAAGAAAGAATTCAGAGTAGACAGTTGTCTATCGAGCACATCGGAAGAAACTCCATGATTGGGGATCCGCTTACTAAGGGACTACCACCCAAAGTGTTTCACGAGCACACTACTCATAAGGGTGTTATCTCAAATCAGGATATTCAGTTCTAGTGAGAGTTTGTTGTTTTGCTATTTTTAGTCCTTTTATGTTACAGACATGTTTGGTTTTAATTATGATTATTGAGGTTTTCTGCATAAATTAGGTTTTGGTTTATTTAGACTCTGGTTTTCTAGTATATGGTTTGATCTCACTAAGGTTTAAGGAGGACCGAATGAAAATAGGCATGTTGAGGTCACATAACACGAAATTTCCTTACTACACATCCACTTCATGATCCATGTCGTTCAGTTGTATCGATATACGTGACCATTGATGGGTATAACTACGATAGATGTAGTGAATGCTGTTTTGATCCTACGTTGATATGGTTGATCAACCAGATTGGTTATGAGATACATTTTGGTAATGACAGTAAAGTTGAGCTCATTCGGTTATTTTTACGATACATAATTATAAGGTTAAACATATAGCCCAAGTGGGAGATTGTTAGATCTTTAATCCAACATGTTGGATCCTTAATCCAACGTTGGGCTTAGATGTTATAAAATTATGTGTTGTGAACTGTCAATAAAGATAGACTGTTAAAAGTGATCTAATTTGGTGTACGGATATTGGGCTTTAATGTATCTAATAGGTTGTGGACCTTTAATGTGTAGACGACTATAGCTTCTATTTCTGTGATGAGCTGAAATAAGAAGCCCGGTAGGTTAACCTAATGGTTGCCTATAAATACAGTTGGTCTCTGGGTCACACGTACTTATTTGTCACTTTCTGATATCCCGTTGAATCAAGAGAGAAACAAAAGGCTCTCTAGGGTATACGTGTTGATCTAAAAGACCAACCGTCATGGATTCATCATGTACGCTTCCGCTAATGGTTTTATGCTTTCTTAATTATTCAACATGATTCGGTCATAGAATTAGGCGATTGATTTCACCCATGATATTCGGATCTAACAAAAAAATAAAGAGAATGAAAAAATAAAATAAAACAAGCTGGCTTTAACCGAAGAACTAATGCGATTCATGAAATGAATAGAGAAATTTAGAGTCAACAATGGTGCATTAGCCACAACTGGAGAAATTTAGAGTCAACAATGGTGCATTAGCCACAACTGTCAAATCAACTATAAACCACGCATTTTGAAAATCCATATTGATATTGATTTAAATAAATATGAAAAAATAGCAGATAAACACAAAACATTAAGCTATGACTACTTTGTAATTTGAAAAAAAAATACCGAAACAAGGATTTGACCTTGGTTGGAGATTTAGGCTTGCCCCAATGGCCGTCCAATTCGCCTCGCAATCGGAGACTGTTGGGCTGGAACACTGCTGTAACGGTGTTGTAGGGTTTGTGGAAGAAAGGTCTTTAAGAAGAGGGCAAGCAAACGGGAAGGTGGAAAGAAAGGACGGTGAAGAGTTAGAATACCATAGGAATTGCTTTGCCAAGCATTCTATATATACTAAAAGAAGGTACAATATCACTGTAGAAACTTTTTTTCCAATTAAAAATTGCCACATTGTTAGTGGGTCCCACACAAAAGTTTCTCTCTCTCTTTTCTACCTCCACGTTTCTCTTCTACTTAGATGCAGCAATATATACAAACCTTTTCCCAATTAAAAATTGCCACACTTTGAGTGGGTCCCACACAAAAGTTTCTCACTCTCTCTCTCAAGTTAATGCAACGAGGCTTTGATTCAGCTACAAAATCAAAAAGGCCCAATCAAATTATATCAATATAATAGATAAAGTTTTTTTAATTTGAATAAAAATGGTGGTGTATGTGTTGTTGTAACGAGAGAGAAAAGAAAAAAAAAAGCTGTACAAAACAGAAAAGATTTTTTTTTTTTTACCTGAATGTGTCAATTATATAATCATCCACGTCATACCCACATGAAATCTTTCCCTTTTCTTTCTCTGTTTCCCCGCATTGCCCAATTTGCCAAATTTATTTTATATATATATATATATATATTACTATATTTTGCCAATAAAACTTATAACAACTCTCTCAATTCTCAAACAGCACATTAAATATAAATAGTAATTAAAAAAATGAATATACTAACTAACTAAAACAACTCAATTTCACACATTCAAAGACAAATTATACTAAACTGTTAGATTCTACTCTACATTTATATTCATATGATCTATATATAAAAATCAAACATTACAATCAAAGTGTAACAAATAAATTACAAATACAAATTTTATAGTCAATGTTGAAATACACTTAAATATAAAAATTAATTTACGGCTTAGAGTTTATTTATTTTATGATTCCGATTAAAGTATTTGACCAAAAACTTAACATAAATTTGAACCAAAAATCTTAACACAAAATAAATTAAGGCAACCACACATATATATTATAAGAAATCCGCATAGTATAATTGAGACAATTGTTTTTTATATTTATATATAGTATAATTTTACATTATAAAAACTTACAAAGACTTCTTTTTTAATTTCACTAAATAAATATAAATCACATACTGCTATTCAATTATAAATAAATAAATAAGAATATCATATTTAAAAAATAAACATACCGTATAATATAAACAAAAAATGAGGAGATACAAATGTAGAAAATTTATCAACTGCTTTTGTAAATGCTCTAAGTTTATTATATTTTTTTTTCATAAACATAATACATACATGTTCTTTCTATTTCCTAACAGATTCAAATATATATTATATTATATTACAAATGATAATGTGACAATATCATAGAAAGAAACTAATATATTTATAGTAAAATGACTATTATGAATTTTTAAATATTCTAGAAAACGATTATTAATTTGGATTCCTTCTTTTATATATTTTTGGCATATAATTTTTTTCTACTCAGCTAAATGATATTTTTTTTTTCAATAAATTTAAAAGTGTGGGAAATTGAGAATTACAGAGAGTACGAAAGAACGAACAGGATTGGGGAGAGGTTTTTGGCAGGATATGATCCGACTCAAATATATGCGTAAAGAAGAAACTAAATGAAATAATCAAATGACTATTTTCAATTATTATTATAGTCTAATACTAACAACTATATAAGACACTATATATAAACTGGAAGGATGTGGTGTGACTCATTACTCATGAGCATGAGTCAGATTATACATACATGTCTTTGTTTGTCTCTTTGTTTTTAATTTTGTTCGGTTGATCGAGTATGTTCTGATAAGTAATTAATTTATGTATTACTTAATTACATGACATAGAGTAGAGAAGGTTTTCTTAAATATATGGCATTTGTTCATCCAGTAACATATATTGAGTCATAATATATATATATATATATATATATATATATATATATATATATATATATAGTCATGCATGAGACATGCACATAGGCATATTATGTATATGAATGAACTAATAATTGTAATATTTGTGGTGGTTAAATTATTTGTCAATTATTTGTGCGCCAAGTATTGTTATGCATTAATGTTCATATTTACAAGTACTTTTCTTTCATCTTAATGAATGTTACTGTTCCTTGATAAAAAAATAAAAAAATTATGCACAATTTTATAAATGGCTACAATTTTTCCTTTTATAAAAAATGCAAGTGGATAGTATTTGTACAATAATTTAAGGATATCACGATAAATGAGATCGACATATATGATTTGATGCATAATGGTGTTAATGTGCATACATAATGTGTCAATGATCGAGTACATAAGTAGAAATACTATAATAGTTTCAACTTATATATATATAATATGTGTCTAATAAAGATTTTCTTATGTTAGTTAAAATGTTAAAAGAAATGTAAATAAGTTTATATATTTTATAAATTTAAATCGTGAACATTAGTTTATCAAACAATTTATAATTTGATCTCAATTGTTATAAAGTAAAAAGTAAAAAAAAAAATATTAAATACTCAAAGTGGAACTCTTGATGCGTGTATTTCTACACATAATATATATAGCATAAAATATATTATTATGTGTTTTATATGGATACAAAAAAATATATAATGTTTCATTGCTCATTACTTTATTAATTTATCAAATTGCAAAAGAAAACTCCCGCAGCAACGCGCGGGTATATAAACTCGTCGATACTAACGCTTATGATAAAGTTAAATAGATTTTGTAAAATTCTATTGAGACAATTGTTATTGAAAAATTACTAGTAAAATAAACATTTGTCACATATATGTTCTCACGATGGAAAGCTATATTTATTATTTAGCACTTGAATTTTACATTGAAAAAATAAAATTTGAAGAAACAAAATGAGGGTAAATCAAAATACTAATATTGTCTTTGAATTGATAAATATATTATATATTTATCAATGAGGTAATTGGAGTCAATAAAACCGAGTAAGCTGGATATTAAATAGATGGAATATCTAAAAAGCAGCGCCTTTTGACATTATTGTGAAGTTTCCCATCAATCATATTAAATTACTTACTAGCACTATTATTATTAGTGAATAATAAATACAATATCATAAACATAGATCGAACTACTAATACCAAATGAATATCACATAACAAATATAGCCCAAAACTCCAAATTTGACACAATTAATACTTAACTTATTGAGTAAAGATAAGTATACCCTCAAATATATAATAAGCATAAATAAAAAAAACAGTCATTTCTCTATGCCACGTTATTTTTCAAAACTTCTCACGCAACCATCTCTTCATCTTCACTCTCTCTTTCTTCGGTCAACCAAAAAAACCCAGAAATCCTCTCTCTCTCTCTCTCTCTCTCTCTCTCTCTCCTTGTATCGCTAAAATCCCTCAGTCTCTTTCTCTCAACTTCTTCTCACGCCATCCTTCTCTTCATCTTCACTTTCTCTTCTCTCGGCCAAAAAAAACCAGAAACCAAAAACACAAATCTCTCTCTTCAATCGCCCAAAAAAACCAGGAACCAGAAACCCAAATCCTTCACTCTCTTTCTCTCAACTTTGCGATTCTGAGTCTATTCTAAAAAATAATCAGAAAAAACCCTAAAACAAAGCATTACTATGACGAGGGAGTCGAAATCCAAACAGAGCAACGTCGAAGCTTCTGCCCCAAAGGTTGTTCGACGAAGCCCTAGGTCGGCTTTGAAAAGTGACCTAAAAGGCCAGTCATCTCCAAGAGAAAGGAAGCACAGCCCAGTCATCTTCTCGAGCAGAGAAAAAGAAAGAAGCTCGATACTTCAGCGGCGGACTCGGAGGATGACGCGTTGAAAAGGAAAAGAAGCTTTTTGAGAGAACCTGGATATTAGGTGAACAAGCAAAAAAAAATCCTTGTGAGGAGGAAGCAAGAAGAAGAAGAAGAAGAAGAAGAAGAAAGCAATGAAGAGAAGAAAAGAAAAGAGGATGAAGAGAAGAAAAAAAAGGAGGAAGAAGAAGAAGAAAAGAAGAAAAAAGATGACGAGTAGAAGAAGAAGAAGAAGAAGAAGAAGAAAAAACGACGAGGACAAGATGAAAAAGGATGACAAGGACAAGAAGAAGAAAAATGAAGACAACGAAAAGCAGAAGAAAAAGGATGACGATGACAAGAAGAAGAAGAAGAAGAAGAAGAAGAAGAAGAAAAATGACGCCGACGCAAGAACAAAAAAGACGTTGACGACAAGAAGAAAAAGGGTGCAGACAACAAGAAGAAGAAAGGTGCCGACGAGAAAAAGGAAATCGAGGAAGACAAAAGAAGCAAGCCGATGAAGAGATGAATCAACAAGAAGTACGAGATATAGCTTATACAAATTTCGTGACACATGTGTCACGAGGTTACTGAATTTCTTTATTTATACTTCACTTACTAATGTTGACCACTTTTAGGATGGACATGAGGAGGAAAAGGATGTGGAAAACACACATGACCATCATGCTTGGGGCGATGAAGGGGTAATCTTTCGTGACACATGTGTCACAAAATACAGTCACTTCGTGACACATGTGTCACGAGGTGACTGAATTTCTTTACTTATATCTCACGAAATAAGATTGACCGATGTTTTGGATACGGACATGAAGAGGACAACAAATACAAGATCAGGACAAGAGGTCTATAACACATATATTGTTAGAATTGATCTAGAGTTAAGAAAAGATTTAACGCTTCGAGCAAGCCGCGGAATTTAAAATTTTTCTTTTAAACAAGTAAAACGATTTTACTAACCTAGACAAAGAGCAAGTACATATAAATTAAAACTATTAATGAGCATTATATGTTTACTAACCTTTGAGAAGCTTGAACATTGAGAACTCTTAGGAAGGTTGAAACGTTCGTCTCCCCTCGCAGCACGTCTCTCTTCTTTCCTCGAGAAATCGAGCAACCACGAAAGTTTCTATCACAATAATCACTCAAGAAAGAAAGGAATTAGTGTGTGGGCACTTTTAAACACGTCGACTCAAGAACAAGTCTCAAAATCGAAGAGCTAAAACACTAGGTCAAATGTGGATCTAGGTGACAAAACAAAAACGAAAGAAAACTTAGAGAAAGAGAGAGGAGATGGGCGGCCAAGTCTAGAGAGAGAAGCCCTCAATCTCTAAAGCTTTGGAATGAATAAAATGAGAGGAATGAGGGCTCTATTTATAGGAGAGGGATTACCTTCAATAAGGTAGTTTTTCTTCTATAGAATATCACATATTCATGAGCAAAATTTGCTCTCCTTTCCTTAGAGTCACACGGCCAAGCTTCCTTCTAGAAGCCTTGGATTTGTTTCCTCTTTTGTTCTCCCTTAGCCTTGTTGGCCGAAAATCCTCTTTCCTCATAGAGGAAATTTGTTTCCTCTTTTTCTTTTGGTAAGTATCTTGATACATTAATGCACAAAATAATCTCTCTTTTTTCTTTGGGTTGGGCGGCCAAGATATGTAGAATGGGCTTTTAGATGCTTCTTCATTTGTTCATGACAACATGAGAAAAGACCCATTAAGAATTTTCAAGTAAAATTCTATGAAATGAAATTAGTCATCAAGGCCCAATGGACTTGTTATGGCCGAGTGATAATATGTCATCATATGACAACGTCAAAAAATTTATTGACATTCGTTTCATCCTATGTCCAAAAAGACAAAAATACCCTTTAGACAATTTTCGTAAAACTTGTCTCGTTCTTGTTTTGACTTAGCTTCTAGTTTAACTATTCCTACTCGATATGATTTGTGACAGTGACCTCATGGATCCAAATGAACAAAGCTTGAGCTAAACACTTGGACTCAAAAGTTCATAAACCTTTTTCAAGTTTAGCTTAATGTCAACTGACTCCACTAAAAAGTTGACACTGAGAATCTCTCGGTTCAAATGAATTTATTTTCTACTCAAGAATTCAACTAAATTGTGATGAGTGGATCCACTGAATATTATATATGTTTACCCTTCATGAATATCATCAGCTAGTCGGGATTTACAAAATTACCATTTTACCCTTCTAGCTGTTATTTCCTCAACTCATTTGTCGCTTGTGAATAAGTTAGAAGCAATGTATTGACGAGGAGCTAACAACTCACATTGATTCATCCAAAAGAGTCGTGACTCAATTTGGACACTGGCCAGTTCATTTATTCACACTCCAAGGAATAAAGCATGAGGTGATATACATTGCATTTCAGCAATCTTGTGCATGAATTCCATATCTATGAGATCTTCGCAAAGTTACTCATGACATCTTCATAACTTAGTACTTCACCAATAGGTCCTGTTAAGAATCATATAGTGAATCCGAACTCCGACTTTCTCAAGTGAGAATACGTAAGCTATGAAATGACATGTCTCATTTCAGGATTGAGGTAATCATGATGCAATTCATACGTAGTGACTTCGAGACATAAGAGGTTAAATGGTTTGTTCTTATTCTTATCTCTAGAAGTGCACTGGTCAATTCAGTTCCTTCATAAGATACCTAGAAGAACTATAGAGTCTCCAACTCTCAATGTCCCATAACAAGACATCATAGATTCTCCTAAAAATCGTACTGAGATCAATAGTCCTTTGATCGTTAGATTGCGAGTATATTGTTTTAAGCAAACCATGAAGAGTTTGTTCATGCAAATCTACATTTGAGTCTTCATATGTTGTTAGGTTTGTTTATGGACTAAAGACTAAGGTTTTATCATAAAGCTTCAGACAAGGAAGGATGAGTGAACGTTTTAACTTTTATAAATCAGAAATTACAAGCAAGAGTCTTCTTGAGACTTTATTACATCAAATGTACATAAGTAAAGACTACAACTCTTCTTATGGGCACCATTGACAACAAACTCCCACTTGACTCAAAGAAGATGTGTGTAGTCCTTCATGCCTAACCCCTCCCGATGCTGGTCGAAGACCTTGGTCGCTAGGGCCTTGGTGAACGATCTGCCATGTTGTCCACCGTTGAGATCTTCTTCACCTCCACGTCTCCGCGCTACACGATCTCTAGAATCAAATGGTATTTCCTCTCAATATGTTTAGAGCGCTTATGACTTCAAGTTTCCTTTGAGTTAGCGACAGCCCCACTATTATCACAATAAAGGGTCATGGGCTCGTTGACGTTTGGAACAACTTCCAAATACTTAAGGAATTTTCTAAGCCATACAGCCTCTTTGGATGCTTCACAAGCAGCCACATATTCTGCTTCCATTATCGAGTCAGCAATGCAAGATTGCTTAATACTCCTCCACACAACAGCTCCACCATTAAGGACGAACACGAATCCCGAAGTGGATTTCCTGGAATTCTTAATAGCTTGAAAATCGGAGTCGGTATTTCCCGTCATAGTCAGGTCAGTACCTGAATATGTAAGCATCAAGTTCCTAGTTCTTCGAAGATACTTAAGAACATGCTTAACAGCAATCCAGTGCTCGAGTCCAGGGTTGGATTGAAAACGGCTAACTACGCCAACTGCGAAGCAGATATCAGGTCTAGTGCAAAGCATAGCTTACATGAGACTTCCTACGGCTGAGGCATAAGGAATTTTTCTCATGTCTTCAATCTCTTCTGCAGTCTTGGGAGACTGGTCCTTAGAGAGTGAGACTCCATGCCTAAAGGGTGTTTGGCCCTTCTTTGAGTCTTGCATCGAAAAGCGATCCATCACCTTATCAATATAAAATGATTGAGAGAGCGACAAAGTCCAGTTCTTCCTATCTCGAAAGATTTCGATCCCCAGAATGTACGCAGATTCTCCTAGATCCTTCATATCGAATTGCTTTGCCAGCCAGACCTTAACCTCAAATAACCTACCCACATCATTACCTATGAGTAATGTATCATCGACATATAGTACCAGAAACACAACTTTACCTTCGTGCATTAACTTGTAAACGCACGGCTCATCTATTGACTGCTCAAAGACGAAGCTCTTCACAGTTTCATTGAATCTAATATTCCATGACCTAGATGCTTGCTTTAATCCATAAATGGACTTAAGCAACTCACAAAGGTCTCTTGACCTTCTTACACGAAAACGTCTGGTTGAGCCATATAAATACGCTCGTCAAGGTTGCCATTCAGGAATGCAGTCTTGACATCCATTTGCCAGATCTCATAGTCGAGAGCTGCAACTATAGATAGAAGTATATGGATGGATTTAAGCATCACGACTGGCGAGAAGGTTTCTTCATAGTCAATCCCTTCTTGTTGGGTATAACCCTTAGCCACAAGTCGTGCTTTGAACGTCTCGATGTTCCCATCCGGACCCTTTTTCTTCTTGTATATCCACTTACACCTTACGGGTTTAATCCCTTCAGGAAAGTCTACAAGTTTCCAGACTTTGTTGACATACATCGAGTGCATTTCAACTTTCATGGCGTCAAGCCAAAGGTTTGATTCATAACAAGCCATCGCTTGGCTATAGGAAACATGGTCATCCATGCCAGAGACGGCTACGGGAGTGTCTCCATAAGACATGTACCTGTCAAGCTTTTGAGTAGCCCTCATACTACGTCGAAGTACTACTTGATGAGATTCTGATGAGTTAGGTTGTCTTTCAGTTGGGGTAAGAAAAGTTCTTAAGATAAGGTAGAAGCTTCCTCACCCAACTTTTCTTCAAGCACAATTTTGCTTCTAGGTTTTACATCTTTCATAAAGTCCTCCTCAAGGAAACGAGCATTCGTGCTAACGAAAGTCTTATCGTCCTCAAGACTATACAATGTGAAACCTTTGGTTTCCTTTGGATATCCAACGAACAGATACAATTCTGACCTACTAGCCAACTTGCTAGTAGTCTTTTGCCTTAGCACTGTGCAGGGCAACCCCAAATTTTGATGCGGCCAAGATTTACTTTACGGCCAGTCCATCGTTCATAAGGAGTACCAGGAACCGTTTTAGACGGAACTTGGTTCAGAATGTAAGCGGCTGTTTCTATGGCATATCCCCAAAAGGAAAGAGGGAGTGATGAGTAACTCATCATTGATCTAACCATCTCCATAAGAGTTCGGTTTCTTCTCTCTGACACTCCGTTTTGTTGAGCTGTGCCAGGTGCGGTAAGCTGAGAAGCGATACCTTATTCTTTAAGAAAGTCATCAAACTCTCCAGACATATACTCACCTCCTCGATCAGATCGAAGGGTTTTGATCACTTTGCCAGTTTTCTTTTCCACTAAAGCCCTAAAGATCTTAAATACGTTAAAGGTCTCGGATTTGTGTTTGAGCAAATAGACAAAACCGTATCTTGAGTAATCATTAGTGAAGGTGACGAAGTATTCGTATCTTCCACGTGCTTGTTGACTGAGCGGACCACATACATTAGAATGTACTAGTTCCAGCAACTCAATGGCTCTTCGACCCTTATCGGAGAAAGGTCGCTTAGTCATTTTTCCTTCTATGCAAGATTCACAAGTAGGTAGTGAACCTATTGCAGAGGCTTGGAGTGGACCGTCCCTCACAAGTCTCTTAATCCTGTCTAGCACTAGGACAAAATACGTTATCCGGTGCGACAAGTGTCGCACCTAAAGCTTCAAATGTCGCACCTAAAAGTTTATTAGGTGCGACATTAGGTGCGATAGCGTCGCACCGGATAACCCGTCGCAGAAGGTATTGGGTGCGACATGTCGCACCTAATAAGTCCCCCTTTAGGTGCGACACTTTCAGGTGCGACTTATCGCACCTAATGCCCAAGTTATTTTCCTGCCAAATTTTATAAAATTGGCGGGTAAATAAATATCGGGTGCGACACTGTCGCACCGAATATGTTCGCGCCATGATATTCGGTGCGACAATGTCGCACCGAATATGTTTGTTAAATTAAAAAAAATACAAAATTTACAAAATACAAAAAAAAATACAAAATTAAAAAAGTAATTTAAAATTAAATAAAAATTAATTAACAAAATTCTAAATGAATTAGAAATAATATTCTGAAAATAGAATTCTTAATTAAAAATACAAATTCTTTCCAAAAAACGCGAAAAAAAAATGAATTCCTAATTTTTTTTCCTATAAAATTTATCGATAGTAGAATTTCCTCTACCGAATAAGTTGCTAGAACTTCGAGAACCGCTTCCGCGTCCTCGTCCACCGCTGCCTGACGTGCTGTCGCTCGTTCCGCCGCTTCCGTAAGGACGGTCTCGCAAGTAATCCATAGAACCAGGCGTAGAACCCGACGTGAAACCTGGCGTCTGCTGATCCGTCCCACCTGGTTGCGATGCAGGCGGAGGTTGAGGAGTCGTGGGAGGCTGGTTGTGCTGCTGGCTGAGGAAGGCGATTTGTTGCCGCATCACTTGCAGCTCGGCTTGTTGGGCGTCCAACTGAGCTCGCATCTCGGCAACCAATGGATCGGTCTGAGATGACGAACTTGACGAGCCTCCATCTAACGTTTGGGCAACACCCAACGATGACCTTGGGATCGAAGGCCCTAAACCGACTTCCCAGTCTCTGCGCACTCCCATAACATCGCGCATCGCGTACATCTCCGCAGCTTCTTGGGAGATCACGACGTTTTGCTCCTCCGCTTGCCGCAAAATATCTTACGTCTGGGCGGTGACTTGATCCTTCAAAATAAAACCACAAAAAACTTATCAGATAAGAAGAAATAAAGTAATTAAATATAGTAAATAAAAAAAATTAACTTACGTATTGCGTCTTCGCGAAGTCCGTCGTCCACGATCCCTTAGCGTCATGGTGTTTTTCTGACCATATCGCTAAAGCCGAGCCTATACTCCCATCTTCTTTTCGCTGTAATTTTTCAACATTAAAATATGAATCACATATATATTGCATATTAATATTAAGAGACTTACGTTCCTCGAGCGATGACCAAAAAAACTAAGCGACCCTTGTCTCGCCTTCGTCTTCTTCATCTTCGAATTTTCCCGGTTGCGGAGAGATTTCGCCTGCAAGACATAAATTCGTTAAGTTTAATTTTAAGAAATTCGAATAACCATCGGAAGTTCAACTCATACCTTATGCTCCGGCGAGTCGAACGTCTCTATTGCTTTGAACCAGGCTTCCTGGTTATAGCCTTCGGGAGTTTCGTTTTTAGCGAGATCATTACTCCCGCAAAATGTCTTGAAGAAGAGCTGCGACAACCTCGACTTCTGGCCACAGCGCATCCTCTTCGCATCGCGAATGATAGCCATATCAATCTCGTTGCCAATAGGATCTGCAGGCACAAGCTCGCCACTCTCGGGATGTTCATAAACGAAGTTATACTCGTTATGAATCGAGTTCATAAGAGCCGCCACACTCTGCGCAGGCACATGGTTCCAGTCTGGGAGGTCGACTGGAATGGTACTCTTGATCAGGTTTCCTAATCGGTTTTGGAATGTCCCGATCAACGGATTTTGCTCCCTGACGTCTTGGTAGAACGCCTGCGCAGTCTGATCGTAGCGAACTGTGTTCGCTCCAGGGGTCCCAACACCAGCTCTCGCAGAAACGACGCCAGTCGTTGGTCCCCGCTTCTTCCTCGGCATCTGCGGGGGGTCACGCTCTCCTCCTGATGGGTCCTGACCTGAAGTAGACATCCTCTTTTTTGGTGTTGTCTAAAACTATCGGCTTCATCATCCCGAAAGGCACACAATTTTCAAACCGGAAAACATTAAGTTCCCGCACTTGAACTTCATCGACAGCTTTAGAATTCATTTTCTAAGAGTGAATTATTAGGAAATTGAGAGGTAAAATTGAGAGTGAATCGTTAATATTTGAAATTTAGAGTGAATTGTTATGAATTTGAGAGTGAATCGTTAATAGTTTTAGAGTGAATTGTTATGAATTTCGTTGATTGTTATGAATTTGAGAGTGAATCGTTAATAGTTTTAGAGTGAATTGTTATGAATTTGAGAGTGAATCGTTAATCGTTAATTGTTATTTGAAATTAACTTAACTAATTAAATCACATAAACATTTAAATTTCAATTCAAATAATTACGATAATATAAAACTAAACTAAATTAAACATTTCAATTCAACTTTACTAACGAAATTACTAAGTAACAATCACATAAACATTTAAATTTCAATTCAAATAATTACGATAATATAAAACTAAACTAAATTAAACATTTCAATTCAACTTTACTAACGAAATTACTAAGTAACAATCACATAAACATTTCAATTTCAATTCAAATAATTACTATAATCTAAAACTAAACTAAATTAAACATTTCAATTCAACTTTACTAACGAAATTACTAAGTAACAATCACATAAACATTTCAATTTCAATTCAAATAATTACTATAATCTAAAACTAAACTAAATTAAACATTTCAATTCAACTTTACTAACGAAATTACTAAGTAACAATCACATAAACATTTCAATTTCAATTCAAATAATTACGATAATCTAAAACTAAACTAAATTAAACATTTCAGTTCAACTTTACTAACGAAATTACTAAGTAACAATCACATAAACATTTCAATTTCAATTTCAATTCAAATAATTACGATAATCTAAAATTAAACTAAATTAAACATTTCAATTCAACTTTACTAACGAAATTACTAAGTAACAATCACATAAACATTTCAATTTCAATTCAAATAATTACGATAATCTAAAACTAAACTAAATTAAACATTTTAGTTCAACTTTACTAACGAATTAATCTAACTACATATGATACTAATTAACTCAACATTTATTCCAATTTCAACATTTATTCATTTTAATTTCAAACATTTAACTCAATATTCTAATTTAAACATATATCCATTTCAAATTCAATTTCAATACTAATTAATTAATTAACCAATTTCAATACTAATTAATTAAAAAAATAACCACACGGCCAACTTAAATTTTCCAAATCAATCTCATCAAATTCCCAAAAAATCAATCATAATTCAAACAAAAATTCTCAGTAAAAAACCCAGGCATCAAACAACTTAAAAACATCTTAAGAACATCAATCAATCCTCATAAAACAAAAGCCCAAAACAAAAAAAAACCTTCAAACCCAAGAACACACAGATTCGGCCAAATCCATTCCAAACTCAGAAGTGAGAGCGAGAGAGAGATAGATAGAGAGAGAGAGACGTACGTCACGGTGCCGGGGAGGTCACGGGCGGCGCGGGGAGGTCACAGGCGGCGGGGGACGACCGGGCTGAGCTGAGGTGGTCACGGGCGGCGGGGGAAGACCGGGCTGAGCTGAGGTGGTCACGGGCGGCGCGGGGGACCTGCAAGTCAGAGAGTCAGAGAATAAGAGAGAGAGAGAGAGATAGATAGAGAGAGAGAGAGAGAGAGATAGATAGATAGAGAGAGAGAGAGAGACGTACCTTGGTCCGGGCGGCGCGGGGAGGTCACGACGGAGGAAGATAGATAGAGAGAGAGTGTGTTAAGTAGAGAGGCGCACAGTTTGGGCGAGAGAAAGAAGACGCGCGGTATTTAAAATACCCTAAACTATTAGGTGCGACATTGTCGCACCCAATATGACTATTAGGTGTGACATGTCGCACCTAATGTGAAATTCCAGAACCAAAAATTTTCGGGGGGAATTTCTGACCGTTTTGAATTTTTTTAAACCATTAGGTGCGACATATGTCGCATCTAATGGTATTAGGTGCGACAAATGTCGCACCCAATAGTATCAGGTGCGACAGTATCATATTGGGTGCGACAATGTCGCACCGGATAGCACTAATCATCAGCGAAATTTTTAGTCGCACGGAGGACTTTCTGGTGCGACATGTCGCACCTAATATGTGCTTAGGTGCGACATGTCGCACCTAATACCCTTCCGCACCTAATATGTTAATTTGTAGTAGTGTAGACTGATATGACCAAGTCTTAAGTGCCAGAGATATGTTGAGTTTGTAAGATCGGAAGGATCAGATAGTTTGATCCTCTTTGGCTCCCTAACTAGATCATTATCTATTTCAGTGTCTAATAGAGAATGTTGAGTGGGAGAGATGTAGAAAAGGGCATTCTTCATACATGCATCAGTGACAAAAGAATTATCAGGAAATACGAATTCCATTCTTAATGAACTTTAAACAACAATCTTGCTCACGAAGACGAGCAACATATATTAAGTTCTTCCTAAAGGAAGGAACGAAATAAACATTATTCAAGTTTAAAGTGCGGTCTTCGAAAGACAGCATCACAGATCCCACAGCATTTGCAGACACCAGGCTCTCATCACCCCATTTAAAACAGAAGTCGCCATCCTCTAAGCTTTGGGTTTTCTTGAAACCAGTGAAGGAACAACAAATATGGTTAGTAGCAGCGGAGTCAAGAATCCACATTGATACATTATTAGCTACTAAGCATGCTTCGGTAATTAGTATAATACTATATTTCTTTGCTTTGAGATAGGCAAGATAGTTCTTCTTCTCGGCCTTGTGAGGTCTCTTCTTAGATCCAGAGGCGGAGGCTTTGTGCTTAGTAGCGTGTGCCTCTCCTTGATTCCTCTTTTTCTTAATAAGACCTTCAGCAGTGTGAAGCTCCTTTATTAGCTCGGTAACAGTGTACACTAGCTTGTTCATGGAGTAGTTCAGCTTGAAGGTATCAAAAGATTCGGGGAGAGTTTCCAATATCATATCGATTTTGGTCTCCTCGTCAATCTCAGATCCTAGGATTTCCATCAGGTAACTAATGTTCAACATCATATGGTCCCTGATAGGAGTCCCAGCCTTCATCCGACAGTTCATAAACCGTCTGACTGCTTGTCGTCTGGCCTGATGCCCTTGCCCTCCAAACATCTCATGGAGATCGTAGAGCATGTCAGCGGCTGTCTCAATGTCACAATGTTGCTGTTTTAGCATATTGTTCATAGATGCTAAGATATAGCACCTCGCAATCTCATCAGAGCGGAGCCAGGCCACCAAGGCGTCATTGTCTTCTTGAGTCGAATCATCATTCATTTGAGGACAACACGGGGTGGTGAGTACCCATTTGTGCTTGTTAATGGTAAGTATTATGTCGAGGTTATGTTTCCAATCTATGTAGTTCTCGGTTTCGAGTTTGTTTAAGGAAAGGATGGTTGAGAGAAGTGTTGGAATTGATCTAGGGTTTAAGAAAAAGATTAAACGCTTTGGGAAGCGGCGGAATTTTAAAAAATTTCTTTTCAAGTAAAAACAGTTTTTACTAACCTAGACAAAGAAGCAACTACATGTAATTAAAAATCAATATGAGCTAAGAGTTTACTAACCTTTCTTGAAGCTTGAACTTTGAAGAAGCTTTTGAAAAGTTTGCAACGCTCGTCTCCCCTCGCAGCACGTCTCTCTTTCTTTCCTCGGCACCTCGAGCAACCACGAAAGTTTCTATCACTAAATCACTCGAAAAGAAGGAATCAGTGAGTGGGCACTTTTAAACACTACGACTTAAGAACGAGTCTCGAAATCGCAGAGCTAAACACTAGGTCGAGTGAGGACCTAGGTGCCAAAACAAGAAAATCGAAAATAAACTAGAAAGAGAGAGAGAGAAGTTCGGCCAACAATGTCTAGAGAGAGAGTCTCTCAATCTCTAACTTATGTTGAATGAATAGAATGAGAGGAATGATGGTCCTATTTATAGGAGAAGGGTTGGCCTTGGAAAGAAGTAGTTTCCCCTTATTTTCCAAGCCTTTATGAGCAATCTTTATTGCCCATTCCCATCCAAGTCACACGGCCAACATGTGCCCTAATGACACCTTGGATTTGTTTCCTCTTTTATTCCTTGCTCTCTCTAAGCTTGTTTGGCCAAAATCCCATGTGCATCCATATGCAAATTTGTTTCCTCTTTTTCTTTTGGCAAGTATCTTGATACATTTATGCACAAAATATTCTCTTTCTCTTGGGTATTTTGGGCGCCCATCTCTCATCTAGAAGGAGCTTCTAGAAGCTTCTTCATTTGTTCATGACAACATGAGAAAAGCCCATTAAGAATTTTCAATAAAATTCTTATGAAATGAAATTAATCCACAAGGCCCAATAAATCTTATTTTGGCCGAGTGAAACTTGTCATCAAATGACCATGTCAAAAAATTTATTGACATTCATTTCATCATATGTCTCAAAAGACAAAAATACCCTTTTGACAATTTTCGTTCTTGTTTTGACTTAGCTTCAGTTTAACTATTCCTATCGATGTGATTCATGACAGTGACCTCATGGACCCAAATGAACAAAGCTTGAGCTAAACACTTGGACTCAAAAGTTCACAAACCTTTTCCAAGTTTAGCTTAATGCCAACTGACTCCACTAAAGAGTTGACACTGAAAATCTCTCGGTTCAAATGAATTTATTTTCTACTCAAGAATTCGACCTAATTATGATGAGCGGATCCACTGAATATTATCTATGTTTACCCTTCATGAATGTCATCAGCTAGTCGGGATTTATTAAATTACCATTTTACCCTTCTAGCTGTTATTCCCTCAACTCCTTTGTCGCTTGTGAATAAGTTAGAAACAATGTATTGACGAGGAGCTAACAAGTCACATTGTTTCATCCAAAAGAGTCAGGACTCAATTTGGACACTGGCCAGTTCATTTATTCACACTCCAAGGAACAAAGCATGAGGTGACATACATTGCATTTCAGCAATCTTGTACATGAATTCCATATCTATGAGAACTTCACAAAGTTACTCATGACAGACTCACAACTTAGTACTTCACCAATAGGCCTTGTTCGGAATCACATAGTGAGTCCGAACTTTGACTTTCTCAAATGAGAATACTAAGGTGTGAAATGGCATGTTTCATTTCAGGATTAAGGTAAGCATGATGCAATTCATACATAGTGACTTCGAGACATAAGAGGTTAAATGGTTTGTTCTTATATTGTCTCTAGAAGTGCACTGGTCAATTCAGTACCTTCGGAAGATACCTAGAAGAACTATAGAGTCCCCAACTCTCAATGCCTCATAACCAGACATCATAGATTCTTCTAACAATCATACTGAGGTCAATAGTCCTTTGACCCTAAGATTGCGAATATATCGTTTTAAGCAAACTACGAAGAGTTTGTTCATGCAAATCTACATTTGTCTCTTCGTATGTTGTTAAGTTTGTTTATGGACTAAAAGACTAAGGTTTTATCATAAAGCTTCAAACAAAGAAAGAATGAATGAACGTTTCAACTTTATTAATGAATAGATACGCAATTACAAGCAAGAGTCTTCATGAGACTTTATTACATCAAATGTACAAAAGAAAGACTACAACTCTTCTTGTGGGCACCATTGACAACAAGAAGGTGGAGAGACATATTGCCTAATTAAGTTGAAACTAGTTTATGATTAGTCTTTTGGTTTAGGATTTAAGTTTTTAACATTTGATAAAATCCAAAGGTGTTATAAACCAAATGATAATTTACTCCCTCAAGAGAAGGCCGCAAAAATTCTCCTTTTATAAGTAAATGACACATCATTAATGCTTAGCTAAGATGTCAATACACCAATTTTGACTAGCCACCTTTTAAATTGGTTTGATCACTCACATCCTTTCGCAGAGCCTCAAGGGAGGATTACTAGGTATTGAGTCTAAGTGTGCA
Source organism: Urtica dioica subsp. dioica (assembly GCF_054948205.1). Taxonomy (NCBI): domain Eukaryota; kingdom Viridiplantae; phylum Streptophyta; class Magnoliopsida; order Rosales; family Urticaceae; genus Urtica; species Urtica dioica. Next base: position 7,690,408 of record NC_142765.1, on the reverse strand, counting down.
ACCAACCACTTAGTCCAAAAGGTCAACTTTGAAAAAACAATCCCCCAAGAGGAGGCATTGTCTTCATCGTCTCACTATTGGACGTAGCTCATTGAGCAATAATCGAAGAAAAAACGCCATAGAGTACTCTCATTGAAGAGAGGGCCACAAGAGTGACTCTTAGTCTCACGCTAATTTCTTCTTTCATTAGTGTTGGGGATCGTGGGTTACAAACAACAAGTATAACCCTCCCACTTAGTTTTTGGAGTTGGCACATCGTCTTTATAAGTTCTGAAACAAATTTCCTAGTTATAGAGAGCTAGAGTGGACTTCTAGAAATGAATCCTAGATCTTCATGTTCAAGGAAGAGCAGTGTTAGTGCATAAAGGCACAAGGTACATACTCGGACATTTTCATATTTTCTATTCGGGAAAGTGCATGAGGGAAGTGTGAACTTCAACTCACTCGAACACTTGAAAACTTGAGATTACACATCTTTTATTTTTTGGCTCGTCTACGAGGAGACCTCCCACTCAAATTTTCAAGAGTATATAGATTTTGAACATATGTGATATAGATATAGTTTTGAAAACATTTTGAAAACTTATTTGATTTGGATGACAAAATATTTTCAAGTTTGAAAACGAAAACGGTTTTTCAAAATTCAAACTAGTTTTGTAAAAAATCAATTTCAATTAAACTTTCAAAAATCAAAAAATTTTAATCTTTCACATATCTTATAAAAACAATTTTGCTCAAGGAAATTTTTTATTAGAGTTCTATAACTCATGGTAGTGGGGTTGAAAATCCGGAATTATAAAAAATTGGACTTTTGGAACAGCCGCGCACCTCGGAGTAAAATCGTCATAACTGGCGGGTCCGATGTCCTTTTGACCTAAAACTAATTGCATTAGAAAGAGGACAAACAGACCTTTAATTTGATTCATGAATCATTAAAGTTCAAATTCTGAGCTGAGAGTTATGCCAATTTCGAATTTGATTAAAATCAATTACTGGAAATAATTAAAGTTCGGACTTTGAGTGCGAAAAAAGAATCGAGTGTAACGGAACGTTTTAGGAAGTTGTTAAAGCTTTTATATGTGTTTTATTAACGAGAAATTGCTCAAACTACCACCATATCAATAAGATTTTCCAAAAATCCACCAAAGTATAATTTTGGCCAAAAATACAAGTTGATCAAAAGTGAAAAACCAAATATACCATCAACCTTAAATTTTCTTTCAATTTCACACCTACCTCATTTAATATCATTCCAAATTAAACTTTCTATTTTTTATTCTCCTTTATTTATCTCGCTCTCTCTCTCGCTCTCTCTCTCTCTCTCTCTCTCTCTCTCTCTCCCTAACCGTGTATCTCATTCTCTTTCTCTCTCGTCAGAAGAAAAAGCTCAAAGCTTGCCAAAGTTGAGCTGACCCAAACCCTAGATTTGAGCTCACCCAATCTTTGCCAAAGTTGAGCTGACCAAAATCCTTGGATTTGAGCTCCGACACGCTCAAGGAAACACGACCAAAGCTCATAGATATGGACACGACGAAGACCGTAGCTACGACCAAGCATTTAGCTCTGAGACTCGCCCAAGGTTAGTTTTGTTTATTTTTTAGTTTTATCAAACTTTTCTTTGGTTTTTGGGTATGTTTATTCTGGGTATGTTTGAGATTGGCAAAAAAAAAAAGACTCTTTTTGTTCTGGGCAATTTTTATTGTTTTCTCTTTTTTTTAGGCGAAGTTCATGAGTTGTTGACATCTGATGTCAACAACTCATGAACTTCGCTGATAGTAATGTCATCGAAGTTCATCAGTTGTTGACATTAGATGTCAACAGTTGACGTCAACTATTGACGTAAATTGTTGACATCTAATATCAATAGTTGACATTAGCGTCAACAGTTGACGTCTACGATTGAGATTTAGAGATCAACTGTTGACATCTGAAGTCAACAGTTACTAACTTTACCTTTGTTTATTTGTATGCAGTGATGACGGAAATTTATTTATTATTCAAGCATAGTGGTACTTGGGTTGAACCTGGTCGGTATCATGAGAAAGGATCTTTCGGAATTATGGTGCCGTCTGAAGTGAACTTCGCTAGTTTGATGCAAATAATTTACGCGTATTTGCGCAAATCACCATCTACCCATACAATTGGCGTTTCATATGCGATGGCTGGTGCAATGATACCTGTTGAGATAACCAACGACGACACGCTGAAAGGTTATTTATACTTGAGAAGAATGAGGGAAGATGACACGGAGAAATTACAATTGATATTGGAAATAAAAGAAAAACCATCGGGGCTTGATTCTCCAAGAGTTGGATCCACTCGCAACAGCCGTGATAGTGGTTGTGACGGAAATCCCCTTATGTCATCAATACCCGAGGAGGGGTGTGATTCGGTCTCAACTCATGAATCGGCAATCAGTTCTACATTAGGATTGGATGACATTAGGTTGTCAGACAATGAGACACAACAACAACGACGAGGCTTCCCACCACGAAACCCAACTCCTCCTCCACCACGACGAAACTCCCCTCCTCAACCATCACGATGCTCCCCCCCTCCATCACCACAAAACTCCCCTCCACCGCCACGAAACTCTATGTCTCCACAACGACGAAACTCCCCTCCTCAACCACCACAAAACTCACCCCTCCACTACCACGAAACTCCCCCCCCTCCACCACCACGAAACTCCCCTCCTCCACCGCGAAGAACAAGTCCTCCACCGTCCCCTCCACATAGTGTGCCAAGTTCGTCTACTACGAGAGAAGACACCCTTATTTTGGATGGTGATTCCCCTATATTTATTAAGCGTTATGCATTGTACTCGAATAAAAAGACTTTAAAGAAACACTTGATGTTGTTCGCCATACGCAACAACTTCTCGTATATGACAAAGAGCTCGGACAAAAACACTTTGCACGTTGTTTGTCCGGGAAAGCATTGTAAATGGGTTGTTCGAGCTGTGAGAAAGGAAAACACGCCCATATTTCAAATTAGAAGGTAAACACTTTGTTGAATTATGAATTTGAATTAGAGTTATCAACTGTTGACGTCAATTGTTGACATCTGTGAGATATTTCCTCTCAGTCAACAGAAGGCAAATAATTCACAGATGTCAACAATTGACGTCAACTGTTGACATCAATTGTTGACGTCGGTGAATTATTTGCCTTCTCTTGACTGAGAGCGAATATCTCACAGACGTCAAAAATTGACGTCAACAATTGATGTCAACAATTAATGTGAACATGTGATAACTCTAAAATCAACAGTTGACATTTGGGTTTTGAAACTAATTGTGTAATTTTCATATTTTAGGTTTGACAATGAGCACGCTTGTCCCCTAAACTTAAGGCAATGACGTCACCCTCAAGCAACAGCTTCGTTAATATGAGAGATGGTTAAGCATAAGTGTATTGATCCAACCGTGGGAATGAGCAAACCAAAAGAGATAAGGAATTACATGAAAATGGATTACGGAGTGTCTATGTCTTACAAAAAAGCTTGGCGGTCCAGAGAGGAGGCTCTAAAGTCCCTCTACGGCATTTCGAAAGACTCGTACAAATTCTTGCCTAAGCTAAGGTACATGATCGAGACTAAGAATCTGGGTTCTTTTTTTTGACCTTGTCACTGGTGATGGCGGTGTATTTGTAAGTTTTTTCATGTCACTTGGGCCATGGAGAACGGGGTGGAAGTATGTAAGGCCTGTTATTATTGTTGATGGTACGCATTTGAAGAATTATTACAAAGGGATGTTATATACGGCATGTGCGATGGACGGAAACAAGCATATTTTTCCACTAGCCTACAGTCTTGGTCCTTCAGAATCTAACGAGGCTTGGATTTACTTCTTTGAAAAATTAAAGGACGCAATTGGGGAACGGGAGCAACAAGTATTTGTATCCGATAGACATGCTGGTATAATCAATGGCCTCAAGATGGTATTTCTAAATTGTGATCATGGTTTTTGCATGTTCCATCTACACGGTAATTTGAAGACTACTTTCAAGGGGATCACGAAGGAGGTGAAGTGGAAATTTTACGGTGCCGCAAAAGCATACACTCAGCGGGAATTTGAAAGTTTCATGGTCATGTTGGACGCTGAAAATCTAGAAATACGTCGCTACTTAGCCAATGATGTCGGGTACCAAAGATGGGCAAGGTGTATGTTCAGGGCAAAGAGGTATGGTATCATGACGAACAACAATGCGGAGTCATTAAATGCATTAAATGTAAAGGTGAGACAATTTCCAGTTTCAAAATTGATGGATTGGCTGAGAGAGCGAAGTATGAGATGATTTTATGAGCGTCGGGAAGCTGCGGCAAATACAAAAACCATTTTGACAAAAGAATACCAAGCCAGAGCAGAAAAATACACTTCATATGTTGTTTGAATGTTGATAAGTGTTTAGTTAAATTTACTAAAGATGTCAACAATTGACGTCAATTGTTGACATTGATGTCAACTGTTGACACTGTTGACGTCTGTGATTTATGAGCTCTCTGTTTGTTGACATTGATGTCAACAATTGACGTCAACTGTTGACATTGTCAACAGTTGACGTCAATTGTTGACACTGATGTCAACAGTTAATGTCAATTGTTGACACTGATGTCAACAGTTAATGTCAATTGTTGACATCAATGTCAACAGTTGACATCAATGTCAACAGTTGACGTCAACTGTTGACATGTGTGATTTATGACCTCTCTGTTTGTTGACATTGATGTCAACAATTGACGTCAATTGTTGACGTTGATGACAACAGTTGACGTCAATTGTTGATATCAATGTCAACAATGTTAGATTTCTCATGATTTTAAGATGAAATGTGATTTTTTGTGCTAGGTGAGGCCATCTGCAGTCGAGGAGTTTGAGGTAGTTGACAGAGAGGGGATTGTATATGCCATTAATTTAGAAGAACATACATGCTTATGCCGACGATGGCAAGCTCATGAATTTATTTGTCCACATGGAATTGCGGCTTGTCGTGAACGTAATCGTCCGGTTGAGAACTTCATTTCCAAGTTTTATTCAACCGAGTATTTGTGGGCAACCTACGCAGACGTACACCATCCTCATGGCGACATTTCGAGTTGGGTTATCCCCCCGAGGTGGAGAATATTGTAGTTCTTCCGCCTGAACACGCAGCGCGTGCCGCCGGTAGGCCGAAAAAGAGAAGAATACCCTCTCAAGGGGAGGAAGTTAGGAGGCGCAAGTGCGCGCGATGTGGGGTACTCGGCCACAACCGTCAAACATGTAGTAGTGCTACTCCATTGTCCACGGATTAGTTATAGCTTTATTTAGTGTATTAATTATACTTTGTTCAGACTACTTTTGTTAGAGAGAATCTCTTTGTTTAATTATACTTATTTCAGACTACTTTTGTATCTCTCTGTTTGTTGACATTAATGTCAACAGTTGACGTCAATTGTTGACATTGATGTCAACTGTTGACGTTAATTGTTGACATTGACGTCAACAGTTGACATCAATGTCAACAATTGACGTCAACTGTTGACAAACAAACAGAGAGCTCAGAAATCACATATGTCAACAATTAACGTCAATTGTTGATATCAATGTCATCAATTGACGTAAAAACCATTAAAAAAACAAATACAAACTGATAATTGAAATATTGTTGATATTCATTAAACATGATATCATAAAAATAAAGAGAAATGAAAAGTTTGAGAAGTTTCCTAATTATCATCTATTGTTAACATTGCTTCCTAATTTACCAAAAGATTAAGATAATAGTAGTACGTGAACAACATTGTTTCCTAATTTTCATCGATCTCCAGGTCCGATCCAACATGGGTCGCCAACTTCGCTGCCCCATGCCGGTATAAGTCGATCGTGAGCTGTTGCCAGTGCATGTTCATATCCTCTTGTTTGACCCCAAGCAGATCTATGCCGTGAGTCATAAACTCCATGGCCTTGATGACAAACATGCCACAATCACCACTGTTTTGAAAAAAATTGCGATTAGACAACTTGTTCATCATATAAATACGGTATTATTAAATAATAGTTATATATGTACCCATTGCTCTGCTGTGGCATGGTGAGCGACGTGGATATTGTGAACCGGGCTGAGCTCCTGTCTTCAATGCCCATACGATCAAACGCATCAAAAGAGCAGAGGACTAGTGGGAGAAATTCCGCAATTTGTTGGACGTGGCATGTCACCATTTTTTTATGAGCCATGTTGCTTGACATAGAATCATAGATTGTAATGGACCGTGTTGTCGCACGAAAATGAACAACTATTTAAAACCTCGGGCAGTTCGATCCAAGGCCGGACCAAGTGATCGCACCCGGGCCAAGAGTGTGAACTCGATAGTCTCGAGCTAGGGTTTTCTCCGATCAACCCTCATCTCGGGAGAGGTAGGGGGTGAGGAGGAGGAGTGACCGTGCCTTGGTTGTCGGCTGCCTACGTACCCGTGCGTGGGATCAGGTCAGAACGTAGTTCAAGCGTGTAAGACGCAGTATGAGGCGCGGAACCTTGGCGGAGAGGCGTGCTCGACGAAGGAGACGGGGCGCGAGGAGTCCTCGGCGGCGTCTCAGAACTTCGGAGATCGCGTACGCGTCTAGCGTGTTAGACGCGCGAGGGTAACTCTAGGCGAGAACCCTAGGGGCGTGCTTGAGCACCGGAGAACGTTCGGTCAAAGGGAGCGACGTCCGGGAAGTCCCCGTGAGTGCTTCGGAACCTTTGAGAACGGGGGAGAGAGAAGGGAGTATGCTTCAGGCCAAATATGGCATCCAGAGAAGCAGAGGCGAGTAAGAAATCGAGCGCGTCGATCAGAGATTAATAGAATTATTGGATATTATGGGATGGCTTTCCCCTCAATGGGAGGGGGTTTATATAGGTGTTTGGGAGCCTTAGAAGGTCCCTTTTTCGTCCATGTGGGACTAGGAACGCGCATGCCATCAAGTGGAGGCGCACGGCGCGTGCGGCGCACAAAGCGCGGCGCACAACGCGCGGCGCGCGGTGCGCGGCGCATGGGGTGCGGCGCGCGGGTCACCGGGCGCGGCGCATAGAGCGCACGGCGCGCGCCTGCTTGGCGCGGCGCGCCGTCTGCTGCACGGCTGGCCGGCGTAGCGCGTTGTGTGCGTGACGAACGGCTCGTCTTGTCGGGCTCTTGCGGGCCTTCGAATATCATTCTTCCTACGTGAAATATGAAGATTTCCACTTGACGAGAGTGACTCGATTCGAGGAGCAAGGCTCAACTCGACGAGAGCGACTAGCGACTTAACTCGAGGAGCGACTCGAGAATGACTCGAGGCTCGACTCGAGGAACAATTCAAGGCTCGACTCGAGGAGCGAAGCTCGACTCGAGGAGATTGACTCGAGGCTCGACTCGAGGAGCGAAGCTCGACTCGAGGAGATTGACTCAAGGCTCGACTCGAGGAGTCAAGAGTTTAGGCGAGGGCTTGAAGACCTGCCGCTCTTCAGGACCTTCGGCCTGACCATCGGCCCTTTGAGCGACGTGCCTTCTTGGCGTCTCGGGTTTTCCGAAAACGACCGACAACATTAGCCCCCCAGGTTCGTCGCTCGGGAGGCGTCCCAGCGATGAACTTTTTGTTCTTCTAGTTGGTTGTTTGAGGAAAATATTTCCCGTGTCTTGTGACCCCGAGGAAAAATCTTTTCCTCTTCTTTTTTCTTCTTTTTCTTTTTTTTTCTTTTTTTTTCAGGGGGCCGCGCGGCGCGCGCCCTGGACGGCGCGGCGCGCGGTCTGTGCAGCGCGACCCGCGCGGCACGCGGGCTTGGCGCGCGGCGCGCCCCATGCGCGGGGCTGGTTTGCCTTGCGCGGGAGAACTCCGACTTTTTGGTGTTTTTTCTCCGATTTTGCTCCTTGTGGGAGTAGGATTTCGACTCCTACCCCCCCAGAAGTCTATAAATAGGCCTCCCCCCTTCCCTTTATTCCTCACTTTATTTTTTCTCTTTTCTCTACGCTTGTTTTCTTTTTTTACGCTTGCATTATGGGTGTCCCTCCCCTTTTCTCAGCTGAGAGTCCCGAGATTGATTTCTCTCTCTTGTTTCAGGGTTCTGAACACGCAGAGGAAGATCTCTTCGCGGGATTAAGGGAAGTTCCTCTGCACGTGGAAGAAAATCCGAGCGGAGTAGAGCAGTGGCTGGAGGAAGGCGAGCTGGGTGCGACCGTGCCCGCTGCTCAGCCTCTCGAAGAGTGCGCGCCAATTGGGCACGATACAGGTGGGGAGTTTGATCATCCCGCGTCCGGGGAGCCTGCCCCTCGCCTCATGATCAACTTAGTTGGCAAGGGGGCTCGTGACAAAGCCCGTCTCGATGTGCCGCAGTCCGACTTGGACTTTCAAGGCGTGCCGGGGGATGTTACGGACGCGGATGCGGTGACTCTGCTAGAGTCGGTTCTCGATGAGATAGACTGCGTGGATGACTTTGGTCCCGAGTATGAAGATCCCGGAGGTGAGTCAGAGACATGTCCGGGGGCCGAAGGCCTCTCATCGGAGCGTCCCGAGGTACCGTCGGTAGCTGCCGCGGTCATGTCGGAGGGCAGGGACCCTTCCGCGGAGCCAGGGGGTTCTCAGCCCGAGACCCCTGACGCAGAGGCGTTAGTATCGGCGAGGTCGCTTGCTAGGACGGAGTGGTATCCCGAGGAGGGCCTTGCTGCTCCCGAGGACTTCAATTGTTCGGGGGTCGATGCTTCGAGCTCGCTCACCTATCGGACATTCGTCGGTCTCCGGGAGGCATTCGCCATTCCGTCGTCCGTGGCGCTTCTCCGTCCTTTACAGGGCGACCGTCCTTTCCGACCTCGTCGTGGATTTGCCGCAGTTTCAGTTGCAAGTCTCAACTGCGGGTCGCGGCTGCCGTTTCAACCCATCATTCAGCAGCTTCTCGCCCGTCTGGGGGTGCACGCATGTCAGATGAGCCCGGCATTCTACCGCATAGTGGCGATGTGCTACATGGAGTGGCATTGCCAGACTGAGTGAGCAATGACCGTGAGTGATTTTCGCAATCTCATCGCGGTCTTCCCTGCGCCCGGGCAACCCAGTTTATTTGTGACCTGCGATCGCCGGAATACTAAGCTGATCGTCGACTCAGAGAAGTATAATCGACGACCATGGGTGTGGGTCTCGGCGGAGGCTTTTGGCGATGCGCCGCTCCGGTTCGGCCCCTTGGCCGAGTTTTCTGCTAACGTGGGGGCCGATGACCTCGACTTTGTGAAGGAGATCCGAGGAATGTCGGAGGCTCGGAAAGCCGTCGAACGATTTCGTTCCCCTGAGCTGATGGCTTCCACCGGGTGGTTCCCGCCATTTCCTCCTAGCCAGCGGACCGAGAGTGTCCCCAGTGCCGCATCATCTCTCTCGAGTGGCGATCCGCAAGGTATGTCGATGTTTCACACTTCTTGCTTCTTGTTTTTAGCTTTTGCTGCTTTTGTAGTCTCTTCGGCTAGGGCGAGGGCTCGAGCGCGCCTAGCGAAGGCTTCTCGGGACCCGAAGTCGTTGGCAGCGGTCCGTTGTCGGATTACCGCTCGGAACGGTCGGGAGAAACCCGATACCGATCATCGGACGGGGAGTGGTCCTCGCGCTTCTTTGAAGCGACCCTCCTCCTCGGCTTTACCCGACACGTCTTCGGACTCCAAGCGCGTAAACTCGATGGTTGACGTGGAGGCTGCAGAGGTTAGGGGGGAATATTCCCTGGGCCTCGCTCAATCTTCGATGAAGATGTGGAAGAGCGTCGTGGCCAGCAGCGACGTGGAGTTCTTTCGTCACGGCGTTTTCGATGCATAGAGAGTAAGTTTCCCTTGCCTCGTTTGTGATGAACCTTTCTTTTGCTAAATTATCTTTTTGCCTTCTCAGGTGCTTGCTCGAGCGACCCGGGGCGAGAAGATCCTTCACGATCTCATCAGGCGGATGAGCCGTGCCCAGGAAGAGCTTGCTCAAGCGAAGTCTCTGTTGGCCCACGCCGAGCAAGGTTCTCACTCAAAGGCGGAGTTTGCGAGTCTCCGCGAGCAGCTTCAGGAGGCTCGCGTGGAATTGGGAGTTACCCGCGGCAAGTGCGACCGCGCTCAGGCGGCGGTGGCGAAGATGGCTGAGGAGCTAACGATGGAACGTCAAGCCCTTGAAGTGGCGACTCGATCGACGGAGGTCTTCCGGAGCGAAGCGCGGGACCTTCGCCGTCAGTTGGAATCGCGCACGGAAGAAGTTGGCATTCTTCAGGGCCATCTTACATCGAGTGAGGCTGCCCGTGTTCGTGCGGAGCGTAAGCGCGACTCCTTGGCGGAGGAGGTGGTTCGAGTCACCGAGGAGAAAGCCGCGGCGGAACAGCTTGCGTCCGACCTTCAAGACGACTTTGATGTCGGAGTCGAGGAGGCAAGACATGCGGCGACGGTGGAGTGTCGGGACGCCACAGCTACCGAGAATGTTTCTCGGGGGGTCACCTTCCACTTCTTCGACTCGCTGTTCCCATCACTCGACGGGGCCGATCCTGTAGGCGACGCTCCCTCCGAGTGACCTTTTCCTTTTTTTATTTTTCTCGCGCAAGTGTTTAGCGCATGCTTTTTAGGTTTTTCCATTCAGCGCACCTGTCTTAGCGCTTGCTTACTAGGATTTTTCCCTTTAGCGCACTTGTCTTAGCGCATGCTTTCTAGGATTTGAGGCGGTTGCCCCTTTCTTTTATGAGACGTTATTCATTTATTCTTATGAATGTTTTCGCACATCCATCTTTTACGGCGTCATTAGATGGTCAATTGTTTGTGTCAACGGTTTTGCCCATCCTTTTACTTCAGCAGGATACCTTTTCAAACACGCCAGTCACTTGGATGGTTTGCGTTCTTAAGTATTTTCAACTGCGAATCAGCCATGCTACGTAAACGCCTTACGTGTGCCGGATTGTGCCAAGTGGACGTATCAGGCCGTGCTAGGTAGGCGTTTTAAGCGCGCCATGCAGGCGTCTTGGATTGCGCCATGTCGGCGTCTTAGGTTGCGCCATGTAGGCGTCTTAAGTGCGCCATGTAGGCGTCTTGAGTGCGCCATGTAGGCGTCTTAAGTGCGCCATGTAGGCGTCTTAGGCTGCGCCATGTAGGCGTCTTACAGGTTGCGCCTTTACGCGTCTTACGTGCGCCATGTAGGCGTCTTAGGTTGCGCCATGTAGGCGTCTTACGGGTTGCGCCTTTACGCGTCTTACGTGCGCCATGTAGACGTCTTAGGTTGCGCCATGTAGGCGTCTTACGGGTTGCGCCTTTACGCGTCTTACGTGCGCCATGTAGGCGTCTTAGGTTGCGCCATGTAGGCGTCTTACGGGCTGCACCTTTACGCGTCTTACGTGCGCCATGTAGGCGTCTTCGGTTGCGCCATGTAGGCGTCTTACGGGCTGCGCCTTTACGCGTCTTACGTGCGCCATGTAGGCGTCTTAAGTTGCGCCATGTAGGCGTCTTACGGGTTGCGCCTTTACGCGTCTTACGTGCGCCATGTAGGCGTCTTAGGTTGCGCCATGTAGGCGTCTTAAGTGCGCCATGTAGGCGTCTTGAGTGCGCCATGTAGGCGTCTTAAGTGCGCCATGTAGGCGTCTTAGGCTGCGCCATGTAGGCGTCTTACAGGTTGCGCCTTTACGCGTCTTACGTGCGCCATGTAGGCGTCTTAGGTTGCGCCATGTAGGCGTCTTACGGGTTGCGCCTTTACGCGTCTTACGTGCGCCATGTAGACGTCTTAGGTTGCGCCATGTAGGCGTCTTACGGGTTGCGCCTTTACGCGTCTTACGTGCGCCATGTAGGCGTCTTAGGTTGCGCCATGTAGGCGTCTTACGGGCTGCGCCTTTACGCGTCTTACGTGCGCCATGTAGGCGTCTTCGGTTGCGCCATGTAGGCGTCTTACGGGCTGCGCCTTTACGCGTCTTACGTGCGCCATGTAGGCGTCTTAAGTTGCGCCATGTAGGCGTCTTACGGGTTGCGCCTTTACGCGTCTTACGTGCGCCATGTAGGCGTCTTAGGTTGCGCCATGTAGGCGTCTTACGGGCTGCGCCTTTACGCGTCTTACGTGCGCCATGTAGGCGTCTTAGGTTGCGCCATGTAGGCGTCTTACGTGCGCCATGTAGGCGTCTTAGGTTGCGCCATGTAGGCATCTTAAGATTTTTTGGTGGAGCGTGTTCTTTTGAGAGTTTCCTTACCATAGCTAGCCCCCCCAAGTTTTTTGGGTTATAAGTTAATTGTTGATAACCAGAAAACTTACATATAACGGAATTTGAAACGAAGAACTCGAGTTTTATTACTTTTGCGAAAAACTTGCGAGAAAATTTAAATCCTAAAACATTGGCTCGTAGGCCTTATTGGAAATGGGAAATAAAAACGATAAAAATGCGGGGGACGCTAGCTACTGATAGTACTGCCTCAAGTGCTCCGCGTTCCACGGGTGGCGAATCGGAGTTCCGTCCGTGTGCTCGATGTAGTATGTCCCGTCGTGAATGACTTTGCGGACTCTGTAAGGGCCTTCCTAGTTCGGGCCTAGGACGCCGGTGCCTTGGACTTGGGTGTTCTGGAACACTCGTCTAAGGACGAGGCTTCCGACGGCAAAGGTTCGCCTTTTGATCTTAGAGTTGTAGTATCTTTCGACCTTGCGCTTCTGTGCGGCGAGGCGTCTGAATGCTTCCGCTCTCTTTTCATCGATCAGGTCCAACTCAAGGCACATGGCCTCGTCATTGTCCGCTTCGTCGAATGTATCGACTCGGAACGTGGGTACCTCGATTTCAATTGGAACCACGGCCTCGACCCCATATGCAAGGGAGAATGGCGTCTCGCCGGTGGCATTTCGCGCGGTTGTCCTATATGCCCATAGGACGAATGGCAATTCCTCGGCCCAGGCGCCTTTCTTGTCTTCGAGCTTCTTTTTCAGGTTGCTCTTGATAGTCTTGTTGACTGCCTCGACTTGGCCGTTGGCCTGAGGATGACGCGGCGAGGAGAAGGTCTTGCTGATCTTCAGTTGATCGCAGATATCTCTTACTCGCGCGTTGTCAAATTGTGCTCCATTGTCGGTCACAATCGAGGCGGGGATACCGTGCCTGCATATGATGTTCTTCCAGATGAAGTTTGTCGTGTTTGCTTCAGTTATTCTGGCAAGCGGCTCGGCCTCTACCCATTTAGTGAAGTAGTCGATGGCGATAATGGCGTACTCGTATTGCCTTGGCGCTCTAGGGAGCTTGCCAATGATGTCCACGCCCCACTTAGCAAAGGGCCGTGGGACAACGATGCTGTTTAACGGGGTCGGGGGCTGTCGCGGAATTTCCGCGAAGCGCTGGCATTTATCGCAACGCCTTGCCCATTCGCAAGCATCTCGCTTCATGGTAGGCCAGAAATAGCCTTGCTTAAGCGCTTTGAGCGCAAGGGAAGTTCTAGCGGCGTGGTTTCCGCAGATGCCCTCATGGATTTCGCGGAGGACCTTGGTCGACTCAACGCTATCGAGGCATCGGAGCAACGGTGTCGAGTAACCGTGCTTATAGAGTATGCCCTCACGGAGCGTGTATTTGGATGCTAAGGCCCTCAGTTTATCGGCTTCCTTGCGGTCTTCGGGGAGTTCCCCTCTTCGCAAAAACTCGACAATTGAGTCCATTCAAGTGGGCTGAGATGCCACCTCTATGGTCCCGACTTCGTCTCGGGAGACGGATGGTCGTGGGAGAGATTCAATGGGTACGGTCCCCAATCCGTCTTCGTCGATGCCAGATCCGAGGCGAGCAAGCGCGTCAGCCTCCGAATTTTGTTCTCTCGGGATTTGGTGAATCTCAAACCAAGAGAAGGCATCGAGTTTGGAGTTTGTCTTAGCCAGGTACGCGATCATGTTGGGTTCCTTGGCGGTGTAATCTCCTCTAACCTGGTTTACGATCAACTGCGAGTCGCAGTGTATTCGCAGGTTATGGGAGCCGAGTTTCTGTGCCAGCTCTATCCCTACAATGAGCGCCTCGTATTCAGCTTCATTGTTGGAGGCTTGGAAGCCGTAGTGAAGGGCGTATCGCAGCTTTTCCCAGTCGGGATTAATCAGGATTATTCCGGCGCCAGCCCCCCGAGCATTAGATGCTCCGTCTACGTATAACTCCCAGATGGGACCCGTTGGGTCTACCTTCCTTTTCCGAGTTAGCGTATCGTCGCTAAGGTCGGCTTCCGCTCTTCCCATATGATGAGGACATCACCACGAACATGCATTCGCATTCAATCAAGGATACACCGGAGGGCCCAATGACGCGAGCCCGAACCAAGAGTTTCAAAGAGCAAGTGACCAGCCTACTTCACAAGTTTGGAGCCCAAAATATTGCCATAGAAGAGCCCAGAATCGTCAACATGATCTCAGCCCAAAATCAAGGCAATAATCCGAAATAGAGTCAAGCCCAAAGGGATAAACGAATTTTATGTGTGTGTGAGACTGTTGGTTTTCTTGCAACCGTTTGTGAGTTTATGGTCTGAGAGTTATTTCGTTTTTTGTGTTAATTCGAGATTTATGGTGTCTCTTTGGTTTTTGTAACCATAATCTCGAATTGAGTATTTGTATCAATTGTGTGGAAGAAGAAGACAGACCATCTTTGATTATCAAACAATTGTATGAGTATTAGTTCTCTGAAATTTTAAGCCCTAAACGAAGAACTTATCAAGGCAATTCCTTGTGGCGTTCTTGTTCATCCAATCTTATCAATAGTTCGAATCATAAACTATTGTGGCGATTTTCATTCCATACAACCTCTACGACCCTTATCTGAATTCGACCAAAATCTATACAAACCATAAATCCACAAACAACATCCGAAATTGCAAATTCAAGACCAAACTGATCAAGTATTTCGACTCTCGAGACGACTCCACGTTCGTTCCGCTTTGATCCGAGGCTCCTTTCATTCTCTCGAAGGGATTCTCCATCACCATATCGGGAGCGTAGGCTCTCAATTAGTCAAATTTTTTTTTTACCCTTTCTTAAAAAAAACGCAAAAAAAAAAAAAAAAAAAACTCCAGAAAACTCTCTCTCCAAAAAACTTTTAATTTTTTTTTTCTCTTGTGTGTTTAATTTATCTCTTTTCATTTCCTTCAAAATACTTTCTTCCATATTATATATCCCAGAATACTTCTTCTCCTCAATCTTTTAGCATATACCATTCCAGTTCTTAGCCAAAAAAAAAAAAAAAAAAAAAAAAAAATTAAAGTGATTCTGAGCTCCAGAAGAAATTTTATTGTATTTTTGGCATCCTAGTGTGATTCTGAGCGTTTTGAGCTCCCTCTCACGAAAGTGATTTTTTTTTTACCATTTTGTACGGATTTTACTGTTCACCGTCGAAAATTTTACCTTTTTTTTTCAAGCTTTTTCCTTCAGCCACCACCACCTTGATCGTTTTTCTGTTTGAGTTTTAAAATTTTAAGAAGACTTACGAGCGGAAAAAGGCAGAGTGTTACATTATAGCAAAAGCCATATTTGAGTGTCCAAACACGAGTGAATTTCCAAATTACGAGCGAAACACGTAAGGGAGTGATTTTGTGAGGACCATTAACCTTATATATCGTATATATATACTGCTGTTCATTTACGCAGATTCATGACAACTCCTCGACGAGATAGTGCTTCATCCTCACAACCACCTTTGACGATGGACGACCTTGTCCAAACCATGCAGCGGTTCCTCGATCCGATTCTTGCCCGCTTAGACAACATCGAACAACATCAAACTGCCGAATTTGTGCACACCGAGCAACGGCAAGCACCTGACTTCGAGAACCCGTTCTACCACCAAGGAGGCCAAAGACGTGGTTTTCCATCACGCCGCGGACAAACACGCGGACGAGGCCTTCCACCAGCGCATCGTGGAACTTGGACGAACGACGACGACGAACAAGTTGTTTCCGATGTTTTGGATTTTGATCACCCTCGAGGATGAGCTCATGCACACCACCGTCACCATCATGATGATTTCCGCGGCATCAAAATGCGTGTTCCTTCCTTCAACGGCAAGAACGACCCCGACGCTTACTTTGATTGGGAGCGGAAGATTGAACTCATTTTCGATTGTCACCAATATTCGGATTTGAGGAAGGTGAAGCTAGCCGCCACGGAATTCAGTGACTATGCCTTGATATGGTGGGAGCAGATTTCCACTAGTAGACGACGTGTCGGCGAACAGCCCATTGCCACATGGGACGAGATGAAAACAGTCATGCGTAAGCGGTTCATTCCGACCCATTATTACCGCGACATGTTCAACCGCCTTCAGCGTCTTCGACAAGGTTCACGCTCAGTTGAAGAGTACTTTCAAGACCTGGAAATGACTCTCATGCGCACCGGAGTTGACGAAGAACGGGAGGCAACCATGGCCCGTTTCTTGTCCGGTCTCAACCGAGATATCGCACGCCAAGTCGAAATCAAACAGTTTATCGACATGGAGGATTTGGTGCATATGGCAATAGTGGTCGAGAAACAGCTCAAAACAGACTCCACAAGATACAGCCGCTTCCCCGACAAAACACCATGGCAATCCACCTTCCCCAAAACCGACGAAAACAAATACTCTCCTCCGAAGCCACAATCGGCCTTACCAACCGTCCCTCGCCAACGACCACCTCCCGACCCCGTGAACAAAGGCAAGCTTCCCGCTTCGACCCCTCAACGTAACCGCAACCTCACCTGCTTCAAGTGTCGAGGTAAAGGCCATATTGCTTCTGAATGTCCAAACAAGCGCTCCATGATTCTCCTACCTGACGGCGATGTAATCATGGACGATGAGGCAGCAACCCAAACCGGTGTTGATTATGGCGAACCGACCTACGACGACTATGAGGTTGAAGTTGAAGATGAACAACTCACCTTGGTCACCCGGCGAGTGCTTAGTGTTTCCGCCAAAGACGATGATGAGCACGCGCAGCGAGAATCCATCTTCCACACTCGCTGCCATATCCATGACAAAGTGTGCAGCCTCATTATTGATAGCGGCAGCTGCACCAACGTCGCAAGCACCATCCTTGTCCACAAGCTGTCCTTGCCAACCTCCAAGCATCCTCACCCGTACAAGCTCCATTGGTTGAACGATAGTGGCGAAGTACGCGTCACCGACCAGGTCCTTGTCCCTTTCAAAATTGGCAAATACGAGGATGAAGTTTTATGCGACGTTGCACCAATGGAAGTGTGTCACCTCCTCCTTGGCCGCCCTTGGCGATTCGACCGACGTACTGTTCATGACGGTCTTTCCAACAAATACAAATTCGTGCACAAAAACCATCAGATTGTTCTTTCCCCACTTTCTCCATCCCAAGTCCTCAAAGATCAAGCTCACCTCCACCAAAATGCCAACCACATTAAACACATTAGCCATTCTCCCAAACAGACCACGAGTACCAAAGAAAAAGCCAATCAAACTCTGGTCAAAACCCATGAGAGAAAACAAAATTTTTTAGTGAGTGCAAGCAAGGTTAAAAAGGCAATTTTTAATGAAAAACCGATTCTGATGTTCTTGCACAAGGACATCTTTTACACGCTGACCAACTTGACAAAAGTTTGCCTAGTCTTGTTGTGGAATTGTTACAGGATTTTGCGGACGTTTTTCCCGATGATGTTCCATCCGGTTTGCCACCAATCCGCGGCATCGAACATCAAATTGACTTAGTCCCCGGCGCTGCCCTTCCAAATCGTCCAGCGTACCGTGTTAATCCAACCGAGACAAAGGAGCTCTAGCGACAAATTGATGACCTCATGGCCAAAGGATACATCCGCGAGAGCTTGAGTCCATGCGCGGTGCCCGTTCTCCTCGTCCCAAAAAAAGATGGCAGTTGGCGCATGTGTGTAGATTGTCGCGCCATCAACTTCATCACGGTAAAGTATCGATTTCCTATTCCTAGATTAGATGATATGCTTGATGAATTGCATGGTGCGTGTATTTTTCCAAAAATTGACTTGCGAAGTGGTTATCACCAAATAAGAATGAAAGAGGGTGATGAATGGAAAACAGCTTTCAAAACAAAACAAGGTTTATACGAGTGGTTAGTCATGCCATTTGGTTTAACAAATGCTCTGAGTACTTTCATGCGCTTAATGAACCATGTACTTCGTTCTTTCATTGGGAAATTTGTGGTTGTTTATTTCGATGATATCTTGATTTATAGTATGACTTTTGATGACCACATGATTCATTTGAACATGGTTTTTGAAGTGTTGCGCAAAGAACAATTATATGCTAACTTGTCCAAATGCTCTTTTTGCACGGACGAAGTTGTGTTTCTTGGTTTCGTAGTCAGCGCTAAAGGAATCTCCGTGGATAGCGCGAAAGTCAAGGCAATTCAAGAGTGGCCAACACCAACGACCGTGCAACAAGTTAGAAGCTTCCACGGCCTTACGGGTTTTACCGTCGCTTTGTTCCCAATTTCAGCACCATCGCAGCCCCTTTGACCGAATTAATCAAAAAAGATGTGGGATTCCAATGGGGATACGAGCAAGAGGGAGCATTCCAAACTTTGAAAGAGCGCCTCATCAATCCTCCTCTTTTGGCGCTGCCCAATTTTGACCAGCCCTTCGAAATTCAATGCGACGCTTCAGGCATTGGTATTGGCGCTGTCCTTATGCAACAAGGACGTCCCTTGGCGTATTTCAGCGAGAAATTGAAAGGCGCATCGCTGAATTACCCGACCTACGACAAAGAGCTCTACGCACTCATCCGCGCTTTGGAAACATGGCAACACTATCTCATTTCCAAAGAGTTCATCATTCACACCGACCACGAGTCCTTAAAGTACCTCAAAGGACAACACAAGTTGAATAAACGACATGCGACGTGGGTAGAGTTCATCGAACCTTTTCCTTACGTCATTCGGTACAAATCAGGTAAAGAGAATGTGGTAGCCGACGCCCTTTCTCGGAGGTATGTTTTACTTTCATCTTTGAGTGCACACTTGTTGGGTTTTGAAATAATAAAAGAGTTGTACAAAGATGATTCGGATTTTGGTGAAATTCATGCAAACTGTTCACAAAAAGCTTTTGGAAAATTTTATTTGCATGACGGATTTTTGTTTTACAAAAACAAGCTATGTTTGCCTAGTGGTTCTATGCGTGAATTACTTGTTCGTGAGGCACATAGTGGTGGTTTGATGGGTCATTTTGGTGTTGCTAAAACGCTGCCTATTTTGCAATCAAATTTTTATTGGCCGAACATGCGAAAAGATGTTGAACGAATTTGTGGAAATTGCATTGTTTGTAAAAAGGCTAAATAAAAAAGTCAGCCCCATGGTATGTACACTCCTCTTCCCGTTTCTACTTCTCCTTGGATTGATTTATCTATGGACTTTGTTTTAGGTTTGCCTCGATCTAGCAAGGGAAATGATTCCATTTTTGTTGTCATTGATCGGTTCTCCAAGATGGCGCATTTCAGCCCTTGCAAGAAGACCAGCGATGCTTCCAACATCGCCAACTTGTTCTTCCGTGACATCGTACGACTCCACGGTATGCCTAAAACCATTGTTTCCGATCGTGATGCGAAATTCTTGAGTTATTTTTGGAAGACATTGTGGACAAAATTAGGTACGAAATTACTTTTCTCTACCACTTGTCACCCCCAAACTGATGGGCAAACGGAAGTTGTGAATAGAACATTGTCTACTTTGTTGCGTGCCATAATCAAAACTAATCTTAAGTCTTGGGAAGAATGTTTGCCTCATGTCGAATTTGCATACAATCACAGCAAGCATTCAGCCACTACATTTTCACCTTTCGAAAATGTGTATGGTTTCAATCCTATTACGCCTTTGGATTTGTTTCCTTTGCCTAGTTCTCAACAGGTTAATCTCGATGGCGCACGGAAGGCTAATTTTGTACAATCTCTCCACGAAAAAGTTCGGGCCAACATTGAGCGACGCAACGATCAATATGCAAAGCAAGCAAACAAAGGGCGCACAAAAGTTTTGTTTCAGCCCGGAGATTGGGTTTGGATTCACATGCGCAAGGAACGTTTTCCAGAACAACGCAAGTCCAAGTTACTCCCCCGCGGCGACGGTCCATTCCAAGTGGTGTCGAAAATCAACGACAATGCATACAAACTTGATCTCCAAGGTAAGTATAATGTGAGTGCTACTTTTAATGTTGCTGATTTGTCTCATTTTCATGCAGATTTGGATTTGAGGGAAAATCCTTTCCAACCCGGGGGCATTCGCATTCAATCAAGGATACACCGGAGGGCCCAATGACGCGAGCCCGAACCAAGAGATTCAAAGAGCAAGTGACCAGCCTACTTCACAAGTTTGGAGCCCAAAATATTGCCATAGAAGAGCCCAGAATCGTCAACATGATCTCAGCCCAAACTCAAGGCAATAATCCGAAATAGAGTCAAGCCCAAAGGGATAAACGAATTTTATGTGTGTGTGAGACTGTTGGTTTTCTTGCAACCGTTTGTGAGTTTATGGTCTGAGAGTTATTTCGTTTTTTGTGTTAATTCGAGATTTATGGTGTCTCTTTGGTTTTTGTAACCATAATCTCGAATTGAGTATTTGTATCAATTGTGTGGAAGAAGAAGACAGACCATCTTTGATTATCAAACAATTGTGTGAGTATTAGTTCTCTGAAATTTTAAGCCCTAAACGAAGAACTTATCAAGGCAATTCCTTGTGGCGTTCTTGTTCATCCAATCTTATCAATAGTTCGAATCATAAACTATTGTGGCGATTTTCATTCCATACAACCTCTACGACCCTTATCTGAATTCGACCAAAATCTATACAAACCATAAATCCACAAACAACATCCGAAATTGCAAATTCAAGACCAAACTGATCAAGTATTTCGACTCTCTAGACGACTCCACGTTCGTTCCGCTTTGATCCGAGGCTCCTTTCATTCTCTCGAAGGGATTCTCCATCACCATATCGGAAGCGTAGGAGAATTCTGCCACGAAGTCGGCTAAGGCCTGCCCCTTTATAGCCGTTCTTGGGTGGAACTCAATCCCGTACTCGCTCAATTCTTGGGACCAGATCGCCATGCGAGTCGATGTTCCCTTTTGAAGGGCTTTACCGATTGGATGCTCAGTTCGCACCGCAATTGGGTGAGCTTGGAAGTACGGTCGTAGCTTCTTAGCTGCCGTTATGAGAGCCAGAGAAAGTTTCTCAATCTCGGTGTAGCGCGTTTCCGCGTCGAGTAAGGCTTTGCTTACGTAGTTGATCGGCCATTGGACCTTGTTTTCTTCGCGGACAAGGACGGCACTTACAGCTCTTTCAGAGACGGCGAGATACACGTATAGCGTCTCGCCCTCTCTCGGTTTAGAGAGGAATGGTGGGGACCCAAAGTAAGCCTTCATTTCTTGGAAGGCATTTTCGCATTCGTCTGTCCACTCAAAGCCGTCCGTCTTCTTCAGAGCTTTGAAGAACGGTTGACACTTGTCGGTGGCTTTAGACACGAAGCGTGTCAGAGCGGCAATCCGACCGGTCAGGCTCTGTACCTCTTTGACTCGTCTTGGCGACCTCATCTCAAGGAGTGCCTTGATTTTTTTCCGGGTTCGCCTCTATGCCTCGTCGGCTGACGATATAACCGAGGAACTTTCCGGATTCAACCCCGAATACGCATTTATTGGGGTTGAGCTTCATTTTATATCGGCGGAGGATTGTGAACATCTCCCTTAGGTCGCGTACGTGATTGGTTGCCAGTAGGCTTTTAACGAGCATGTCGTCCACGTACACTTCCATCGTCTTGCCGATTTGATCGGCGAAGATCCGATTTACCAAGCGTTGGTACGTTGCTCCCGCGTTCTTAAGGCCGAAAGGCATGACCTTGTAACAGTAGAGACCTCGATCAGTGACAAAGGTCATCTTAATTTGATCGGGCTCGTGCATTCGAATTTGGTTGTAGCCTGAATAAGCGTCCATGAAGCTTAGAAGTTCATGGCCGGCCGTGGCGTCCACCAGTTGTTCGATGCGCGGGAGTGGAAAGCAGTCCTTAGGGCAGGCTTTGTTAAGATCTTTGTAGTCTATACAAATTCGCCACTTCCCGTTGGGCTTTTTTTACCATTACCACGTTGGCGACCCACTTGGGGTACTTAGCCTCTCGAATGAAGTTTGCGGTGAGGAGTTTCTCGACCTCTTCATTTATGGCCAGGTATCGTTCTGGGTTGAACGTTCGTCTAGCCTGCACTTTTTCGGCGACCTTTGGGTCGTCGTTCAGTCGGTGCACTATTACCTCGGGATCGATTCCGGGCATGTCCGCATGAGTCCATGCAAAAACATCCTTGAACTCCCTAAGGAAGGCGGTAAGCTGAGTTTTGATGGCGAGTGGAAGTCGGGTGCCAATTTTTACAACCTGATCAGGCTTCGATTCGTCCAGGACGATTGGCACAAGATCATCGGAGGTTTCCACCTTAAGTCTTTCGATTTCATCACGGGGGTCAAGTTCTCCGAACTTCCTTGCATCCCTTGGGTTGCATGGGTAATCGTCTTCCAGTTGAAAGATTGTGTTGACCGCTTTTCCCGCGGACTTGCCATCAACTCCTTGCACGTAGCATATTCTGGCTTGGGATTGGTCTCCCGCCATAATGCCAATTCCCCCTTCGGTGGGGAACTTCACCAGTAGGTGATACGTGGAAGTGATTGCCCTTAGCCGGTTCAACGTGGGTCGCCCGATGATTAAGTTGTAAGGCGACTCTTGATCGACCACTAGGAATGGGACCATGTGAACGGCCTCGATTCCTCCAGGGGTCCCAAAGGTGACCGGCAGGTCGATAATGCCCTCGGTCATAACCTTTTCCCCAGTGAACCCAAACAATGATGTTTGGGTCGGAGTCGGGCGCAGCCCCCCGAGCTTCATGCGCTCTAGGGTAGACTTGAAAATTATATCGGCAGCGCTGCAGTTATCGATGAGAACCTTTTTCACCAAGTTATTTGCCACTTGGGCTTTGAGCACGATCGCGTCATTGTGCGGATGCACAACTCGCTTGGCCTCTTCATTGGTGAAATACATCGTCTCGTGAGTCACGGACAGAGGTTCTTCATATGTGAAGTTGACGTGCATAGCAGCGTCTTCCTGAGACACGGCCCTAAGGAATTTCTTCCGTTGTCGGGCTGAATCTCCATCTTGTGGACCTCCCAGTATGGTGGTTACCACGTGCAGTTGTGGGTTGGCGTTGGCAGTAGCCGTGGTTCGGTCGGCAGAAGCGGTTGTTCCTCCTCCTTGACCAGACTGTTGTCTGTTCGCGGTGGGACCCGCAGCGCCAATCATGCGCAACACGAACTCCTTCAGCTCACTGTTGGAATCGATCTAGGGTTTAAGAAAATAATTAACGCTTCGGTAAGCGGCGGAATTTTAAAATTTTCTTTTACAAGTAAAACGGTTTTTACTAACCTAGACAAGTGCAAGTACATGTAATTAAAAACCAATATGAGCTAGAAGTTTACTAACCTTTCTTGAAGCTTGAACTTTGAAGAAGCTTGTGGAAAGTTTGCAACGCTCGTCTCCCCTCGCAGCACGTCTCTCTTTCTTTCCTCGGCACCTCGAGCAACCACGAAAGTTTCTATCACTAAATCACTCGAAAAGAAGGAATCAGTGAGTGGGCACTTTTAAACACTACGACTTAAGAACGAGTCTCGAAGTCGCAGAGCTAAACACTAGGTCGAGTGAGGACCTAGGTGCCAAGACAAGAAAAAATCGAAAATAAACTTAGAGAGAGAGAGAAGAGGGGCGGCAACCACAAGTTCTAGAGAGAGAAGCTCTCAATCTCTAACTTATGTGGAATGAGAAAAATGAGAAGAATGAGGCTCCTATTTATAGGAGAGGTCTCACCTTCAATAAGGTAGTTTCCTCTTCTATAGAATATCACATATTCATGAGCCAATTTCCTCTTTTCCTCTATGATGCACTCGGCCAAGGTAGGCTTCATTAAGCCTTGGATTTGTTTCCTTTTTTTTCCTTGCCTTGCTTCTTTCTCAACTTGGGCGCCTACCTCTTGTTTCCCTTAGAGGAAATTTGTTTCCTCTTTTTCTTTTGGCAAGTATCTTCATACATTTATGCACAAAATATTCTCTCTATCTCTTGGGTATGTTGGGCGCCTATAGCCTTCTAGAAAAGGCTTCTAGAAGCTTTTCCATTTGTTCATGACAACATGAAAAAGGCACATTAAGAATTTTCAATAAAATTCTTATGAAATGAAATTAATTCACCAGGCCCAATTATTTCAATATGGCCGAGTGACATTAAGTCATCAAATGAACTTGTCAAAATTTATTGACATCCATTTCATCCTATGTCTCAAAAGACAAAAATACCCTTTTGACAATTTTCGTTCTTGTTTTGACTTAGCTTCCAGTTTAACTATTCCTATCGATGTGATTCGTGACAGTGACCTCATGGACCTAAATGAACAAAGCTTGAGCTAAAAACTTGGACTCAAAAGTTCACAAACCTTTTCCAAGTTTAGCTTAATGCCAACTGACTCCACTAAAGAGCTGACACTGAAAATCTCTCGGTTCAAATGAATTTATTTTCTACTCAAGAATTCGACCTAATTATGATGAGCGGATCCACTGAATATTATCTATGTTTACCCTTCATGAATGTCATCAGCTAGTCGGGATTTACTAAATTACCATTTTACCCTTCTAGCTGTTATTTCCTCAACTCATTTGTCGCTTGTGAATAAGTTAGAAACAATGTATTGACGAGGAGCTAACAAGTCACATTGTTTCATCCAAAAGAGTCAGGACTAAATTTGGACACTGGCCAGTTCATTTATTCACACTCCAAGGAACAAAACATGAGGTGACATACATTGCATTTCAGCAATCTTGTACATGAATTTCATATCTATGAGAACTTCACAAAGTTACTCATGACAGACTCACAACTTAGTACTTCACCGATAGGCCTTGTTCGGAATCACATAGTGAGTCCGAACTTTGACTTTCTCAAATGAGAATACTAAGGTGTGAAATGGCATGTCTCATTTCAGGATTAAGGTAAGCATGATGCAATTCATACATAGTGACTTCGAGACATAAGAGGTTAAATGGTTTGTTCTTATATTGTCTCTAGAAGTGCACTGGTCAATTCAGTACCTTCGGAAGATACCTAGAAGAACTATAGAGTCCCCAACTCTCAATGCCTCATAACCAGACATCATAGATTCTTCTAACAATCATACTGAGGTCAATAGTCCTTTGACCCTAAGATTGCGAATATATCGTTTTAAGCAAACTACGAAGAGTTTGTTCATGCAAATCTACATTTGTCTCTTCGTAAGTTGTTAAGTTTGTTTATGGACTAAAAGACTAAGGTTTTATCATAAAGCTTCAAACAAAGAAAGAATGAATGAACGTTTCAACTTTATTAATGAATAGATAGGCAATTACAAGCAAGAGTCTTCATGAGACTTTATTACATCAAATGTATTAAATAAAGACTACAACTCTTCTTGTGGGCACCATTGACAACACTCACCCCGTTGGATCAAAGCCTCGATTTGCCTTTTGAGGTTGTAGCATTCCGAGGTCAAATGACCGTATTCCCGATGGAACTCACAATACCTGGATCGATCGCGAGTTGCGGGATCCTTCTTCATTGGAGCCGGGGGCGTGAACTTGTCACATGCCAGAGCCAAGATCCTTTTCGGCGCCGTGTTCAGCGGCGTGAATGACGAGTACCCTTTGAAGTTTTCCGCAAGTCGCGGTTTCTGAGGTACAGGGGGTTGGTTGCTAGGAACCTGGTTCCCCTTGTTTCGCCTTTTACGAGGTTCGTTCTGCTCGCGGCTAGGTTCTTCTCGACGGTGAGAGCTTTGATTAGTGCTCTTGCGACCGTCGAGGTAGTCTTCGACTCCCATGAAGGTCTTAGCTCGAGTCATTAACTCGGCCATTGTAGAAGGGACACGGCCGACGACAGACTTGAGGAAGTCACTCCTGCGCAAGCCTTCTATGATAGCGGCAATTGCGTCACTGTCGTCAAAGCGGTCGATCTTGTTTGACTCTTCAGTGAATCGGGCGAGGTATCGTCTAAGAGACTCGCCACTCTCTTGCCTGATTGACCACAGGTACATCTTGGTCTTCTTTTGGACCATAGACGTAGCGAACCGTGCTAGGAACATGTCCTTCAGGTCTTTGAACGAGTGGATGCTTCCTGGCCTTAAGTTTTTGAACCACTCAAAGCCGGGTCCGGCGAGGGTCAAACTAAAAGCTTGGCACATGGTGCCAGGAGAAACACCCTGCATCGTCATCCAGGTTTAATAGTGCTGGATGTGGTAGGCAGGATCTGCTTTCCCATCATAGGGAGCGAGGTTCGGGAGCTTGAAATTCCCCGTACAAACCTCAGCCAGTATCTGAGTAGTGAAAGGCGATGAGTTCTCCTCAACGACTCCGTAGGCACTTCCACCTATTCCGTATTCTCGGAGATCTCGTACCTCATTTCGAAGGTTGTGGATCATAGTGACCACATCGAGACCGGTCGTTGGAGTAACCCCTTGATCGGGAGGAGTCACCTGCAGCCTCTCGTTAGACCCTTGTCCTGCGCGGCGGTTCCCGTTAGTTGGGGCTGCCAGCGGGATATTGGGTCTAGAGCTTAGTCGCTCTCTCAAATCATTGCCACGCCCAATGCGTTGAGCAGTGAGGTGGTCCCTAAGGTCAGGGCTGGCCGTACGGAGGCGCCGGCTTTGCTTGCGGCGGCGCGCTCTCCGCGCGCCCTGACTTTCTGCAACATTCTCCCTCGGACCTAGTCGGTCGAGAGCTGAACGTCGGGAATTCCCCTCTTGAGAAGCTGCCGGCGCATCACCTGTTCGGGGTAAGGGATTCGACGGACCGGCTTCAAACACGGCGGGGAGTCCCCCGTCCTTCGTGAGAGAAGTCTCGATATCCTCCGACTCACCAGTACCCTCGTAATTAGGGTCGCGGGTTTCCTCGTTGAGGTTCTCAGGATCCCCGTTGGGGGTCATGGTGTCACGCATAGGTTGCTTCGCAGCCAGTCGGCTGTGGTACCTTGCGTTCCTCGCCTTCAGTCGGCGGATACTCTCCTCTAACTCCACGATGCGGTTGTCCCTGCTATCAGGAGATGGAGATGGTGAGCGGGTCGAGCTCTCTTCGTGGAGCGACTCTTCGTCACCATGCGCTCGGGAGCGCAAGAAGCATTTCTTGGTCCTAGCGACGTTTTCGGGGTTGTTCACGCCCTCAGAACGTACGGGTGGTTGGCTACTCATCGTTTCTCAAGTTCGAGAAGGTTGAGTTCGCAGAAGAATAGAAGAAGATGAATAGAAGGGATTTCGGACTGAATAGGTCGGGAAGTCCCCTCCTTCTAGCGCCAAAATGTTGTCGCACGAAAATGAACAACTATTTAAAACCTCGGGCGGTTCGATCCAAGGCCGGACCAAGTGATCGCACCCGGGCCAAGAGTGTGAACTCGATAGTCTCGAGCTAGGGTTTTCTCCGATCAACCCTCCTCTCGGGAGAGGTAGGGGGTGAGGAGGAGGAGTGACCGTGCCTTGGTTGTCGGCTGCCTACGTACCCGTGCGTGGGATCAGGTCAGAACGTAGTTCAAGCGTGTAGGACGCAGTATGAGGCGCGGAACCTTGGCGGAGAGGCGTGCTCGACGAAGGAGACGGGGCGCGAGGAGTCCTCGGCGGCGTCTCAGAACTTCGGAGATCGCGTACGCGTCTAGCGTGTTAGACGCGCGAGGGTAACTCTAGGCGAGAACCCTAGGGGCGTGCTTGAGCACCGGAGAACGTTCGGTCAAAGGGAGCGACGTCCGGGAAGTCCCCGTGAGTGCTTCGGAACCTTTGAGAACGGGGGAGAGAGAAGGGAGTATGCTTCAGGCCAAATATGGCATCCAGAGAAGCAGAGGCGAGTAAGAAATCGAGCGCGTCGATCAGAGATGAATAGAATTATTGGATATTATGGGATGGCTTTCCCCTCAATGGGAGGGGGTTTTTATAGGTGTTTGGGAGCCTTAGAAGGTCCCTTTTTCGTCCATGTGGGACTAGGAACGCGTATGCCATCAAGTGGAGGCGCACGGCGCGTGCGGCGCACAACGCGCGGCGCGCGGGTCACCGGGCGCGGCGCAGGTCGCGCGGCGCATAGAGCGCGCGGCGCGCCGTCTGCTGCACGGCTGGCCGGCGTAGCGCATTGTGTGCGTGACGAACGGCTCGTCTTGTCGGGCTCTTGCGGGCCTTCGAATATCATTCTTCCTACGTGAAATATGAAGATTTCCACTTGACGAGAGTGACTCGATTCGAGGAGCAAGGCTCAACTCGACGAGAGCGACTAGCGACTTAACTCGAGGAGCGACTCGAGAATGACTCGAGGCTCGACTCGAGGAACAATTCAAGGCTCGACTCGAGGAGATTGACTCGAGGCTCGACTCGAGGAGCGAAGCTCGACTCGAGGAGATTGACTCAAGGCTCGACTCGAGGAGCGAAGCTCGACTCGAGGAGTCAAGAGTTTAGGCGAGGGCTTGAAGACCTGCCGCTCTTCAGGACCTTCGGCCTGACCATCGGCCCTTTGAGCGACGTGCCTTCTTGGCGTCTCGGGTTTTCCGAAAACGACCGACAACAGACCGTTTTCGATTCGATACAACCAGAAGCAACCAGTGCGTCTGATCCTTGAAACAACAAGGCATATAGACGTGATCGACGTCTACCCAGGGCCAAGAATGTGTCAAGGACTTGTTGGTCATGGTGATGTAATCATAGATCCGAGACTGCTTTGACCAATTAAACTTGTCCTTGTCTTTGCATTTCAGCCAAGCGTCATACCCAAGGAGGCAATAGGTGACAAAGAAAGCCGGCATAATTGTGAACGAATTTTGCAATTTCCCAGTCATTCTCTTCTTCCGGATGTAGTAAGAGATGATATCAACATTCTGCCACAAAATATTGAGGGATTAATATTAGAGAACATAGAGCTATTAAGTCGACGTCAATTGTTGACATTGATGTCAACAGTTGACGTCAATTGTTGGCATTGATGTCAACAGTTGACATTCATGTCAACAAACAAAAACGTAATAAATCGCAGATGTCAACAGTTGACGTCAATTGTTGATATCTCTGATTTATGAGCTATCGGTTTGTTACATCAATGTCAACAGTTGACGTCAACTGTTGACATCAATGTCTCGGTCGCGATTCAGGGAAGAAGAACTCTCGGAGATCTCGGTCGCGATTCAGGGAAGAAGAACTCTCGGGGATTTTGGGTGAGGCCTGGGTGAGTTTGAATGAGAGAGAGAGAGAGAGTAAATCGGGAGGGGTTACACGGTTAGGGAGAGAGAGAGAGAGAGAGAGAGAGAGAGAGAGAGAGAGAGAGAGAGAGAGATAAATAAATGAGAATAAAAAATAGAAAGTTTAATTTGGAATGATATTAAATGAGGTAGGTGTGAAATTGAAAGAAAATTTAAGGTTGAGGGTATATTTAGTTTTTCACTTTTGACCAACTTGTATTTTTGGCCAAAATTATACTTTGGTGGATTTTTGGAAAAACTTATTGATATGGTGGTAGTTTGAGCAATTTCTCTTTATTAACATGGTATAAAAAAATAACAACAAACATAAAACGAAACAAGTAAATAAACGAAACTAGCAAGACAATGTAACTAGTCACAAAATTACTCGAAATTTTTCTCGAACTTAAACACATTTTTCATTATAAAAAATTAAAACTTTTAGAACTGATTCTAATGTGTTTTAATAACATCCCAAGGTCATAGAAAATCAACATAATTTTTAATTTAAAGGCAAAAGCAATAAATTAAAAAAATCTATGAAAACAATTCTAACTTATCACAAAATTAGTAAACTTTCGATAACGATTCTCAAGCTCATAATTTTAATTACATGTACATGCATATCTTTGACCATAGCTCTTATACCATTTGTTGGAATTGATCTAGGGTTAAGAAAAGATTTAACGCTTCGAGCAAGCGGCGGAATTTAAAAAATTTCTTTTAAACAAGTAAAACGATTTTACTAACCTAGACAAAGAGCAAGTACATATAAATTAAAACTATTAACGAGCATTATATGTTTACTAACATTTGAGAAGCTTGAACGTTGAGTAGCCTTAGGAAGGTTGAAACGTTCGTCTCCCTCGCAGCACGTCTCTCTTCTTTCCTCGAGAACTCGAGCAACCACGAAAGTTTCTATCACAATATCGAGAAAGAAAGGAATTAGTGTGTGGGCACTTTTAAACACGACGACTCAAGAACAAGTCTCAAAGTCGAAGAGCTAAAACACTAGATCAAATGTGGACCTAGGTGACAAAACAAAAACGAAAGAAAACTTAGAGAAAGAGAGAGGAGATGGGCAGCCAAGTCTAGAGAGAGAAGCTCTCAATCTCTAAAGCTTTGGAATGAATAAAATGAGAGGAATGAGGGCTCTATTTATAGGAGAGGGATTACCTTCAATAAAGTAGTTTCTTCTTCTATAGAATATCACATATTCATGAGAAAAATTTGCTCTCATTTCCTTAGAGTCACACGGCCAAGCTTCCTTCTAGAAGCCTTGGATTTGTTTCCTCTTTTTCTTTTGGTAAGTATCTTCATACATTAATGCACAAAATAATCTCTTTTTTTTTCTTTGAGTTGGGCGGCCAAGATATGTAGAATGGGCTTCTAGATGCTTCTTCATTTGTTCATGACAACATGAGAAAAGGCCCATTAAGAATTTTCAAGTAAAATTCTATGAAATGAAATTAATCATCAACGCCCAATGGACTTGTTATGGCCGAGTGATAATATGTCATCATATGACAATGTCAAAAAATTTATTGACATTCATTTCATCCTATGTCCAAAACGACAAAAATACCTTTTAGACAATTTTCGTAAAACTTGTCTCGTTCTTGTTTTGACTTAGCTTCTAGTTTAACTATTCCTAATCGATATGATTTGTGACAGTGACCTCATGGATCCAAATGAACAAAGCTTGAGCTAAAATACTTGGACTCAAAAGTTCACAAACCTTTTCCAAGTTTAGCTTAATGTCAACTGACTCCACTAAAAAGTTGACACTGAGAATCTTTCGGTTCAAATGAATTTATTTTCTACTCAAGAATTCAACTAAATAGTGATGAGTGGATCCACTGAATATTTTATATGTTTACCCTTCATGAATATCATCAGCTAGTCGGGATTACAAAATTACCATTTTACCCTTCTAGCTGTTATTTCCTCAACTCATTTGTCGCTTGTGAATAAGTTAGAAGCAATGTATTGACGAGGAGCTAACAACTCACATTGATTCATCCAAAAAAGTCATGACTCAATTTGGACACTGGCCAGTTCATTTATTCACACTCCAAGGAATAAAGCATGAGGTGATATACATTGCATTTCAGCAATCTTGTGCATGAATTCCATATCTATGAGATCTTCGCAAAGTTACTCATGACATCTTCATAACTTAGTACTTCACCAATAGGTCCTATTAAGAATCACATAGTGAATCCGAACTCTGACTTTCTCAAATGAGAATACGTAAGCTATGAAATGACATGATGCAATTCATACGTAGTGACTTCGAGACATAAGAGGTTAAATGGTTTGTTCTTATCTTGTCTCTAGAAGTGCACTGGTCAATTCAGTACCTTCGGAAGATACGTAGAAGAACTATAGAGTCTCCAACTCTCAATGCCCCATAACCAGACATCATAGATTCTCCTAAAAATCGTACTGAGATCAATAGTCCTTTGATCCTTAGATTGCGAGTATATTGTTTTAAGCAAACCATGAAGAGTTTGTTCATGCAAATCTACATTTGTCTCTTCATATGTTGGTAGGTTTTTTTATGGACTAAAGACTAAGGTTTTATCATAAAACTTCAGAGAAGGAATGATGAATGAACATTTCAACTTTTATAAATAAGAAATTACAAGCAAGAGTCTTCGTGAGACTTTATTACATCAAATGTACATAAGTAAAGACTACAACTCTTCTTGTGGGCACCATTGACAACATAAATACAGGAGGAGGACAAGAGGTTTACACATATTTTTTTTTTCACATAAGTGATTGTGGCATGTTTTTTTTATCAAGATTGTCGAGTTCTTGGCACACGGCCTTCTATTGACATATTTGAAACAAGAGGACATGTGTATGCACAGGCAGAAGATTACCACTGCTCTATGCCGACACGGAGCTCTTAAAATACACAAACGTGGAAAGGCCAATCAGGACGCTACTTAAATGTATGTGTGTATGATTGTATGTATGTGTGCGTGTATCACGAAATACAGTTCTATATATGTGAAGCGAAAATTACTTGATTTTATTTTGAATGTTTTGTATGTATGTATGATTGCTTTTATAACGGATAACAGATCTATCACAAGGTCACATGATTTCGTGATAGATGTGTCACGAAATCACATGATTTGTCACGTAATACAGTAATTTCGTGACACATATAGCACGAAATGTAGTGATCTTATTGCTTTTTAATCAGTCAAAGACGTCAAGAAACTCCTACACAATAACAACAACGTAAAAAAATTGAAAATTTATCTTATCAATAAACCCAACAACACCAATAAAGTTCTAAACATTGAAAATGAAATACATACCAAACACAAATGAAGTTCTAAACATTAAAAGAAACACACGAAAACTAAAAGATCCGTGTTAAATTACAGACCAAACCAAAGAACCATCCCTGGAGCTCTCCTCATCGGGAACATTTGCGAAACGGGGCATCAGATTCTCATAGAGAGGGAATCCTTCTCTTCATAGCTCTACCTGCCGGACAATCTAAGAAGTTAGGCGGATTTACTTTGATCTATTTGATTTCATAACGATCCACATCCTATAGGATGAATAACCTCTGCATGTGCAAATTTTCAATACTCGGCCGTGTAGTACTTTGCACAATAGCTCTCAACAGGTTTGTTGCATATGCGACAAGCCGTAATAGCATGAGCACATACAAATAAATCAGTTTAAAATTCTCGACATGA
The DNA here is from genome assembly GCF_054948205.1 of Urtica dioica subsp. dioica. Classification (NCBI taxonomy): domain Eukaryota; kingdom Viridiplantae; phylum Streptophyta; class Magnoliopsida; order Rosales; family Urticaceae; genus Urtica; species Urtica dioica. The sequence continues at coordinate 7,657,525 of NC_142765.1, read as the reverse complement.
GCACGTCTTATCTATCATGTTCACTACCCATGGTGTTCCATCTGTGTCTAAAACCTCGAATTCATATACTGTAGAAGGTCGGACCTAAAACATAAGAAAAAAACTATAAACATAAGAGGTGTCACAAATTGATTGCATTTCGTGACAGATGTGTCTTGGACTATACTGGTTTCGTGACAAATGTGTCACAAACTACATCGGTTTTGTGACAAATGTGTCACGGACTATAACATAATAAACAAAATTAAAAATCAAAGATACATATGCTTGCATATTTGCCGAGACACCTAGTTTTTATAAAAATATTTATGAAATTCCACTAACATCACACTTTGAGTTGATGACGCATTTTCTCTTCGTGGTAGAACCAAACTTGCATTATCTCCCTCAACCAATCAAGGCACTTCACTATTGGAAATGACCTTGATTTGACGGTTAGCGCATTCAAAGACTCGGAGTTGTTTGAAGCCATGATCCTATACCTTGAGGTGTTGAAAAACCTCGTGCCCACTTCTCGTTTCCTACGTCGTTCACAAGGTACGGCCGTATCAACGGGTCTTCCTTGTCCAACATGCACATAAAATTTTTATATTCAGATATAGTATACGCCTTGGCTGCACCGTAGTACTTCCACTTGAATTCCTTGCCAAGTTTTTTGAATTTTGCCTTGACATTATTCTTCAAATTATATGTGCAAAAACCATGTTCTGCTCTTGGAAAAACTTTATTCGTTGCGTTAACGATCCCGGTGTTTTGGTCAGATATGATGACCATGTAATCTCTCCCCCACATTGTTTCCTTCAGTTTGTTGAAGAAGTAAAACCAGGACTAAGAAGTTTCCAACTCACCAACACCATAGGCAAGCGGGAATATTTGCTCATTCTCGTCCATTGCAGAAGCCGTAAACATGATGCCCCTGTGATAATTTATCAAGAAGGTTGCATCCATAATAATGATAGGCCAACAATACTTTAATCTCTCTCTGAACGGAGCCAAAGAAACAAAAAAAAAGTACATGAAATACTTATGACGATCAGTTTTTAGGTCGCTGAGAGAACATGGATTCTTTTGCTCTAACATGTATTTGTATTTTGAAAGAGAGGCATACGACTCATCCTCAGCCCCATATAAGGACGATATTGCACATTCTTTTGCCCTCCATGCTTTCTATATGAAATACTTACTCTAACCTCTGTTCGAATGTAACTCTAGATCTCCTTTGGGTACAACTATGTACACTTGGATCAATAAATTTGTGTTTCACCCTCTCTCCAACCAAGATTGCAGTAGCTTGTGGTTGACCTTTTTATCTGTCCTCCGCAGAACAAGTGTGTTTTAGATCATACCTTAACACATAAAGATGTACACATGGTCAATTACATTTCGTTACTTGTTTTGATTGATTTCCTGATGTTGGTGATTATTGCACCTTAAATAACAAATTAAATGCGGATAATAATAATTACACTAAAAAGAGCTAATTATTAACATGGTTATTAAACAAGATCTAGATTACTTAATTAATTAAACATAAAAAACTTCATCAAGCAACCATATCAGATAAAAGACGAGTTTAAGAAAACTTACAGTTTTTGGCTCACGAACCGAAAGCTTTCACAATCCTTCATCGTCTTGAACGTACAAGCCTCCACACGATCAAATCTGGAATTCTTCCTTCAAAGACTCGATGTGATGACACCAAAGTCTTCCGAAACGTAATCTTCGAGGAAGATAAGACAAAAGAATGGGCTTCGTTATATCTCACTAGATCTGGAAACGGGGTGTTTTCGATCTTTCTCTCTTATTTCTAAGAATGGAATTGAAGCAATTCCGAGGGGGAGGAGGGAATTAGGTCGGCACACTCAAGGGAGAGAGGCCACGAAATTCCTTGGCAATTAGGTTAAATTTTGCTTCTCATTAGCCCTCTATTTATAGCTATTCAAAAGGTATCACATAGAATATTCCAGAATATTCTAGAAAATATTATTTCCTTTTATTGTGTTCACACTAGTGGATTAAATCTCAACCCTTGGATCTCAACAAATGAATCCTATTTTTCCTCTCATCCGTCAGATCAATATCTAGGATTTTATTTTATACAACAGTATAAAATATTTGCTGTTGAGAGAATTAAGGAAAATATATTCTCCTAAATATTCTCCTTATATTTAGCCTAAATATTATGAGAGAATATAGGACAATTATATCTCCTATTTATTCTCATATAATTTAGGAACAGAAAAACAGATAAATACTGGTTTGCACCAGACAGCTAAAAATCGCCTACCACTGGTAGGGAGGCCCAAATTTTTTCTTTTTCAAGGCCCAATAGATTTAAACCAATTTAACACATATTTACTTGTCCAACAATAAATATAAATAAACTTGATCTAGCAATAAATAAACAGCTTTACTATAAATATTTATTTAATTCCCAAAATACCATTTTTGGAATTTAATGTTGTCAATCACTATTACAGCAAGTGAGATTATAATAATAATACATACTATTACATTAACATTCTTATCCGCCTTTATCGAAGCTGAATCGAGGACGATGGACCTAGTAGTAGAAGCTTAACAATCTCGATAAAAGACAAAATATTCCTTTTTCTTTTCTAATCGAATTGTCTAGTCCATTACAATACTCCACCGTATAATCCAGAAATGAACTCAACTTTGATACTAGAATTATATTTACTCATCGTAACGAGTGTCCACTGATTTAGTCAGTACGTGATCATGACCATCCAGGTTCTGCTCGTATCGAGATAGGTCAATTTGTTCTGTTATACCTTTCTCTTTACATATAAGCCCTAAGCATCGTTGCTTTCCCAACGAAAGATTCAACCGAACCCAAGCCAACTTTGGAAGTGTGCACAATCAATCGGTTCTGGAATCAACCCTTAGGTGAGAGAACATTTACCTTCTTTCAGGAAGGCTGGATTCCGTATCTGTAAAACACTTTCTTCTACAATCATATCCTGACTTCTCAAGACACCTATTTGATCAGCGTTTTACTAGCCTTTAACGTGGTGAGTCAAATAAGCCTGTAACATGATCTAGAAGTCCATGATCACTTCAGGATATTAGATCAAGCGTCACTGTGACCATCATAAGCGGTCTCGGCTAATGCATCGTAACGGTCCTTAAACGACACATTTATCCAAACCAAAGTCTGTCCAGGTCGTACACCTTCTGCAAGTGTATAATGCTCCCACTGAGTGATCAACCCTCACTCATTTTCCACATATATGACTTTAGATAAGGCTTTCCAAGCGCATATCAGTCATCGACCAAGTTTTAGTTCACTGCCCGATCTCGGATGCCCAGCATGCAATTCAGTTTGATACATAGACTATAGATGATAGTTGTTATTGATTCTGAATGTTATCAGACCTCAACCCACTAATCGTATGATGCTAATATACTAACTTCTTATCTTATTTAGTAATCATCATCTTCTAGTGGGCAATATTCCTAACACCTGATACATGAGTCACGAAATTGCCCAAATTAGTTACACGAAATACATCCATTTAGTGACACATCAATCACAAAATGCATCATTTTAGTAACACATTAGACACAAAGTGCATCCATTTCGTGACACATCAATCACAAAATGCATCTATTTCATGACTGATGTGTAACGAAGTTGGGCAATTTTAGAACAGTCCGTGTTATTCAGCGTCACTTCCCGCACTGCCCAATCACAATTTTGACCCGCATAAATGACATGAAGTTTTAGCGGAGATGAGTTCTTCGTTTTGAAATGATAATGATTATTGGCAAAGTAATCACTCAGAAATGCATTGGAACCACTTTTAAATTGAATGAAATCACTTAAACTAGTTCTTACTTGTTAAAAAGACGAGAACTAACCCAAATATGTTGGACGAATTTTTGGATCTTGATCTAAACCTCCCGAGCAAGGAAGAAGATGACCCAAAGCTTCAGAGCGAGGAAGAAGACAACTCCAACCCCAACCCACGCTGAGACAATGACCAACAAAGAAGATGAGCAGATTTATTTCAAGTTTGGACTTTTAAATTAGGTTTAGCATTCAAACCTGAAAAATGTGGAGATTGTTCTCCTATTCCCAATGAAAAATATCCAGCTAAGTCTGTAAATTCCGGCAAGCCTCGTGAAGATGAATTCCAGCGAGCTGAAAGGTATAATCCATGAATATTGATATTTAAAAATTATATCTTAATCTAATTGATTATGATTTACCGGCTCTTAGTTTTTTTTAATGAAATGGTTCGGTTAATAAAAAAAAATAGAGAAGTTAATAGTCGTAATTATTTGTACGTATTATTACACTAATTTATATATTTATTATCTATAGCACAAGAATAAAAAATTACACCAAAAAAATAAATGGAATGAAAACTGCGTGAGGGAACGAGCCAAGTAGGAGTGAAGAGGGACATGCGTGAGGGAAGAAGCCAAGCATGAAAAAAAAAAAAAAAAAAAAAAAAAAAAAAAAAAAACTAATAGAAAATCTTGACTAAATGTAGTTGAGAAAATAATTAATTCTCTCACCTACCTCTAACACTAATTATATCAAATTTTGAGTTTTTGGCTGTATTTGATAAGTGATTTGTTATTATTGTTGGAATCTCCCTATCATAAATTCATAACAATTGACAAAATAAAAGCTGAAAAATACTAGAATTGCAAGCAACTTGCTGGACAACCGCTCAATAAACTAGCCTGCCTAAAGATTAACACATCATTGATTGTAAATATGAACTACACGAAACAAAAATTGACCCTTTTTTATTACGTGAAGGCAAAAAAAAAAATAAAAAAAAATTTGAGACTTATTGATGATATAACAGAAATGGAAATCAAATAGAATGTGTTGTGATATGCAAGGTCATGTTCTTCTTCTTATTGTCATTTATTCAGTAATTATTGTAGGACAATAAATTATGAACCTACTAGTGCATGTATACCATGTAGTAGTAGTAAAAAAAAACATAAATATAGTAAACGTTGTATATATTTTTAGAATAATAGTGTATATTAAAGAGCATTTAGATCATCCCATCGTTCAAAATGTGGGTAGTTGTGAAATTTAATAACTCTCAACTATAAACACACTCACAGTGTTAATGCTTTTTATATATCTAGATGACACTATACTATAACCTTTCAATTTATATATCAATATTTTATTATTTAATTGGAAAAAAAAAATATTACTTAAATAGCCGGCAAAGAGGTTTTGCAAAAAAAAAAATAGCCGGCAAAGAGGTTTTGCAAAAAAAAAAATAGCCGGCAAAGAGGTGAAAGTGTCCATGACCATTTAAAGCTGCTCAACTAATTTCCACTCAACCACCACATATATAAATATATACATATTACTTACACATGCACATAAAGGATTTTGTTTTAATTAAAACCCAGAAACTATTTTTGTTTTATCATTATATACATGTAAAAAAATGATTACCCAATCAAACAAAATTTCAACTACTTTCAAACTATATACACAGTCCAAAATCCAAAACTCACAGAATTGCACTCACACACAAAGTCGGTAATATATCACAGTTTTTCAAAGCATATATCATAATAGTATTGTATTCTATGCACCTGTACTATATATAACAACATATCGTCATTTATTTATGGGAACACAAAATAATGCCTATATAGAATACAAACAGTTCAAAATAAAGTATTTAAGTATATCACCACCGTAGTAATGCGTGACGTAACTTCATTCCATCTGTATCTCTCTCCATATATATACGTATACATATCAACTTTACTATATATATATATATGCACACATAAAGATCTCTCCCAAAGCACCAAAATCAGACAAGATGTCTCTCACGACCACCATGATTACAGCCATTCTCTTGATCTTCTCACTATCCCTAGTAACTTGCTCCACAAGCAACCCCGCCACCAAACCATTCAAAGCCATCTACGCCTTCGGAGACTCCTTCACCGACACCGGAAACACCCGCTCCGTCTCCGGCCCAACCGGATTCGGCCACGTGTCGGACCCTCCGTACGGAACCACGTTCTTCCACCGCCCCACGAACCGCTACTCCGACGGCCGCCTCGTCATCGACTTCGCCGCCGCCTCTCTCTCCCTCCCCTTCCTCAAGCCCTACCGCGGCGGGTCCACGCCGGAGAACGGGGTCAACTTCGCGGTGGCGGGGTCAACGGCGATACGGCACGAGTTCTTCGTGGAGAACAATATGACTCTGAACGCCACGCCCGAGTCCATCGCGACTCAGATGCGGTGGTTCGAGGAGTATCTGCGGAGACTGAAGAAGAATAATAATGGTTCGGTGGATTTTGAGGGGTCATTGTTTTGGGTTGGGGAGATCGGCGTGAATGATTACGCCTACACTCTGGGGTCCACGGTCGCCGGCGATACTATCAGACCTCTTGCCATCTCAGCTCACTCCGCTTTTCTAACGGTAACTAATTAGATATCAACTATACGCAGTCAGTCGCGGAGTCAGGATTCGTAGTCAAAGACGATAATAATTAAAAGATTTAAGATTAATAAGGTGCATATAAAAAAATATATATTTATATATATAATTTTAGATTAAAAAGGTAAACGTTTGTCAAATTTAGAGGTGTAAAATTAATTTTCTCAAAAGTAATGTGTGTATACATAGGACATTTATATTTTGTTCAGGCGTTTCTGTTTCATGAATCTATAAATGAGATTTTGTCTTTCTTTGCAAATGTAGTAATAATATAGTTTTTTTTTCAGAAGGCCGTAATATATATATATATATATATATATATATATATATATATATATATATATATTAATTGATTTTTCTACGGACGTAAGAAAAAAAAACGAATTTTTTTTGTTGTTGTTGTTCTTATTAGAACTGGATTATGGGTTGGCATTATAATCATTTAAGGTAATTATTGAGTTTTTATAGTAATATTATTTTTAAGATTTTTACGCTATGGTTATTACTATATATTAGGAATGCGAGTATGTACGTGTGTTCATATTTATTACCGTAAAAAAAAAAAAAAAAAAAAAAAAAAAAAAAAAAAAGGGACCATATTATTAAAGCTCATGTTTGATGTATCTCAGCTAAATAAATCTTTCCATGTGGCTATCTTTAAGTTACATACAGTTGTCTTTTACAACGACAACTTCGCAATTTTCTCCCCGCCATTTTCATGACAAAATTATATATGTTACGTTTTCACAAAACCAAAACAACTTAATATTTATATATACAACTCAACCCATATATATTACGTACCAATCCTATATAATTGACGAGTTGTAGTAAAAAAAAAAAACGCCATTAGTTCTTTTTAGTTGATTGAAAATAAATAATACTAGATGCATGGCTATCCCAAAATTATACATGGTAATAATTGATATGTAAAGTAAAGTAAAATGAAATTAAATTATTGTCGTGATAATTTATTTAATTCGACAAAAGTGCCTAGCTGGGAAAAAATGTTAATTTATTATTATTACTATTAAAGTCTTCAATTATTATTATAGGCATTGCTAAAAAAAGGAGCGAAAAACGTCGTGATCCAAGGCTTCCCTCCGACCGGATGCCTTCCCTTAGCCATGTTGTTGTCCCCAGAAGACGACAGGGATGACATCGGTTGCGTTGGGTCCCTCAACAACCAGAGCCGAGCCCACAACATAGCTATCTTGAACGAGATCAAAACCATGAGGAAACAGTTTCCCGGTTCGACCATTGCTTATTTTGACTACTACAACGCGTACCGTGAGGTCATGAAAAATCCTACTCGATACGGCTTTGCAGAGCCCTTCAGGGCTTGTTGCGGCTCTGGCGAACCTTACAATTTCGACTTGTTCACGACTTGTGGGACCGCCTCTGTGAGGACCGCCTGTGGAGCTCCGTCTCATTATATCAACTGGGATGGTGTGCACTTGACCGAGGCCATGTATCGGGTCTTGGCGGACATGTTTTTGAAAGGAGGGTTTAGTCACCCTCCTTTTAGTTACTTGTTACACAAGAAAGTTTAGCCATGGGAAATGTCATGTACCACTCTCTTCTATTCTTAATTGGTTATTGGTATGGTGATGATTTAATTAATCATATCATTCAATTGATGTTTGTACGATTGTGAATTTGTTGTACTTCCACACCAATTTCATGAGCATGGAATCTGAATGTGTTTCATAAAGGTATTATTTTAATTTTGGATTATTATTTTATAGTACATTCCAATTCTATTAAAGAACTCCTTGGATTTTTTTTTTATACCAATAATCTGAAATTCGCTGACAAACTATTAATTTATATGACATACGGATTCGCTCGTCAAAAAAAGTATCATGCCCAAAAATCCTACCACATTTATATATTTGTCGTAACCAGCAAAATTATCAAATACACAACTAAATAATAAATTAAGAATGCCTTAATGTTTAATTTATTTTGTTCTTTTTAATATTCTTTTTCCGATCGTTTTAATGATCATTTCAAAATGACCAAACCCAGTATGAATTTCATTTTTTTTTTACTATGACCCCAACCAAGTTTGGAAGTTCTGAACTTGAGTGGGATTTGAAAATTTTCTCAATTGAATTTTTATAGATCGCTTCTGGTTTGTGAAAACATAATAATTATGACTAAGCTATATTAGATGCATATGTACACAAAAACACTACTACAAATACAGTTTTTCGGTGCGGATGATTTATGGGTGCGACTTTTCGTACCTAAAAGTCGCACAAAAAAACACTTTCAGGTGCGAAAAGTTGCACCCAAAAGTCATTGAAGCAACTAAAAAATGTCGCTAATTTTTTTAAATTTGGATGCGAAAAGTCGCACCCAAAAATCCAAATATTTTAAGCGGTCTTCCTCCCTCCCTTTTGTTTAAATTTGACCGGTCAAAAGCATTGTTGCACCCAAAAGCAAATTCTCGGCCTTCATATAAAAAAACTTGCAGAAACTAAAACCCTCTTCTATCTCCCTCTCTGCTCCTCATCGCCTGAGCTCACCGGAGCTTCAAAGCCGCGTCTACCTGCGCTCTGCCCCGGTCCGACAGCCACTCCGGTCGGTAAGTCTTCTATCATTCTCTCTCTCTCTCTCTCTCTCTCTCTCTCTCTCTCTCTCTCTCTCTCTCTCTCTCTCTCTCTCTCTCTCTCTCTCCAGCTCACTATCTCTTATCTGCTCCTCATCGCCGCCTGAGCTCACCGGCCGGAGCTTCAAAGCCCATCAGCTCGTCACTTGAGCTCCGTCCCGGTCCGACATATCCCTCTGTCGCATCTCTACCTTCAAAGACCGTCGCCGATCCCTCCATCGCTACCTCCGCTCTGCAGGTTGGTCTCCCTCGAATTCGGGTCTTACTTTTTCCGATTTTGTTTTTGTTTTGCTTATATCGACTGAAATTTATTTTTGTATGTCAAGATTGTGGCGTCTGAATCTCGCAAGTTTCACCGCTTCCTCGCTCGTCCTCGGATTTGGGTTGGTTCATGGGTTTCAATTTTTTTTTCGATTTTTATTTTATTTTTCTCAAATCTCGGCTGAACTTTGTTTTTGGCTATTAAGATTGTGACGAGGATTCCACCTGAGCGCGTCGCCGATGTTCTACTCAGTCTTCAGAGCTTCCCTATACTTCTCTCAGGTGATTAATTTTTTTTTTTTTAACGATCTTTGAAGTTTTAGGATTAGTTTTATACTGTTTGTTTTTATTATCAATTGGTTTGTTTGTTTATTGTTTGATTTTAGGAAGGCCTTATTTGTTTAATATGTTCATTGGTAGAACTCAGTTCATTGGTAGAAATCTGTCATATTATTATTATTGAAATTCTGATCCGTCACAAAGACAAGATGTCGCACACAAAGTGTTGACAATGTGTCCGACAACTTGCTTGCACACAGATAATGGATAAACAACAAACAGTGCGATAAAGAAGATACACACGATATGGTTACCCAGTTCGGTGCAATACACCTACGTCTGGGGGCACTCTGACAGTGGAAAGGATTTCACTATCTTGCAGTCAATAGTACACTCAAGGTTTAAAAAGATTATAATCACCAAATCAATAAAACCTAGAGACTATTACCACCAGTGAATACCTATACCAGGGACTCCCCCTGGATTTGAGATCCTCCCCAATTCCACTCTTCGAGCAACCGCCTATGCTCGGATGACTTTCAGTCTTCAAACGATCGTGAGCCTTCAATCACGAGTACACAGAACCCAACTCTCACAGACACTCAATCTTTCTGGAATAGTGTTTGAGAGAATACACCGCTCTTAACAAATCACAAAGCCTCCCAATCCGCCGGTCTTGCATGTCTAGGAGCTCTTAGTATTTTATCAAAAGCGTCGAGGCTGCTAAGGGGAAGCGCATGGCTTTTATAGCAGCTGTACAGGCCTGGAAGTGTATCTAGGGTTTCTTTACCCATCCTCACACGAATATCTTACAATAAAGCTACTAGCGAGGCAATCTGGCAATACTGGAAACTTGCCCGAAATACTGTCTGCGCACAGAAAGAAGGATGTCTCACCAGAAGTAGAAGCATGAAGACCGACATCTTTCCAAACAACTTGCACTAAAAAATAAAGCCAACAACAAACGCAACAACAATTATGATAGAAATCATATTGTTAGATGTCTTTGATAAAATATAAGTAGTCAAACAGATTTATTAAATGAACTCTTGGGGGATTTCGTTGGATTTGATTGGTGATTAATTTCCTTTTTGTTTCTTTTGTATTACGAACAGGTTGTAATCAGAACTTATGGTCTTGATGGTAAGATTTTCAAACTTTCTGTCTGGTTTTGCAAGATTGTATATGTTATATCATCAGTTCAAAAATCTATGGGGATTCAGGGATATCAGGATTTCAAGAGGAAGACAACATAATGTGTTGGAAGGCACGATCACGGGAAGCAAAGGGACGGTGTATGAAGGGACTTAGTACAGACAACCTATGCTGTTGTCAATTCGCTCATTACTGTGGGTGGTCATGAAGCTTTGTCTTCAATAAATAGGTAATTAGTTTATGCTGTTAGTACATATATTTAGTTATTAGGATAATTTATTATTTTTCGTTTTGAATTGCTTCTGCTAGTTGATGTTCGCTAATGACTCCGGCTGTTTTGTCATGAAAATGGTCACAAATTGAGAAAAATGGTTTTCGTGCTTCAGTGTGTGTATATATATATACACACACACGCACATATGATTACGATTTACAAAATATGTGATTCATTCTGCAACTGCCTTATTGTTTCGGATTTTCTAAGATCGTTTTGATTTTTCATGGCCAATATACATTATGTTCAAGCAATTGCCTTGTGAATGATTCTTATCAACGAGACCAATCGCTTAGATTTGAACATTTTGTTTCAGGTACACATTCTGTGGCTTGGCTGCAATGATTCTTATCAACGAGACCAATCGCTTGAACTTGTGAATTGCTATAACAATTTTTTTTTATTCTGTGTATTTTGGACCATTTAGGTATAATTTTTATTTTTCAATTAAGCAATTCAATATAACAAGTTTCATTCAGCTTTTTATTTTTAATTGCTTAATTGCTTATAACAGGTTTCATTCAATTAAATCAAGTAATGTCATTTAAATTGCTTTTTATTTTATAAATAAATTAAGAATCAAAGTCACTTTTAAATCAGATGACAACTAAATCACAGTTAACAATTGTGTTTTTCAAAGATTTAAAGTCACTTTATAATAGAGCGACGTCTGAAGTACTATTTTTTTTTTCCTCAAAACTGACTATCGGGTGCGAAAAGTCGCACCCAATGCTCTTTTACCCGCCTTTTCCATGGATTTTTGTGACATTTTAGGTGCGACTTTAGGTGCGAAAAGTCGCACCTAAATGTCGCACCCGAAAGTCATGACTTTTGGGTGCGACTTTTTGCACCCAATGCTTTTAGGTGCGGACTTTCGGGTGCGGAAAAGTCGCACCCAAAGGTATCTTTGGGTGCGGAAATTGACTTTTGGGTGCGAAAAAAGTCGCACCCAAAGGTCTTTTTTGCTAGTGTCAAACACCATGGACATAATTGGTTGTTGCATAAAAAATTGACTGTTTAATAAGTTAGCATTAGACCATCTCCAACCTAAAACTTCATAAATGCAATTTTTACATTTCAAAATACAATTTATATCACTTAATACAGTATTTCATCTCCAACCCAATACTCCATTTTTTACACCAAAAAAATCATAATCCATATTTTTTTAATTTTTAATAATTTTAACTTCATAATTATTACATTATAGTCCATATATATCTAACTTGTATCTTTTGTATCCAATCATGCTCTACAATTTTGTACATATTATATCATTTTAAAATAATTATGTGACTCTCCAATAAATACAAAGTAATTTTTTTCTAAATAAACACACTTTACATATAACATTTAAATACTCGACAAATGTATTATATTTTCAACGATGAGGAACCCTATATTCCTAAATAATAGATGTTGTTTATATCTATTATTTCATAATTTGCACTTGACTTTTTAGTATATTATATTTTAGCAATTTATTTTTTAAAGTTTTTATTAATATATTTGATATGTACTTTAACAACGTTTGAATAATGTTCATACTAAATTAGAATAATATAACATGATTTTGTGATAAATTGATAGAATTACAAGTAAAATATTAAAATACATTAAGGTTTGGAGTCATTTTATAATTATTTAAATTATTTTAATATGATTAAAATTTCACTCAAAAAATGGAGTGGAATGAATAGAGGAACTCCATATTTGGAGTTTTTCTATTCACGCACTCTATAATTGTTGTCGGTCGTTCTCATAAAACTCTGAAACATTAAATCCTACGCGACTTGCGTCGAATTTCGAATTCTAAGGCACAACGGTCCCGGCCACGAACAAGCCCATCTAGGCCCACAAAGGCTAAGGTCCATAAAACGGCCCAAGAGTCCGAGCCCAAGCTTACGCACGAAGCGGAGCTCACTCGCGCACCATGCGACGAACACATGGCGCGCGAGGGGCCAGGAGCAACGCGCCTACTCCTCAGCGCGCCGCGCCGCCTGCTTCTCAAAGGAGCACCGCACGCTCCTAAAAAAAAAGCAGGCTCTCCAAATCCGCGGTGCGCTTCATGAGGTGCGTTTCGCTCTCTTAGGCCTCCACTTCCACTATAAATACCCATTTTCAGAGACGGTCAAAGATACATTCATTTTTCCTCAAGATTACTCGCTCTTAGGGTTCTGAAACACGGCCAGAGACTTTATGCACACAGTTTCCTCTAATCGAGTATTTAATCTCCCGTATACAGTTCCACCAAAGAGTCTCTCTCGGATCACTCAATTCTAGAGCCTTGAAACATCGCCGAAGACTTCTCCGCGCTCTGTTTCTTCTGTCGAGCACACCTTTCAGGCTTCGTGCCCCATATAGAGAACACACACGCATTGAACTACGTTGTGACTTGATCCTGATGTGCTCAGGTACGTAGGCAGCTCATAAGAAGCGCAGTCACACTCCCTATTCACTCATTTCTCTCCTCAGAGGACGCCTCCGACCGAAGGAACGACAACTCGAGACTTTCAAGTTCTCACACTTGGCTCGAGAGTGGATTGGAGATGCTCTTGACCATAAAAAAAGTTGGCATTAAAGATTAAGAACCGTTTTAAATATATAAAATACACGTATGGTCAGTTTTTTGTCAGAAGGAAAATATGAAAATTCCTCCTTTGATAGCTTCTGTAATCACTATCAAACAACATCATTATTAATTACAGATTCTATTTAATATATATATATATATATATATATATATATATATATATATATATATATTATTTGATCGTGTTATATGTGAACAAGTTTCTATATAATATAATGGAAAATGTGAAGAACTGCTATGTGTTACTGTTGTCTATTGTAAGAGTTGGCATCAAGTATGTGGAACTTAGCTATGGGTAATTAATTTAGGTATGAAAAGTCACCAAAAAGGGAAAAGAAAAGATAAATAATTGATCATTGTATATGCTTTGTGAGTCACACAGTAGAAGAAACTAGAAACTAACAAACGAAAATTGAAAAAATATATGAAAAGTTCGAACGCAAATAATAGCTTTTATACAGGATAATGCAAACAATTGAATGCTACACACGTCTTTACCAAAACAAACTAAATTAAATTTATTGTTCTAATGAGATGATTTTTTTTTTTTTTTTTTTAGTAAATAAGATAGTTTGATAGATAAAAATTGTGATTCTAAAGAAAAAATTGGATGATTTTTTTTTTCTTGGAAAATGTATTGTTTGGAAAATTTGATGATCTTTAAAAAAAAAAAAAAAAAAAAAATTCAATGGGTTGTTATATAGTAAGGGTTTTTTTTTTTTTTTTTGATAAAATCATATGCATTTGGACAAATAATTAGATGTTTTCAGTTTTTTTTTTCTCCTGAAAAGTTTGATGACTTGGGACTATTTTGGGATTTTTTTTTGTCTTTGTAAATATATTTATAGTTTTGAAATATGTGCGTTATGGTGTATAAAGTATAAACAATAATCAGATACTTTTTTTTTTTAGGGAAAAAACTGATTTCATTAGCCGACAACTGAGGATTTAATATCCCTTAGAATACAAGGTTCCAGCCACGCAGGGCTTGCCACACACCACACTACAAACTCTAAGCGTTCAAGACGAGTCTTAGCAATACAATTTGCAGCCTCATTACATGCTCGAGGCGCCCAAAAACAGGTGATAGTTTGAGTATCTAAACAGTTCAAAATACCATGGATCAAAGGACCTTGGAGACATCGGGTGTTCCGGTTGTGGATGAGCTGCGTAGCTCGTTGGCAGTCGGACTCCACCGCCGCAACATTCCACCCGTAAGCTTGGACAAAGCGCAGTCCCTCCGCTATAGCCTGGCCCTCCGCCGTGAGCGCCGAGTCCACATCTGTCAAAAGGGTGGCCATCACCCCCACCACCGCGCCTCGATGGTCACGAACCAGCCCGCCTGCCGCCGCTCTATTGGTAGCCGCATCCCATGCAGCGTCAACGTTCAACTTCAGGGATCCAACCTCCGGCCGAGCCCACGCTTCCCGACACGGTTCCCGCCGCGAGGCTCCCACCTCCATCTTCCCCGAGTGGGTTTTGAAGCTCGTTAGCCAGCTAGCAACATCGGTCACCCACGCCTCCGGAGGTCGGACTTGGTCCTCAAAAAGACGCCGGTGTCGGTCAGACCAAGCAGCCCAGACCAGCCCACAGAAAAATTCCAAGTCCGGCCCCGACAGGCACTCCACCGCCCGCCTACAGATTTCCCGGAAAGGTAACGGTCCGGTCTTCTCGGCCCACCTTTGCAACGACGACGCCCTCCAAATAGCTTGAGCACGATCACAACTCCATATGGCATGGAGGGCGTTCTCCGGAAGCTCACCACAAAAATTACAGAAGGGAAGACAATGCACGCCACGCCTCCGAAGGTTCCCATATGTCGGGAGAGAGTCGAACCAAGCTCTCCACAAGAGGTGTTTGATCTTCGGGGGGATCGTCAACCCCCATAGTCTCTTCCACCATAAGGAATTAGACGCCGAGGAAGAGGAGGGTTCCTGAAATTCCCCGACCCTCGCGAGCCGATAACCGGAGCGGACCGAGTAGGCTCCATTTTCTTCGTAGTGCCACACTAGGCGATCCCGAGCCATGCCTTCACATAAAGGAATCTTCATCACCGCCTCGACATCGTAGGGGACCAATAATCAGATACTATATATGCTGAGTTTCTCTTTCAAAAGTATCCCAAAAATATTCCAGGTAATTAACTTTTTTTTTTTGTAAATTTACGACAACATATTTAAACTCTATAAAATCACCAAATAAATAACACAACTTAAATGAAAAATTGAAGTCCTTGATTATTATTCATTTAACACAACAATATTCCTTAAAAATAACCACATGAGAGTCATGCACATCTTAAATGAAAAATTGAAGCTCTTTTAAAGTTTAAAACTCGCACAACAAACATTTTATTTTGAAGGCCATATTACATTCTGACAAACCAGCTTTTGATCATTTAATTTTCATTAAAAGGACAAGTCCAGTTAATAATGCCACAGAAACAAATCTAACAAAGCGGAAGGCTTTGCTTTTTATATTAATTTATTAAAAGACCATAAGGCTTGATAAATGTTTGGAAAAATATTATATGTATCCTTGCGTATATTATACTTTCTTTTTATAATTCAAATTTAACATAATACATCATATCATTAATTATATTAAACATTTAATTACATTAAATATTTAACCACAATATATAATCTTCAAACGTCAATATTAAATATAACAATTTTTATAAATTTTGATCGACTTTCTCATAATAAATTATTATGATTATCAATCTGAATTTCTTTCAATACAAAATCCAACAGAAAGTCAAAAAGATTATATTGCACTCAATAAAAAAAATTTAAGGTATTAATATAATATTAAGGAATATATCTTATATTTCTAAAAATCATGAGAACACTTATCTCATTTCGATTAAACACATGTGATATTTTCCCTTTGTGTTTTCATAAAAATGTATTCTATGTGTGTATGAGATAGAGAGAGAAAAAAAAACATGTTTATCGCCGAGTTAGTGATGAAGAGCTAAGCATAAGCTTATATATATATATATATATATATATATATATATATATATATATATATATATATATATATTTAAACATGGGCACATAGAGATTCTCCCGAAATAAATATATAACTATCATAGAAGGGATGAAAATCACATATAATAATTTTTTCATATATAAATATGTAACTACCATAGAAGGGATGAAAACTTATTTATTAAAAAATGTAACAATGTGGATGGAATGGAAATTCCATTCGGCCACTGTAACAAAAAAAAAAACTGGAATGTTCAGTTTGAAATGGAAGGGAAACAAAATTGTGGGAGAGTTTTGTTATGTCCACTCATGTTTCCCACACAGAACATAACCAATGACCTTAATTTATTTATAAATACAGGCGTCAATCAATTTTTGATATCTTTATTCTATTTCGAACAATATTAGAACGAAAATTTCATTTCAATTTTTGTTGAAATTTTGGCAACTTTCAAATTAGAACATTCCGTTTCTATTTAAATTGGGATTATGTTATATTCACGAAATGAATTCCATGGAATTCTAATAGGAAAAATTATATAATATAATCATTTGAAGTTACCAGATTAAAAATATTTTTTTTGATATTGTGATTAAAAATTTTGACGATTTATATAAACAATTTATCATTTTTTTTAAAATAATCGCATAATAAAAAAATTCAATAACACTCGATAATTACGCATTTGAATTATTTAATTGATTTTAGACAAATTTTGACTATTAATTTCAATTGATTATCTAGCAATAGCAATAGGACTCAATGTAATAGCCCCACGTTTACACCATAATCAACATATGTAATTTATAACCCAACTACGAGCCATATATAACCTTAACAAACCCTTTATTCCTTTCATTAAATTGGGTGGTGATACAATAAGTTCTGAACATGTTGAAAAATCACACACCAAACGCTCTCACTACAACCAATGTTGTAAATTACAAAAAGGTGAGAATTTTGTTTCATTTCCTGTACATCTACAAATTTTATTATCCTAATAGGGAATGTTTTTTCTTTATTGTTCGGGGTCAAAGATTAGAATAAGTACTCGTTATAAATTACGAAAAGGGCATCAGGGATGTCCTCGGGAAGATTGTTCACGAAAAGATAGAACCTCAAAATGTCTTCTCTCAATGCAGTCCGAGTATCGACCACTTCGCTTGTGCAAGTCAAGACCCATAAATCCTCTGAATTCACTCTCTTTATGCTTCCCCGGCAAAACGGGCACGACTCCGATCTCGCATTCCTATATAAATGACACATGTCAAAAACATCCAAGTTAATATACCTAATGTTTTAGGTTGAATACTGGCATCGTTTGATATAGCTTTGTTTTAAAAAAAAAGTGTTTTTAGATTCAATTTTTGAAAAAAACTGTTTTTTTCAAAAACTGACAAGGTGTTTGATAAACTGTTTATAAAACAGTTGTTGCTGGTAACAAAAATTGATTTAGCGTTTGGTAAAATAAATATATTATAGTAAAAAGACTAAAATAGACATAAAATAAATATTTAACAGTGTTATGGATAATTACGTGAGGATATTAAAGTAATTTTATATCAGATACAAAAACGCTTTTTCTAAAAGCTAAGATTCTTAGTTTTTGTGACTCATATACAATTTTTAAAATCGCTTTTGAAATTTTTTCTAAAAACTGTTTTATCAAACAGTAAAATTACAGTTTGGTTTTTGCTAACAACAAAAACAGGCTTAAAAAAGCTGTGCCAAACACGCCCACTATTTGTTACTCAAATAAAATCAGGTATTTTTGCCGACGATAAAAAAATGGATACTAAAGTGTATCCAGCCTAAAATATTAGATATTTTTACCATCATTTCTTCTCATTTTATTTAAAAGTTATAGCAGTAACAAAGAAAATTTGCCTTGATTAATAGTTATATTCTATTTTTGTTTTAAGAGTTTGGCTACATAAATAAAATCAAAATCAACTGAAAATATATACTTTTTCGAAAATTTTGGTATTAAAATTAACTAACGGGTTGAAAAATGGTTTAAGAAAATAGAATTGACTTAGACTTTCATCCCTAGTTTATGTACCAATCACGGTAGCAATTGATGCACATTGCGTGGCAGCAATTTGGCACGACAATTTTGGGACGAGGCTCTAAGCATATCCCACATTCGTCATCTCTCTCTAAGTTCGTCTTGTGACGTTGATCTCGAGCCGTGTCTATGTTTAGTGAATCCGCATGAAGGCGCTTCAAGGATGGTAATATTACGTCTGCGATTTTTTTTGGGGGGCCATAAGAAAATATAATGTCGTAAGCTTGATCTTCCTATTAGGCTAATAAGAAAAGATAAATTATAAAAACATGAAATAAAATAATGGACATCAGAGAAATGTATTGCGTACTGTAGAATTCACCAACGGTCGCTTTTCTCGCGCTCGAAGAGATTTTCGATCGCCCGTCCGAGCATACCTAAGAAACAATTCAGAAATCAACACACTTAGTTAGAGCTTTATGGTCTTACGAAGTCAACTCCTAATTTTGTTTTATTTTTCTTGCCCAAATGTTGTTGAACTATTACCTAAGTGAGGAGTTGGTCTTTTTTTTCTTTTCTTTTTTTGTTAAGTATTGACGTTTTGGTCTCTAAGAGAAAATTAAAATAAATTTGTCAATTTAAATAATTTGTTAAAATTATATAAAAAAAACCTAATTAAACTATGTTCTAATTACGATAGCTTAACAAACCTGAATTTATTTATATATATTAAGCTGTTTAGCTTTCTAATTTCATTGAAAAAATACAATATTTATTTTCTTCATGAATATAGGGGACTAAAATGTCACATACCCATAACAATAGTTCAAAAATATTATTAATGCACTTACTTGGTGTACCGTGACATGGAAAAAGTTGAAGTGAGTGGAGAAAAGGCACGAGGACGAAAAGTCCATCCACTGAAGCAAACACATGAGAATTGGTGCCAATTCGCTAAAGACTAGTTTCATCTCAATAAAAGACCCTCCTTTGCCTCTTGGAATTGAAGCTGCCCTGAAAAAAAAAAAAAAAAAAAAACATATGATTCACTCAGAAATCATGCACAACCTTCAAATGGTGGAACCGGAAATTTCTCTTCCGGTTCCGATATTTACAGAACAAACATTTTTTTCTAGATAGAACCAGAATTCTGGTTCCTTCCAAACGCGTCTAAAAATAAACAGGAAAATTAATCATTACATTTACCTAGAGCCAAATTGTTACTATACTAATGACAATATTGCAAAACAGAGAGCAAATTCAAATTAAAAATAAATAAAAGAAAACCCGCTCACAGCAAATTAGCATGATGAATATCAGCTTCAAGAATCTTCAGAGAGTCTTGGTAAGAAGGCCTGGCAGCAAGTTGCTGATAACACCCCAACATAATTTTTTTTTTTTTTTTTTTTTTGGCTTTTCACTCCAAAAAAAGCTGAAAGAAATGAAACAAGAAAGAAGAAAAAAAACTGTTAACCAAAACCCAGTTTGAAAAAAATATGAAGATGAGAAAAGAATGGGTCTTTACTCTTTAATAAGAGGAAAAGTTCTTTATTGGAGTGAACAAGAAGCTTAAAAGACCTTGGTGGGGATGTGTTTCTTTTTATAGAGACTCTCTCAATAACCCTTCACTCTTCGATGTTCAATCTATAAAAATAAAAGAGAGAGATGTTTTGAAAATTCACAATCCATTTTTTTTTTGTTTCATCTCATTGACTTTTCATTCTTTTATATATTTTTCCTTATATAACTAGATGTGAGTTTGACTGCCTTTATTGTTTTAATCGCTACTTTGGGTGAGTGGTTAAGAGTTGGTACTTTTTTTTGGGCTCCCAATCAAGCTCACCCATTTGCCTCGTCACTGTGGGAATGATCAGAAAACTATTTAGGCCACTATATATGCCTATGGCTATTCTATCACGTCTACGACAAAACACTCGATGAAAACAAATCTCTCATTTTCACTCGCGCTTTCTTTTGTCTCCAACAAAAACAAAATATCCACATTTATGTTATATTTTAGTTAGATACGACGAAAATTTTGTAGCTAATTGAAATACTGATTAAGCTATATAACCATATAATAAAAAATAGTAAAAATCAAATTTTTAATATTTTTTTTAGTGATTTAATACTGTTTTTCTATTTCTAAGTTTTTTCGCTATTAAATAATAAAGTTGCAAGTTTGAATCAAAATCTAACGATATCTCATTTTTTTTTTTTGCACGTGCATATAAGATATTTAGGGTATTGTTGATGTTGGATTTTGTTTTCAATCTAATAAGAGAGATATTTGGACCAGTACAAGAAAATTGGGCCCAAACTCATGTATTCATGCTAACAGGTTCAGGAACTACATCAGCTCGATAGAAGATTTAAATGTCAGCTCAAGATAACTGCTCCCCAAAGACCCGCAGATCTGAAGCATGTCAGTCCGGTTGATCCGTAACTACCCCGCATACGTATAGGTCTACAATGACAGGTGTCCCAAGACGTAGTAGTGAGTTCCAACCGACACACGACGTGTCACCTGTAATCCGGAACTCGCAATCTCATCTCTCGCACTATAAATATAGGACAATCAAGCTCATATCGGGCACGTCACTTTCATTTTTACTCTGCGATCTTGTGATTCTTGTCTTCAAGTTAATTTTTCTGTACTATTTTGTACGATCATAATATAAACAGTCTCGAGCGTCCTTTACATTCTATTTTTCTTCTCTTTGTTCATTGTTTAATTCTTCTAGCTTTTTTGTTTGGTCTTACTACGGAGAATCGAGGCCCATTTACAAATCTAAATCGACTTATTTTCTTTCATAAATTATCAATGACTGCTTTAGTGTGATTTCTCACGTTAACAAGTATAACTATTTATATACATGGTCAATAATTTATTGAGTACTTGCATTCTTTTTCAAAATGGGTTTTATTTATTTATTATTAATTTAGACAAATTTTAGGTATTTTGTAGTTTCAATTAAATATTTAGATATAACACTTTAAATTATTATTTACTGTCGGACACATATATTCGTAAACAATACATTAATTGATGATCCCAAAACATGTGAAAACGCAAGGCTCAATTTGAGTCTTATAGAATGTTAAGCTTTAGTAAATTGGATTTGGACTAAGATATATGAACCATAATGTTTAATATGTCTCTTTGAAATATTTGGCCCTGAATCTCATGAAAACTCTAATTGAATCCTTTTTATTTTCCTCGGCATACTATTTGGAAATCACTCGGGTAACCCATCTTCAAAACTTTTTTCTTTTGAAAGACAATCCATTTTAAAAAATTGTTATTATTATTTATTTTTTTTGCCATATCATCCCGTCTTATTTTGAAGATAACTCATTCTTGTGTGCATTTACTATTACATCCTAAGCCTTTTAATTCACTTAATAAAACGAGTTTCTTTTATAACTTGACGGTTGAGAAAAGATAATATATTCGTATTAAAGGCCCAAACGAGTTAATAGAATAAGTTTAAGGACATTTATTATTATAATATTTAGCTCGTTAGATATTACATGAATTATTACAAACGTATTTTAGGAAATCTTGTGTGTATTTGGGAGTTGTTGACGGAATTTCCCAAACATAAAGAGAAATTGCCTCATTTATCATCAATTTCATAACATTTTCTCATTTTCCACCAAAAGACTAATTTGACCTGAAATGCCACCAATATGTCAACAATTAGGGATGACAATTTGACCCGTTACCCGATTTATTCGGGTCGGGTAATACCCGTTCTTTTTGGGTAAACGGGTAATTCCCGTTAAGGTTTTAACGGGTCCGGGTATGGGTAACGGAATAGTCATCCCGTACCCGGTTACCCGGGACCCGACCCGTTAACTTTTAAATATTTAAAAAGATAATAATTTTTTATATGTTGCAATGAAGATGATAGCGTTGCAATGAAGATGACCAAATTTACAATGAAAATGATCAATTTGCAATGAAGACTTCTTTAGTATTTTTTATTTATTTATTTGGGTAAACTAGCAACGTAGCCATTTTGAAACATGGTTTTTGGAATCTAGCCAACGTTTGGTAAATTTTGCAATCTAGCCATTTACTGAAATTTACGGATATAAAATACCTAATTTACCCTTTTTTCTTATACTTACTTGATCAAAACACTAGCCCACGTTTGACCGGTTTGAATTGTATACAGCCAATTAATTTCATATTTTTCGCAATTTAATTGGATATTTAGCTAATTTAATAGGAGATTCGGTGATGTAATTAAAAGAGAAGATTTAATGCAATAAATGCACAAAAAATTTACCATAATTAACAGAAATTAACAAATCAGCGGAGATTAACAAAAATTTACAAACATTTACACTGTATTTGCTACACAACTATAATTTCAGCAATTTAATTTCAGCTTTTTGAATTCATAATATGAGATTCGATGATGTAATTAAAAGGGAAAGGAAATATTTATTTGATTGAATAAGTCAAACAAGATAATGAATACATGTAATTATGATAAAATCCCGTTCAAAATTAGAAAATAAATTTAGAAAACAAAAATACCGTATTAAATGCGTATTAAAGGAAAGAAAAGAAATCGGCTCTACCTACACATATGTAAATTTACCATAATTAACATAAATTAACAAAGCAACGGAGATTAACAAAAATTTACGAACATTTACACTGTATTTGCTTACACGGCTATAATGTTCATTAAAGAAAAAAACGCTCAATAACCAACTTTGCCAAGTATAAATTTTTTTTTAAAATTCGAAATTTAAACCGAATATAACAAATTCGGCTACAAAACCAAGTTTCAAAACGTGGACTAGTATTTTTGAAACCAAACCAAGTCTAATATTGTAAATACCATCTTACATAAATATGACACGTCATCAAATTTGGCTAGATTCGAAAATTAAACGAAACGTTGGCTAGATTACAATTGCAACGTTTGATGTGGCTTAGATCGACTAATTTTTATATTTATTTTGAATTTTAATATTCTTTATATTGTAGTAACACTTTGATATTTTTCACCTAAATTTTATTATTTTAAAACTTTATATTGTTGATGGATTTTTATTTTATAAACGGGTAAGCGGGTCTACCCGACCCGCTACCTTTTTTTTAACCGGGTAAACGGGTAACGGGTCTAATATTTTTAACCCGCTTATCCGGCGGGGTATCCCCGTTACCCGGCCCGTCTCAAAATCCGGGTAAACGGGTCCGGGTAACGAGTAAAAAATTATAGTGGGTACGAGTAACGGAATAGGTGTACCCGACTTTACCCGTATCCGTTGCCATCCCTATCAACAATGTTGACATTTCTATATCAACAATGTTGACATCTAATACTGAAGGGAAAAAATAGATGTCAACATTGTTGAGATAAATGGTGTCATTTTTGGCCAAATTAGCCTTTTGGTGGAAAAAGTGAGAAAATATTATGAAATTGATGATAAATCGGGTAATTTCTCAAACATAAATCAGCTGGTTCAATGGGCTAACTGAAACAATTCTCAAGTAAATTAAAGGCCCAAACGACCCAGAACATAGTAACGGCTGTTCGTACTTCGTGCAGCTTAACCTTTCGTGTCAAGTAACTTTTTCTGACCATTTATAAAAAAAAAAAAAAAAAAACTTTTTCTGACCGTCGATAATATAATTTTTTATTTCTACTCGGTGAAAACAAATTTTAAGATTAAGTTAATACCCACAAATCACAAGATTCACAACAAAATAACATCAGTTCTTCTTCTTTCTTCTTATCGAATACCGAGCTAGGAATCCCAAGAGATATCAAGTTAGCGAAAAAACCAGTGTATTTCTTTAACTTTTCGTTATTATTTTTTTTTTGCTTCAACTTAGCTTTTCGTTTTCCCTTAGCCATTTCGGTGTGTGTATATATATATATGTGAAATATCGAATGTACAATATTTCAAAGCAGTAAGGTTAGTTTTTGTTATGCTTTCGAAGTAGATAATCCATGGCGGAAAGTTTTTTTAAGTTTTGTTTTTGTTCATCTAGTTAGTCTATGGTTCGTTATTGAGCTCACCAATCAGAAAAAAGTTTGAAACTTTTTGCATCTCTCTCTCTCTGTCTATATATCGGTTGTGTTTGTGTGTGGTTTGGCAGGATAAGATTGATTTGTGAAACTGCTGTGTTTTTTATTTTTATTTTAAAAGGTTTTCTTTTTTGCTGCCGTGTTTTTATTATTCTTTCTTGGCTGGAGTTTTTTTTTTTTTTTTTTTTTCTGTTTTCTTTTCTTTCTTGATTGCAATTCTGGAAACCTGATCGTTGACATTATTTGTAATATTTGCCAAAGAATCTGAAGGATTATTGAAAAATCCAACAGTTTTTTTTTTTTTTTTTCACTCTATTCTTATTTTAAATTTTTATGTATAAATGGCAGCTCGTATGGTTTTGACATTTATTGAAATATTTATTTGAAATATCGCTTCGTCGACTTCCTTCTGATCTTTGTGCAACCGAGCGTTCATGGGATACGAAATGGGTCACCCGGTCAACGGTTACATCGTTACTTCATTTTTCAAGATCATGATTGGAAATAAATTTTCTCAACTCTTGGTATTATTATTTCTAAACTCTTGGTACATCGTTCCCTTTATAAATCCATGTAATGAAAAGGAAAGAAAAGATAAAGGCTTGATTATTTCAAGCTATATATATATATATATATAAGAGCAAGCTTGAGAAGCCAAATAAATATTACTTATTGTAAATTTTTAATAAGTTTTGTTTTCAAAATCCAGTTCCCCTCTTAGATGCACTAAACCCTGTTCCCTCTATTACTAAAAAAAAAAAAAAAAACCCCTGTTCCCTCTAAACATACAAACACCAATCTATTGGATACAAAAAGTCTAGATCTTATAAAGTTCAACTAGTGAATACAGTATTAATGAATAAGACCCATGTAAAAAATTCTATTTTATAAAACTTCTCCTTGAATTTCTATCCAAATAGCATTAGGGAATATTTCTATTCAAAATTTAAAAAAAAAAAAAAAAAATCAACAATCCACACCTAATTTGTGTCGAATTCATCGCAGTTCTTACCTCCTAAATTTTCCCATTTGGCGCCGGAGCTGGCCGGTCAGAGAGCCACTCTTGAGGACTCGTCCGGTCAGCAGTGGAAAGTCAACATCGAAGGAGAGTCAAACGGTTCCTTAGTCTTCCGACAAGGCTGGAGCGTCTTCGCGTCGGACCATGATCTCGAGATCGGCGATCTCCTCGTGTTTTCTCGCGTTCAAGGCTCGCACTTCACTGTCAAAGTCTACGACTCGACCGCGTG
The DNA here is from genome assembly GCF_054948205.1 of Urtica dioica subsp. dioica. Taxonomy (NCBI): domain Eukaryota; kingdom Viridiplantae; phylum Streptophyta; class Magnoliopsida; order Rosales; family Urticaceae; genus Urtica; species Urtica dioica. Next base: position 7,631,562 of record NC_142765.1, on the reverse strand, counting down.
CGAAAAGATCAAATTCTCTTCTTCAGGAACCACCCGCAAAACAGACACCGATGAAGAGAGAGAGGCTGTTCCTTGCGTCACAAGTAAACGATTCGTAATCCTTATAAGGTTTTATTTTGATTTTTATGAATTTATATATATATATATATATATATATATATATTTGTTATGATCATAACAGGAAAGAATAAGGTGTCATTGCCCACAAAGAATTGCTCGAATGAGGTTAATCGGAATTCTCAGCTTCCGAAGATTCCGAGTTTTAGTTTAGGCAATAATTTCCAACATGGTACTACGGACATCTTCCTTTCTGTTTCCACTAAAAAAAAGTAATTCAATTTTCTTTTATGTATAATTTTTTTTTTCTTTTCTCTCAAATGTTGAAAAGAAAATCCCAAGATGGGCGTTCAAAAAATACCTCTGCGTGAATCGAATCCGATTACCACAACTAAGATGAAGGTCGAACCTGATTTGAATCTCCTCAGCCACAAATACCCGGAAAAACTTTGTGGTATGAAATTAAAAAAAAAAATCATCTTGAAATAATGTTTTATGTTAGTAATGCTATTTTTTGATTTGTTTTCATTAAGAAGGTTTTGTGTTGATGTGCAGAGGAATCCTCAAGGGCCGTCAAAACCGTCCTTCCGCGAAATGTTAAAGCTCGTCCGGCGATGAAAACTGAAACTGTTGATTCCGATGATACAACAACGCCAATCGAGTTCTCTCCGATTTTGGCCACGTGCGGTCAGTCTTGCATTGTAAGTGTCATTAAACCTCCATTGAATTTTCAAAAAATACAGTCCTAGGTAGTGTAGTGATTTCCAAATTCCAATTTTAAGTTGTAGAATTTTCACATTAAAACAAATAATAATAATTGAAGCAGAGAAGGATGTTAATATGTAAAATGTCAAGATGTTTTACTTTTACCTTCTTGAATTTGTTTCAGACTCAACCCGAACGAACTTTCTTCGCCGTGAGCTTGATTTTATATTAGGGTTTTAAAAAGACCTCGAATATTTGACTACTCACAAAATAGGAAGAAAACCAACACAAGCTTTGTTCTCTTGCCGCTAACCAATTAATTGCTTAAAAAACTATTAATTTTTACTTATGATACTACTTTAAGGTCCTAACAGATCTTTCCACTAATCGCCTGAGCTCGATTTTATATCGGAGTATTTTTTTCACGTCTTTTAAATTTCAAACACGATTTCATTTTGTATATTTCTATTAATATTTTGTCTCTTTTTTCTTTTAATGTAGGAATTGCCAGAGTGTTTGCCATACCCGAGTTACTTGGGGAAAGCTGATTCTCAAAGGAAAACAGTGGTTCTCCAAGACTCGGCTCAGAGGCTTTGGGTCGTTGCGTATCACGAGAAACCGGGCGTACAATTTTTAGCCGACGGATGGGTCGCTCTGTGCAAGTCCAATAGCATCGAACCCGGCGACCGATGCCTTTTCGCTCTCAAAGATCATTCCAACGGTATTTATACGATCCGTGTGGTGTGTAAAAGGTCAACAGACCTGTGACTGTGCAGTTGACTTGGGATTAAATTATGAACAACCTGGTCTCATTGAATTAGGAATTAATTTACTAGATAATATTTGTGTTTAGGATATTGTGCCTAGAGCTACGTGTGTTGTATTGATTGAAAATTAGATCGGTTAAAGAAGAAGTGATGAATCTACTTTGATGAAACAGCACAAGCGAAATTGATCCACTATTTAGCATTGAAGCAGGATAAAATTGTTGTTTATTTATTTTGTTTTCTGTTAATTTTGATATACCCATTTGAAAAAAAACGGCTATTTTTTCTGATCCAATGTCATAATTTCTAGTAATTTACCAGTGTGGAAATCCAACTCAAAACCAATTGGTATTAAGTGGAGGGTCTCAACCAATATATAAACACACGCCCATTCACACACACAATCAATGTGGACTCATTTCCCACTTCAATACCCTCCCTCACGCGTAGCGTGGTCGGGCAGAGCAGAAGAGCAATCCCCTCACGCATGAGTGGGGCCAAATATGTGTATGAACGGTCAAGGCTCTGATACGATGTGGAAATCCAACTCAAAACCAATTGATATAAGTGGAGGGTCCCAACTAATTAACACACGCATTCACACACACAACCAATGTGTGACTCATTTACCACTTCAATAAACAGTACTTGAACAAGAAGAAATTATGAACTTACGTTTATACAAATAAACTAAATCAAGCCTCAGATGCAAAGGAACAACATAAGGGAAAGCAAAGTGATCCATTATCAATGTGTGTGCAAAGTTTTGGTATCGAAAAACTTGCTAATAACGTCACACATTTGTACACACATTGCTAATGGACAACATAATCTAACTCTGCCTAAAGAAATACTCTACTAAATTCTAATACTCGAAAATCCATTAAATGATTTCTAGAGTAGGATCAACATCAACCTGGTTGTGCTCCTTCACAACCCTTCTCCTCATCTTAACCGTCCATTTCGCAAACCCCGCAATCCAATCAAACATCCGCAGCGCCACGTGGATCCCGATCCCACCGATAATTCCGTTCGAGATCGAGTACGTCAATGGCATCAGAGCGATCGTGACGAACGCCGGGATCGCCGATCTCGCGTCGTCCCAGTCGATCTCCCTCACGACGCCCATCATCATCGCTCCGACCATCACCAGCGACGGTCCGACCGCCCACGGCGGAACGCTCGCCAGGATCGGAGTGAAGAACAGCGACAACGCGAAGCAAGCTCCGATCGTCACCGCCGTGAGTCCCGTCCTTCCTCCTTCTCTCAGTCCCGCCGCCGATTCCACGTACGTCGCCGTGGTCGAAACTCCGAGCGCCGATCCGACCGCCGACGAAGCCGAGTCGACGATGTACGCCGAGTATTCGCCTTCGAACTTTCCGCGATCGTCGACGAGTTCTCCGATCTCCGCCATGGTATAGAGAATCCCCGTCGTGGCGAGTACGTCAACGTACAAGAGCGTAGCTAGGGCTAGCCAGACCTCGCCGGTGTTGAAATTCTCAAAGCTGATCGCTCCGGCCGTAGATCTAATCGCCGGGAAGTCCACAATCCTCTTGAAGTACGCGAAATCTGAATCGCCGAGCTTGTCGTTCGGGAAATACGTCACCGGAGTGTCTCTGAACCAGGAAACCGCCGTGACGAAGAGGATTCCGTAGATCATGCTTCCTTTGAATTTCCTCGTCAATCCGTAGCTTGTGATCACGAACCCGAGCACTCCGAGCCAGAATTTTGGGTTTTGCATTTTCCCGGCGAGACACTCGCCGGTGACCGGGTCGGTTTCCGAGCAGGCCGTGGCGGTAACAAGCGTCGACACATCTGGGCCGACTAAGCCCATTCCTTGATGGGCCTGAAGGCCTACAAAAGCAATAAAAAGCCCAATCCCAGCCGCGCAAGCGAGCCTGATCTGAGTCGGAAAAATTCTGGCCAGCTTTGCTCTCAGTCCCAATACGGAGATAGCGAAAAACACGCAAGCCTCGACCAGAACTATCGCCAGAGCGGTTTGGTAAGAAATGGGCCCAGATCCGTGAAAGCCCACTAAGTTATACGCCACGTAAGCATTTGGGCCCATTGCCGGAGCGAGGCCCAATGGGAGATTCGCGAATAGGCCCATAGCGAACGAGCCGATCATGGCAGAGAGAATCGTGGCGACCACGAGGTCGCTCTTGACCCTTGACACGCAAGCTTGGTATTCCTCGTCCGGTGGTGACGTGGCACAGGGTCCGCCTGAGTCGGAGATGATTGTTGCGTTGACGGTGATGATGTAAGCCATGGTCAGGAAGGTGGCGAGGCCTGCCCTCAGCTCGCGCGTGAGGCAAGTCTTCCTGGCTTCCAGCTTGAAGTAGCGACCTACGCGGCTCTTTGACGCCGCGTCGTTCAACGCGCTCTCGAGATTCTTCCACGTCGACTTGGTTGGGATTGTTTCGTTACGTTGGTTTCTCATTTTCACGCACAACTCGATTCCCATGTTTTGCTGTGTGTACTGTGTTGAAATGGTTTTATGAGGGGTTTGTAAATTGTATATAAGCGTGATTTGAAGCTGTTTTTTTTTTTGCGGGGGGGCGTTGAGAGAAGAGAGACACATGAGATGAGAGTCTCGTTTTATGGAGTGTAGACAGAGATGAGCTGTAGAGTTATAGGCGTTTTTTTTTAAGAGAGAGAGAGAATAGTATATACTATAATTTTTATATGTACGATTATAGGAGGAGAGTATCTATATGCGAAAATTGTGTCTCATAGTTTTTAAATTATTTAGCTATTGTTTTCTGAATGGGTGTTACTATTTAGAAAATAGTGCTTTATAAATAGTAAATTACTATTTTAGATAGATTTTAAAAAGAAAAAGAAATTGTTTGTTGTTATTGATGGGGAAAATGTTTGTATTGAAAGAATTTAAAATTCCAACTGTTTTGAAGATATTGCCTTGTTACAGATTATTCTTATGATTTCCTTTTATTTCAATATCATTTTGTTTCTCGACGTAGCAACTCGAACCTCGAGAGAGGAGTTATTAGTGTATTATCATTACATATAAATATTAGATTATTGTACGACTGTAATTTGGTCAAGGCTTATCGTACTCGTAACGTGTATTTTATCGAATTGACGAACAAAAACGTACACCATATACTAAATGAAATTATCGTAATATTTGTAGTTTCTGAGTTATAATAAGGCATCGTTTAACGTGTATTTATATCAAATTGATTAGTGAAAAAAGGTAAGGTATCATTGAAAAATTGGAATGCATGTTACTCTATCGAATATATATATATATATATATATATATATATATATATATATATATAAAATTACCAATTTGACTCTTAATATATCCTGCAAATTGCTTGTGCAGATCCAATGCATGTATTCACGACTTGGCGTTATATATACATGAATGGGAGCTCATATAATAAAAACATATTAACTCATTTTTTTCATAAATCCTTTCGGTACATATTCATATGTCACTAGCTAGAGCTTGCTTTGGATGTAATTATTATTATTATTATTATTATTATTAAGATTTACGACTGTACCTACATATGTTTAGAAGTTTACATTCATAAATCTATGTCATTTGTGAGAGAGATGATTATTTGCTGATGGTTTGGTGTCTATATTTTATAATTTTCTGTTGACATGTTTGATATAATTAATTAAAAAAATGGAAATAGTTTAGATGAAATCATTTTAGCCTGTTCGTAGGTGTAATATGTTGTAATATGACTCAGAGAGAATATGGAAAATATTTTCTATATTTCACTCTATGAGAGGAGAAAATAATTCTCTATTTATACAAGCAATGAGATAAGTAGAAATGATTGCTTTACATGGAAACAATGTGAATTATCCTAGGAAATAGAGAGATGTGACTTCAAAGGTTGGCAGTGAGTGGTCATTGGAATTCGAGCTTGTTTTTTTCAACACTCCCCCTCAAGCTTGATGGTAAATGTTGAGGAGATCAAGCTTGCTATACAGCTCAGAAAAACTTGTGCGAAGAAGAGGTTTGGTGAGGATGTCTACGAGCTGATGGTGAGTCGGGATGTACTCTATTTCGATGATGTTCGACTCTATCTTTTCGCTGATGAAGTGTCGGTCAATCTCGATATGCTTGGTTCTGTCGTGATGAACAGGATTCTTAGCAATGCTTAGGGCTGCTTGATTGTCACAAAGGAACTTGACATGTCCTTCGACTTCGATTTTTAGGTCGTCAAGAACTCTCTTCAACCAGATGCCTTCACATACTCCACTTACTAGTCATCTGAGTTCAGCTTCAGCACTACTTCGCGAGACTACCGATTGCTTTTTGCTATGCCATGTGACGAGGTTTCCCCAAACATAGGTGCACATGCTTGATGTCGATTTTCGATCTGGTACAAATCCGTCTTGGCATTCTTTTCTTGAACGAGAGACCGGTCCCTGGGGCAGCTTTGAGGTATTGAAGAATTCTCATGACTGTGTCCATGTGCGTTTTCGAGGGATTACTTATGAATCTACTAACCATGCTTACTGCGAATCCGATGTCTGGTCTAGCGTGAGTAAGGTAGATGAGTTTTTCTACGAGCTGTTGGAATCTCTCTTTGTTAGTAGCGACCTCGGTAGTGCGAACTAGTAATTTTACAATGGGATCCATCGGAGTATCAGTTGGTTTGCAATCAAGCATGCCAGTTTCTTTGAGGAGATCCAATGTATATTTGCGATGAGAGACAGAGATACCTTTTTCAGATCGTTCGACCTCTAAACCTAGGAAGTATCACAAACTATCAAGGTCCTTGACTTCCAACTCGGACGACAGGGTCTATTTTAGTCTCTTGATTTCTTCAAGGTTGTTTCCTGTAATAACTATTTCGTCCATATATACACTAAGGGAGGTGTGTTTGCCTTGGGCGGAGATCTTCAAGAAGAGTGTGGGATCTACTTGACTTTGTACGTAGTCGCATTGTTTGAGTACATGGGTGAACTTTCCGAACCATGCTGGAGGAGACTGTTTTAGTCAGTATAGAGAATTTTTTAGCTTGCAGACTTTGTTGGCACCTTGATTGTTATCGACTCTTGGTGGGAGTTGCATGTAGACTTCATCTTCTAGTGCGCCATTCAGGAAGGCATTCTTTACGTCGAGCTGGATGATGGGCCAATCTAGAGAAGGATCCTGACAGTGTTGAACTTTGCGACCGAAGCGAATGTTTCTTGGTAATCGATGTCGTATGCCTGAGTGTACCATTTTGCGACTAGTCGAGCTTTGAATCTCTCAAATGTACCATCTTGATTGTGTTTGATGGTAAATATCCATTTGCATATGAAAATTTGTTTGCCCTGGGGTAGCTCGGTGATTGCCCATGTGTCATTATGTTCAAGGGCTTTGATCTTGGCATGACTGACATCTCACCATGCTGGGATCTGGAGAGCCTCCTCGATTGACTACGACATCTTTTTCTCATCCAACTTTGCGACATAGGCTTGATAGCTCACGGAGAGGTTCCCATAGTACACAAAATCCTCAATCATGTATGGTCGACAAGAACGAGATCCTTTTCTCAAGGCAATGGGTAAGTCAGGAGATGAAGTGTTACCTTGTTCATTAGTGTCAAGGTTCAAGTCTGGAGAGACGTCATGATCGTGAGCTCGTACCGGACTCTGGGAATGGGTCAGTTCGTAAGGACGCAGTGGGTCGAAGTCTGATGGTTCAGTATTTGGAGAACTAATGATGGGAGTATTTGGCAAACTAACGATGAGAGTTTGTGACGAGCTGGGTATAGATAGTATTTGAGGTGACGAACTCGGAGACGAGGTTGAACTTGGGATGAGTGGCGAGCTCGAAGTCGAGGTTGGACTCGGAGAAGAGGTCGAACTTGGGATGAATGGTGAGCTCGAAGTCGAGGTCGGACTCGGAGACGAGGTCAAACTTGGGATGAGTGGCGAGCTAAAGCCCGGATTGATGATGAGCCAATTCGGGAAGTCATTGTCGGTATTCTCCCCCCGATGAGCTGAATTGGCGAAGTAAGGACATAGCTCGTGAAAGGAAACGTCCATGGAGATTATGAACTTTCTGGAAATGGGTTCATAGCATTTGTAACCCTTTTGTGTCGCGGAGTACCAAGGAAGAAACATTTAAGAGATTTTGGATCTAATTTCCTTTGAGTATATGAGTGGGTGAATACGGTGCAACCGAACACTTTTGCAGGTAATGTGGAGATGAGACGAGTTAGAGGATTTGTGTGAAGGAGAACCTGAGCTAGAATTTTGTAGTTGAGGACACGTGATGGCATACGATTTATGAGGTAGGCAGCTGTAAGAACTGCTTCTCCCTAGAAACGAGATGGAACGTTTAAAGAAAACATGATTGCCCGAGCGACCTCAAGGAGATGCCGGTTTTTTCTCTCTATGACTCCATTTTGTTGCGGGGTATACACGCATGAGCTTGAGTGGATCATGCCTTGATTTTTAAAGAAGGAGTCGAGCTTTGAGTTTAAATAATCTCGGGCATTATTTGTATGGACGATCTGGATGGTTGTGTCTAATTGAGTTTGGATCATTTGGTGGAAGGTTTTAAATAGTTCGGATGTTTCTGACTTGTGTTTCATCATGTATACCCAACTTAATCTCGTATAGTCATCAACAAAGAGGATAAACCAGCGAGCTCCAGTGATATTTGGAACTTTGGAGGGGCCCCATATATCATTGTGAATTGTTGAAAAAGGGCGGGATGATTTGTACGAAGTGAGATGATACGAACTACGATAATGTTTAGCGAGCTCCATATCGCACTGAATGAAACTGATATTTTTATTAAGAAATAATGAAGGAAGGAGTCTTTTGAGATACATGAAATTTGAATGACCTAATCTAAGGTGATTGAGCATGATCTCTTTGTGTTGAGGCGAGGATTGAGCCATCTTGCATTGGAGAGGGACATCGGACAGGTTTGGTTTGAGGATATAGAGTCCGGTGCTCAGCTTGGTATTACCAATCTGTCTCCATGTAACCTGTTTCTGAAACACGCATGAACATTCATAAAAAAATAGTTTGGCATTTAGAATCTTTGTTGATCTTGTGTACAAATAGGAGATTGCAGCGAAGTTGAGGAACAAAAATACGAATTGTAATTTCAAGGACTTCGATATGATCACGGTTCCAATACCAGTGACTTTGGTTTTGGATCCGTTTGCAATGGTGACTGATATGCCTTTACCACACTTAGAGTACTTTGTGGATAGATTTCGAGTACCGGTCATATGGTCTGAAGCACTGGAGTCGATAATCCAAGCTAAAGGATTCTCCGTGCTTTCATGAAAGGCTCCAGGGGAGTTACCTAGAGGGCCAATGCCTGAGCTTTCACCACCGAGTTGGAATTGTTGGATAAATTTATGAAGCATGGCGAGCTGATCGTTGCTGAATGGAGAGCAATTCGAGGTCGAGGTTGATGCAATGGACGAGGTGGATACCGAATTTCCGATTGAGTTCGGATTTTTGGTGTCATGATTTGACTTCGAATTTTGCGGTCTTCCATGGAGTTTCCAGCATGACTCTCGAACATGACCAGGTCGCCGGTAGTGATCTCAGTAGGGTCGTGCTTTGCGAGGTCTCTTTGTTGAGACGCGAGCTGCCCGGCTTTCATCACACGAAGTGAGGGCACATGAGTCTGAGCTTGGAATTGAGCTTGCGTGAGTTTTATTTCTTCCAAGCATGATTTTCATTCTGCTTTCTTCATGTCTAACCGAAGAGAAGGCTTCCCGGAGAGATGATAGTGGTTTAGTAGTGAATATCCGTCCTCTGACCTCGTCGAGGTCTTTATTGAGTCCGGATAATAGTTTAAACACAAGTTTGATTTCCAGGATCATGCGATAGAGTTTCGCGTCCTCGGGGCAGGTCCACTGGTAGTGTTCGTATAGATCGATCTTCTGCCATAGATGTGTGAGCGAACTGAAAAACTGAATAACAGACTTCTCTCCTTGACGAAGGTCGTGGAGGGTATTCTCGGTTTCAAATAGTTCGGACACATCTTCTAAATTGGAGAAGATTTTCTAGCTGTTTTTCAAATTTCCGCTGCTGTGGAGTAAAGAAGGAAGGATTCTCCGATTTCGGGTTGCATGGAGTTTATGAGTCAGGACATCACCATATTGTTCTCAGCCTTCTAACTCTTGAACGCCGGGTCTTCACACTTCGGAGCTGTAGCCGTGCCGATGAGATAGTCGTCTTTGCTTTGTCCCGAGATGAACATGAGCATGGATTGAGACCACTGTAGAAAGTTGTGGCCATTGAGTTTGTGACTCGTGATATGTTGGGAGCAAGGATCGAAATACCGTTACCGTTACCGTTACCGTTCCGAGCCTTCGAATTTACTGGTAACCCCCCGTACCGTAAAGGAATACCGGGGGAAGCGAGAAAAAAAAGGAAACCGGTACCGTTGAACTTACCGTTACCGTAGAGGAATACCGTCAAATACCGTATTTACCGAGGGGAATTCAGAAAATAAATATACAAAAAAACATACAAAGTACGTAGGATAAAATTCATAAAATTAAAAATAGTGTAGAATGTTTCAACACAATACGAAATTACAAACACAACAAAAAGTAAGTTTAATAACCAAAATGATAAAGTTCAACACAATCCACCAAATACTATTGTTCAACAAATTCAACATAGGAGGGATACAAATGACTACTCAAAGCGACCGTACGCAGCGGTCATATAGTAATCATACCAAGTCATATAATGAGCATATGCACTAAAGTACCTGTTCAAGTGATAGTCGTACTCATACTGAGATGAACCAACATACATGGAATGGAGGGGATAACCTGAAACTGGTTGCACCGTTTCGGGAGCGTAATTTGATGCATAGGAGTCCTGGTAGTTGTAACTGGAAGATCCGTCATCATAAGATGACTCTGTGCCTTGAGGACCAATTGATACCAATCCGAAGTTGTAGGACAAGTCATCAACGTCATTGCTAGACGTAAATGACATGGCATCATTCATACCTCCGCCCTGACCTCCGCGCCCGTATCCTGAATAAAAAAAGGCAGGGTGATGAAGACGATCAAAATCTTCTTGCAATGGTGCGTATCCAAGTTGAGCACCGCCGACATCACCAAATGAGGTGCCTCCAGTAGTAAAGGAACCCCCAGACCGATAGGAACCTCCATCACCTCCCCCTAATCCACCGTCACCTGCACCTCCACCTGCTCCGCTTGATCTACAGCTTGAACCTCCGCCATCTGAATCCGAACTGTCTCCGGATCCGCGTTTAGGTTGGACGTCCTCGTTCACCACTCGCTCCGGATCAACTCCATGCTCTCGAGCCGCTTCAGCTACTGCCGGATCCGGGTTCTGGTTGACTTTGTCCATGTGAACTTCGTCAATCCAGCGGAGCATTTCGTTGTCTCCCTCATTGTCATTCCCCGAGCGTTCGAAAGCTCGTTCGATGATATCCAAAGGATCCAGGGGGTTGAGGTTGTTGTCGTGAATCCGAGTTGCTTCACGGAGCTGCAACTTCATGTTGTACGAGCAGAAAACAAGCTTCTCAAGTCTGCTGTACGCTAGACGGTTCCTTTGTTTTGTGTGGACGAGGGCAAATGTACTCCAATTCCTCTCACAAGCGGAGGCGGATGAAGTTTGTGACAAAATTCGAATGACCAGCGTCTGTAAAGTCGGGGTCCGATTTCCGTAAAGCTTCCACCACTCACTTGTAATCATGTGATATAAATCATATCATGTCATTTCTTACCATTCCATGACATAGTTAATGCATACAATTCATCTCACAAGCTTACTTGCACAAAGGGTGCCTCGTGCCGAAACAGTACTTCGTTGTGTGAATTCCCCTCGAGCGTCTCCAAATGCGATTAACTGTAATTAGAAAATCAAATAAGACTTATATATTCATAATGTGATATAGCTTGTAACAATTTATAGTTTTATACCTCTCTCCCAAGAGTTGACCCATCAAGATCCGGATGCAAGAAATCGAACACCCTTGTGACAGCGGCCATGTGGGTATTGTCCATGTGGATATCCGGGTTAAACAGCAACTTTGGATTTAGGAAAAAAGCTGCAATGTGTAGTGGATATTCCATTTGAGTACTCCATCTGTGGTTCACGATGTCGACAACCCATTTCTTCCCACTCATCGCTTCCAACTTAATTCTTTTTCATCTCGTGGAAGACGTAGTATAGTAATCCCATCGTGGGATGCACCTCAGTGTCCACTAATCGAAGAGTGGTGTACATCGGCTCGAATATGGCACACACTTCGTCCACCGAATGCCAGAATCTGGGATTTAAACATGTCTCGGATACGGATGTACCTGTAGGAGTTGCACTCAATGTGGAATCATCCCACCATTGACTACTGAACATCGTCCTCAATGCAGCTCTCTTCTCTCGGAGACTTCTGAGAGCTAGATAGTTCGTGGCAAATCTTGTTGCGCCGGGACGGATGATTTCACCTGGAGATGTCTCCCGTAACTTGGACAACACAGTGCCGTGGTTGTAGATGAACTTAGTCGCATCCCTCGCAGCTTTGATAGTTTGCTTAACACTATCTCTCTTCCCAATATCTTCGAACATCAGATCTAGACAATGTGCGGCGCAAGGTGTCCAGTACACATGGTACTTGCGTTGTAATTTCAACCCGGCACTCCTGTAGTTCGAACTGTTATTGGTCACAACTTGGACGACATTCTGTTTTCCGATTTCTTTGAGCGCTGACCTCAGTATTCCGTAGATGTACTCCCCTGTTTTCGTATGCTTTGATGCATCAACGGACTTTAAGAACACCGTTGCACCATCACAATAAACCATAATGTTTATGATGCTCAGTCTGGTCGGCCCCATCCAACCATCAGTGAGTATGGTGCAGCCGTATTTTACCCACCGCTTCTTTTGTTCGTCAAGGTAGTTCTCCGCGTCTGCAACCTCCATATCGAGGTATTCGTTATGAATTTCATACGGAGTTGGTATAGGAACGCCTGGACCTGCAATATGCCAATATACATCATGTTTTTGAACTCATGCGAGGCGGCCTTACTCGCCGGCACATGTTGGTGAACAAAGAATTTTGTTATGTGTCTTCCGAGCCACGTTCTCTTTTTCGGATCCACGATCTCATCAATTTTTATTTGCTTCGCACTCGCTGACTTATATAATGACGGAGCAGCTGGTGGAGATTTTGCCGTAGAACCACTGCCAGGCCCCGACATCATCCGAGCCTCCCATTCCGTCTGCGCCGCCTCTTGTCTTGACCTCTTCATAACTGCTCGTAATTGCGCTTCGTATGCTTCTTCGTTTGATTCTTCCCCGCCAACATTTTTAGTCAATGTCGTGCGAAGCGTAGATTCCAACGACTTTTTGTTCTTCTTTTTTACGACATTGCATTGAAGTAAAGCTTGCATCTCTTCTCTCACTTCAGGAGGGACTTTCTCACAGAATTTGACACTCCTCGTTGGGTCTACATGGGCTAGGTGGTTTTTCACTCTCGTGATGCCGCCACCTCCCATAATGTGCTCGCAAAATATGCACTGGTGGCCGCTACTTTTTCCGGGAATATGTGTGTGTCATACTTCCTAGCTGGGTCGGGGGCCGACATTCTTGCAACTTGTAATCTACAAATGAACAAATAACATTTACACAATATCACTAACTAATTATCAACTTGTAATATACAAAAACTGTAAAATGAAAAACAAGTCACAAAATTTCTTCATAAATCAATAAACAAGTTTACATAACCTTAATCATCACTAACTAGTCACAAAATTACTAAATAATTCGGATTAATTACCAAAAAAATTATAAACATCACCACAAACTCTAAAATTAAAAACAAGTCACAAAATTTCTTCATAAATCAATAAACAAGTTTACATAACCTTAATCATCACTAACTAATCACAAAATTACTAAATAATTCGGATTAATTGCCAAAAAAATTATAAACATCACCACAAATGCTCTAAAATTAAAAACAATTCATAACAATTTCTTCATAAATCAATAAACAAGTTTACATAACCTTAATCATCACTAACTAACCACAAAATTAATAAATAATTCGGATTAAATCATTAAATACAAAAAAATTACAAACATGAACACAAACTTTAAATAAAAACTACTTTCATGCTCACTAATGACTCACAACTATCAATTTATAGTTAATCTTCAAGAATCATCAACAAATTTCAAGATTTAAACTCAAAATCATCAAAAAACTCAAAAAGGACGGGAACCTCACCGGTAATGGCGGGATCCGGCGGGAAATAGAGAGAAATAGCTTTGCTGGCGTCGGGAAAGGGCCGGGTTGGCGGGATCCGACCGGGATCTGGGCAAAAATGGGCTGAGCTGCGTCGGGAGGGGGATGACCAAAAACCGAACCAAATGAGGATTTTGAAAGGGGATCCGGCCTTTTATACCCGGTTTTTTTTTAATTGAACCGGACCGGGAAATGGGAACCGGGTTCCTACTCGGATCCCGGTCCGGTTCCCCCGGAACCACCGGAAAACTCCGGTTTTGGTGGTTCCGGTGCCGGGTAGTTCAAAAAAGGGGGAACCGGACCGGTTCCCGTCCGGTTCCCCCGGTATTTTAATCCTTGGCTTGGGAGAACAGATCGGAGTTCGCTTGAGTTGGCATGGTTTGCGAGGTGGACGAAGTGGTGTTGAAGGCGGATGAGTTTTCGAAGGTGTTTGTGGTGATTGATTTTTCGGGCTCTGATACCATGCTGTAATATGACTCAGAGAGAATATGGAAAATATTTTCTATATTTCACTCTATGAGAGAAGAAAATAATCCTCTATTTATACAAGTAATGAGATAAGTAGAAATGATTGCTTTATATGGAAACAATGTGAATTATCCTAGGAAATAGAGAGATGTGACTTCCAAGGTTGGCTGTGAGTGGTCATTGGAATTCGAGTTTGTTGTTTTCAACATAATGTATGTATGAATGAATCTGTATATTTTTAAAAGGTCCATTAGGAAAATAACCAACTTAAACATTTAATATAGCTAAATAGTCAATGTTTGGTAAATTTTAGGTAAAATAATCATTTTCACACGTAAATTTTAGGTAAAATAGTCACTTTCACACGTAAATTTTATGTAAATAACCAGTTTTATATACTAAACGTTGGTTATTTACATAAGATTTATATCTGAAAATGACTATTTACCTAAAATTTATCAAATGTTGACTATTTAGTAATGTCAAACGTTTAAATTGGTTATTTTCCTAATTTTTTTGTTTTTAAAATGCTTCAGCCATCTAAATTCATATCGGTACCCTTTAATAACTATTCAAAAAGATGAAAAAAATAATTATATGGGTTTTATTTGCACAAGTGGTGAATTGGACAAAATCATTTTATATGCATGGAATGCAATATATACTATTTTAACTTTTACGACGCTTTGTTGTCTTCCAAAGACAAATTATTTGTTTGGATGAGATGTTTAATTTTAATGGGTTGGCACTCCACTATTTTTTTCTTTTTTCTTTTACGACTCCACTTTTTTTTTTCGAAATTAAACTTTTGAAAAGTTTTTTGGAGCTTATTTAGACGACAACGAATGATAAACAAAAGAGAGGGCATAGATAATCAACATCAAGAAGAGGTATGTCTAGTCTGAAACTGAAGTCACAAATAGGCACCACATAATTACAAAACTTTTTTCTATTTAAATTGATAGATATTAATTTTTTTTTGTAGAGATGCATCTAACTTTTTGAGTCTCCAATAAATAAATCTTCCTCATCGTGTGTGACCTTGACGATATCCAAACTTAAGATCTTCGAAATGAATGCATGATCTCAAAATATTCTCTGTATTCTGCCACATTTTGAATTATTTAAGAATATTTTTTGTGTTGTTTTAAAAAAAAAATGAATACATATTGTGAGACGTTTTGGGACCATTGTGTACTCTTCTTTCCTAACCAACAAAAATAACAATAGTTCGTTTATTTAAACAATAGCTACAAAGAGCCAAAGAACTGTCTACATATTGATGTGAATGATTATGATTTTGCAAAAGTATGAAAACCTTAAAAGCTGTGTTTAGCGCATGCTTAATAAACTAATAATAAAGATAAAATAGATATAAAAAAAAACTGTGCCAAATTCCCCAATGCTATTACTTTTATTAATCAAATCAAATAAAATTAATCAATTTAATAATGAAGACAAGGCCAAACCTATGGATTATGATAAGGTTGTTTTGCTCCACAAATATACTGAAAACAAAATAAACTAAAGACATGTAATATCACGACATTTGTTAATGAATGATTAGGATATGTGGCAAATCAAATGCTTCTGTGCTTGGATACTGTCTATCACAAATCTTATTTTTTAATCAATTTGTCACCCATACTTTTTGTTAGAAGTATAGCCTTGTGGCATTATTTGTAGAAAAATTTAATGTATTAGGCCGTTTGAAATGTTAAATTTGTAATTTATCTAATATTTTAAGTATGTTTAAAATATAGTCATATTCGATGGCATGACCTATAACATTTTACATAATTGTCCCTAATATTTTTATATGTTAATTTAGGTAAATTTTGATAAAAGACTAATTTATCAAAATAAATGAAGCATCCGCTAATTCCTTAAAATCAAGTTTAAAACTGGCTAGATTGCTATGGCACAAAAACACATTCATTGATAGTTTTACGAGTGATGTTGGTAAAAAATACACTCATAAATTTTACAGGGTGCGTAAGTAATGAGCAAATATAAGTTGTATATATAAACTTGGCAATAATTAAGTTATAATTTTGTTCTTAATTTAGAATTGTGTACAAAGTTGTTTTTTATTATGCAGAGAGTAACTACAGTTGCTCATGTTATGGAGGAGGATCAATGCTCACCTCGATTAAATATATATATATATATATATATACATATATATATATATATATACACACACACATAAACAAATTAGAAAAGTTGAGGGGCCAATTTTGAGCAACTACAGGTGCTATTCATACTAGCTAGAGTGCAGTTTTTTTTAGTAAGACACCATAACGCGGATGAAAAAAAAATTAATGATGCATTAAATTTAGCATCTCCATGCGTAGTTTGCTCTAAGAGATTTATATTATTATAAAAGTACAAAAATCTTAAACCAAATATACTCATGTTAAATAGTGATGTATATAGAGAAAATGGCGCCATAAATAACTAATGTTTATGGATTGTTGCACTTATGTACCTATTGTTTAAAAGTTGCGAGTAAAGTACCTAATGTCGAGTTTTAGTATTTTCGTCGATACCAGGGTCGTTAGTTTTGGATGTCTTAAATATTGAACGGTTTGGATGTGTTTAGATTGAGAAAATGGAATTAAATTATACTAAAATCATAAAACAATTAAATGGACTTTAAAATACCCAAAAAAACATAATTAATAATATAGAACAAAATAAAAGGATATAATAGTAAATTACCTCCGTTTGTGTGTGTTCCTAATCCCAAATTTGGAATCCCTAATCTCAAAGCCACAAATTCGCGATGGAAACAGAGAAATTCAAAGAGATGGCAGAACAAGAAGCGGAGGAGGCTAGATTTGAACATCATGAAGAGGAGTACGCAGAGGACAAAGAGATTGCATCGTCCATTCCTGCAATTTTGAGGAAGTTGCTACTCCTTACGAAACTCGAGTTCGCCTAGTCCATTCCTGCAATTTAGAAGTTATCAAGAGAAAAAGATGAACAATGAAGATTTTAGGTATTTCGAATTTGGGGATTTCTCTTTTCTCTTCCAATTTCGCTTCTACGGCTTAATTTATTTTCTATTTGATATGTAAATAATATAAAATTATAATTTAACATTTTTATTTGTTTTCAGATTGCTATTTCCATCACAGCCTTCCAATGCATAGACATCTAAAAGTAACGACCCTGATATCAACGGAAATACAAAAACTCGACATTAGGTACTTTACCCGCGATTTTCAAACAATAAGTATATAAGTGCGACAATCCGTAAACGTCAGATATTTATGCCGCCATTTTTTCATTTATATATACGGTAAACCGATCGAACTCGCCTATTTGAGATTTCAACATTCCACCGCCAATGAATTTTTTTTATTAGCAACCTGAAACATGACAAATTATTATTAAGTCTAACTAATATAAGTGTATACGTTTTCGTTCAACGCCATTTGAACATATACGTGCAAATCGTACTAAGTTAACAATTCTTCTTCATTTATTTTACAAGATAAGCATTTCACTTTGTTTATTTATTTATTTATTTTTTTACTATGGCTTGGTTGGCTCCGTACAAATTCAACATATTTCAACAATATATTTATTTAAAAAAGGAGTAAAATATTACAAAATGTTTCAACGGTGTCGCAACTCACATGTCAACATAATAAGTGGAGAATGTATTTACTAATAAAAGATCCAATAAACATGTTTCAATCATTATATCTCATTAGACTGATAAATCTGATTCTCTGAGGATTCTGACTCGGCGAGCTTGGAAAATCAAAATCACATTGGAATAATTTTTATTTTTTTTAACTATTTTTAAATATGGCTTTTTGAATTATGAATACATATTTGCAATGCAGACAGAACTACTTCCTGTTCTTCAGCGTATAAAAGTTAGTACCAAAATAATCTTTTATGCCAAACTAGGATGATAAAAAATGCCTAATGCATTTGCACGCGCAAAGACTTTGGAAACTTTTAATACAAAATTTACAAATCATGTCGAAGACCGATAACATATTTATCAGTGGGTTCAACTTTTGAGAGACAATAGCAAAAATGTCCAATAATTAATTAATAAAATGAAAATACAAGTGGTAACTTAATTGCGTATGACAAAGAGCGCAAACATACGTTTACTTTAATTTAATTACTATAAAACGAGTGGTTGAATTTGAAGCTAGTGAGGCTCTTACTTTAGTATTCTTTACTAGTAATCTGTTTATTTATTTATTATTATTATTGGGTTTTCAGTAGACCAGTGTGTCATGATCAGATATCCATAATTCGTTTATATCGTTTTGTTAGTTGATAGCCTGGTTGAGACTTTAGAGTCTTTTGTATCCGTAGTCTCGATCGATTGTGATTAGTGAAGGTCATTATTAGGTTTTGAATCAAAATAGACTTCCGTATAGTGAATGTTGATTCTAACATGATTGGCCTTTATGGGATTACTATACAAACCAAGGATCGAAATACCGTTACCGTTACCGTTACCGTTCCGGGCTTCAGAATTTACTGGTAACCCCTAGTACCGTAAAAGAATACCGGGTAAAGCAGGAAAAAAAAAAGAAAACCGGTATCGTTGAACTTACTGTTACCGTAGAGGAATACCGTCAAATACCGTATTTATCGAGGGGAATTCAGAAAAAAAATATATAAAAAACATACAAAGTATGTAAGATAAAATTCATAAAATTAAAAATAGTGTAGAATGTTTCAACACAATACCAAATTACAAACACAACAAAAAGTAAGTTCAATAGTACAAACAAAAATGATAAAGTTCAACATAATCCACCAAATACTAGTATAGTTCAACGAATTCAACATAAAAGGGATATAAATGAAATGACTACTTAAAGCGACCATATGCAGCGATCATACAGTAATCATACAAAGTCATATAATGAGCACATGCACTAAAGTACATGTTCAAGTGATAGTCGTACACATACTGAGATGAAACAACATACATGAAGTGGAGGGGATAACCTGGAACTGGTCGCACCGTTTCGGGAGCTTGACTTGATGCATAGTAGTCCTGGTTGCAACTGGAAGATCCGTCATCATAAGAGGACTCCGTGCCTTGAGGACCAAGTGATACCGATCCGAAGTTGTAGGACAAGTCATCAACGTTATTGCTAGACGTAAATGACATGGCATCATTCATACCTATAAATTAACAAATCACCTTTAGTAAATTAAATTAAACTAACAATCATGAATCGTATTCACAAGATCTAACATATTCCCGGATCTAAATGAAAATTTAAAATAATTCATAACAAAGTTCAACGTGACCATAATCATCACTAACTAATAAAAAAATTACAAAATAATTCGGATTAATTACAAAAAAATTATAAACATGAACACAAACTCTAAAATTAAAAACAATTCATAACAATTTCGTCATAAATCAATAAACAAGTTCAACATAACCTTAATCATCACTAACTAATAAAAAAATTACAAAATAATTCGGATTAATTACAAAAAAAATTATAAACATGAACACAAACTCTAAAATTAAAAACAACTCATAACAATTTCTTCATTAATCAATAAAAAAAGTTCAACATAAACTTAATCATCACTAACTAATCACAAAATTACAACATAATTCGGATTAATTCCAAAAAAATTAGAAACATGAACACAAAATCTAAATAAACACTACATTCATGTTCACAACTATCAATTTATACTTAATCTTCAATAATTATCAACAAATTTCAAAAATTACACTCAAAATCATAAAAAAAAAACATAAAGACGTCGGGAAGCTCACCGGGAAAGGCGGGATCCGGCAGGATCTGGGAAGAAATCACCTACGTCGCGTCGGGAAGCTGGCGGCACGGTGGGATCCGGGCGGGATCTAGGAAGAAATCAACTTGGTCGCGGCGGAAAGTTGGCGAGCTCAAACCGAAGCAAATGATAAAATTTTGTGGGAATTCGGATTTTTATAGCATTTTTTTTTAAGTGAACCGGACCGGGAAGTGAGAACGGGGTTCCTCACTGGTTCCCGGTCCGGTTCCCCCGGAATCACCGGAAACTTTCGGTTTTGGTGGTTCCGGTGCCGGGGAGTTCAAAAAAGGGGATCCCGACCGGGTCCCCCAAGATTTCAATCCATGATACAAATGACAGTAATGCTAAGGGCTAAATTTCTCATTGTTATGTTTGATACAAAATCCTGAAGTGATATATCTTTCTCTATTTTTTGTTCTTGCCGCTCTACTGTATAATCCATTTAATTTTGTAACTTTGAATTGTGCGCGAGCATAAATGTTTTGAGAGCAAGAGATAAAAAAAGAAAAATAAAAAAAGGGTGTTTCAATCGATTTTTTTGGCAGTATTTTTCGTTCTGCATAAAATTTTATGGTTACATTGTTTTAGGAAATATTCCATCAATACCTCGTTGAATATACCAATTCTTTGAATGTCTAAAATTTTATAACATTTCATAAATACCCCATTTGTTTCTTTTAGAAGTAGAATAAGTATTTACCATTGAATAGAATGTCCACCGATCAAATAAATTAATTTTCTATAAAAAGAGTAAAATGTGTAAACAATTGTGGGGGATTCAAAATGACTTGCTCATAATTTTATATTTTTAATAAAAAAAAATTAGAATTTTATGTGTTGGAATATTAGAGAGAATTGAATAATAAAGAATATTTATTACAAAAAATTGGCTACATAAGCCACATAAACTATATGAATTGTAAATTAGCCAACCTTTGATAAATACTTTGTAAATAGCCAACTTGCATATGTGACAGCCTATTAACTACCTAAAATATATGTTTGACTGTGTTAAATAAGTCTTTTATTAATCTGTTAATAAGTTTACTTGGCTATTTACAAGAAATTAACTAAAGGTGGGCTATATCTCAATCCACTATATCCGTGTGGCTATATAGCTTAATAACCTTATTTATTATCAAATGGGCTGGTGATTTTAGGCAAAGATTTGAGTGGGGTCCACTCAACGGAATTAGATAATTCATTCGTATTATTATTCTTTTCGGAATGGGGTATAATATCGATTATAATTTTGCCAAAATCGGAGCTAAAATGAATGAGAAATTGATACTCAAAGTATGCTTAAAGAGCACATTTGTTATGTGTAAATGAAGTGAATTTCAAGAGTCTCACATGGGTTGGGTTGTATTGTGTTTATATACTATCCTCTTTCTTTAGTGGATAAGCAAGTGCAAGAGATGAGAGTGTGGGTGGGTTAACTCTTAACCCCTCGCGGGAGCGCACAGACGCGAGCGCCGCCGCCGCCACCGGGCCGGGCTCGGGTTTCGGGAATGTCTCGGTCTCGGGCTTGGGCCAATTCTTAACTTTTAATTGAAAAGTTCACTTCATATTATTTTAATTCCACAAATAACTTGTTTTTTTATGACGGGATTAATTATGTACCATGTACAGTTGTGGCATACCCATGGAAACGTAAACAGTAGGTTTACGTTTTGATTTGCTGAACGGTTTGTAACAGCAACGTTAATGCTGAACGGTTTGTAACAGCTACGTTAATACATTCAAAGGCCATTATTTCGTCAGTTTTGAATGACTCTTGTGTGTGTAACCGCTCAGACCTAAGGCTATATAAGGAGGCCTTACCTTTCATTCGAAAGACACCAAGAAACACATTTTCTCTTTACTTCTTTCTTTCTCTCCGAAATTACTTTGTTTTATTTGTAGTCGATGATCGGTTCTGTTACAGTTTCTAGTTTGCCGGAGAAGTTGTTTGGTGCGAAACTCTTTTCGATTCCGCCGTTGTATCCTGGGAGGTAAATTGCTCGTCGATTCTGGCACCTGTGGGAGGGCAATATTACTATAAGCAAACCGTCGAACGGTCTTCGACCTTTGTTTTCCGTCTTGCCATTTCTCCTTCTTTTCGTTTATAATATTGTTGTTGTTTAATTTATTTCTTCTAATAACAAGTTTGTTTTTATTCCCCGAAAAATAAATATTATTTACGTAATATTTCTAACAATCTTAAAGTAATATCTTGTTCTTAGACAGCTTGCTCGTGGAAGAAGGTTTTAATTTTTTGCTTAATTTTGTGTTGACATTTATCAACTTTTTATTAACTTGGTTTGTTTTCTTTTGTAGTAATGGAAAACAACAACAACAACAACAACATTTTGAGTGGAGTGGATGCGTCGAGAAATCCGATCATCCCGATGCCTTCCAACATGGAGGTGTTAACCCATCGCGTGCGCGCGCACACAGACGCCCGCCGCCGAGCCGGCCGGGCCAGGCTCGGGCTCGGGTTTCGAGAATGTCTCGGTCTTGGGCTTGGGCCTTGGGCCAATTCTTAACTTTTTTATTGAAAAGTTCACTTCATATTATTTTAATTCTACAAATAACTTGTTTTGTTATGACGGGAATTAATTATGTACCGTGTACTATTGTGGCATACCAATGAAAATGTAATCAATAGGTTTATGTTTTGATTTGCTGAACGGCTTGTAACAACAACGTTAATGCTGAACGATTTGCAACAGCTACTTTAATGCATTCGAAGGCCATTATTTCGTCAGTTTTGAATGGCTCTTCTGTGTGTAACCGCTCAGACCTAAGGCTATATAAGGAGGTCTTAGCTCTCATTTGAAAGACACCAAGAAACACAGTTTCTCTCTACTTCTTTCTTTCTCTCCGAAATTGCTTTGTTTTATTTGTAGTCGGTGATTGGTTCTGTTACAGTTGAGAAGATGGATATGCTTTTCCTAAAAAAACAGAGAGAAGAGGGATATGAGCTTGATAAAAAAAGAAGAAGAAGGATCTGTGAAGAAGCAAGGAGAGAGAGAGAGAGAGAGCAGCGATTGGGAGCTATCGATCGACGAGTAGCATCCGCGAGGTCGATCTGGTTCCGGCGGAGGCTGTGGCGGACCTCCGACGCATCGCCGAGATGATGATCTCCGCCGGGTATCTTCAACAGTGCGTTCAAGTTTGCGGCAGGGTTAGAAAATCGGCGATGGATTCGAGCTTGCAGTGATTGTGCGTTCAAGTACATGTATCTTGTCTATCTCTATGTTTCTACGAAGCTCTGGTTATGATGAAAACTTGTCACCGAGCCTAAACAATTTCAATCAATCATGACTCACAATTCCATATCCTAATCTATTTAATTTCAATTTTTTAATCACATCCCAAATACTAACCAATTCCCAATTCGAACTAGAAAAATAACTAACGACGTCTAAACTTTTAGATTCCAAACAAGAACATCAAACATTTTCCATCAACAAATCAAACTCAATTCCATTTCTAATTCGTAGAGTTTATTTAGAAACGCAACCAGAAAAAGACTAACCTTGATTCCAGTTCTTCTCACTTTGAACTCCAACGACTAATTCGACGAGGATTTCGGAGAATCAACATATTTTATGTTGCAACGCCTCAATGTTTGTTCTCCAGAAAGTGTGAGATACTTATACACTTACTTAAGTTTCAACATAGATTTTATTGATATTATGTGATCTGTGAGAGAAACTTTAGCAGATACGTTAGGATTTAGACTCGGTATGTAATTTTGTTTCGTGATAGATACGTTAGGATTTTATAGCAAATACACTCAATTGTTAAATTCAGGTGGGTAAATAAGTAATTATATTTTTTTTAAGAAAAGCTTTTCTCAAAAGCTAAGAATTCTATTTTTTCAGACTTACGTTATAATGTCAAAAGTGCTTTTGTCTTTTTTTTAAAAGCTGTTTTTACCAAACAGGAAAAAAAGGTTAAGCTTTTATAAAAAGCCAAAAACAGGCTTAATAAGCTCTGGCAAACAGGCCCAACATATCATATAAAACAATTTCTCTAAAATATAACATATCATATATAAAAAATATTAATATATTAACTAAAGCAATCTATATATATTAATGAAGATATATGTATACTATACCAATTGTTACCAGTCATTTTCGGGAAACCGAAAAAAGAAAAACATTCCATGACGGCCGGACTTCGTCGGCCGGACCGCCCGACGGCCCCGGTCCGCCGGGCCCGTGCGCGCACCAGCGCCCCGGCCCACCGGGCCCGCGCCTGCACCAGCACCCAGGCCCACCGGGCCCGCGCGCGCCCCCGGCCCTCCAGCCCGCGTGTGCACCCGCACTCCCGGCCATCCGGCCCGCGCGCGCGCACCGGCACCCCGGCCCCCTGGCCGAGCGCTCCCGCCACCTTGGCCGAGCGCTCCTGCCGCCTCGGCCGAGCGCTCCTGCCGCCTCGGCCGAGCGCCCTGCTGCCTCGGCCGAGCGTCCTTGCTGCCTCGGCCGGACATCCATGCCGAGACGCCAATCAAATGCCGCGCCCATCCGGGCGTCACGCCCTGCGCGCCCCGCGCCCGTCCGGGTATCATGCCCAGCGCGCCTCGCGCCCGGCCGTCTGACGGGCCTCAAGGGGGCTGGCCCAAGGCCTCCTCCAAATCTATAAATACCCCCCCCCCCCCTTATCTTCACTTGAGGGGGACCTTGAATTTGACATCCTTGGGAGAATTCAAAGAATTCTCTTCTCTCCTTTGTCATACACGCTCTTGTGACATTCCAAGAGCGTGCTCTCCTCCTCTCCCGTCTCGGCTCAGAAACTCGAGAACCCCCCTCCACGAGAGGGAGCGCGTTCCCCTTCTACGACCCGAGTCTTCACAGCGCACAAGCTGCGCTCCCGCTTCTTGGGCCTTGAGTTAGAACTCTGAGCTACGAGTCAAGCAACCCCTCTAAAGTCTTCACTAGAAGTTATGAGCTGGGTCCTTCTCTAAAGCCTTGGATTCTCAACCTCTGAGCCTAAGATAGCCCCTCACATTCATATTGAACTACGTTATGACCTGATCCCGACAAACGGGTACGTAGGCAGCCAACCTTTGGCACGGTCACACCCTTCAAAACACATCTCAGGGTGTTGAGGGTGCAACTCGGTCTTCGAGTTCACATTTTTGGCCCGGGTGCGATCACTTGGTCCGACCTTGGATCGAACCATCCGAGGTATTTAATCGTTGTTCATTTTCGTGCGAGAATATTTTGGCGCTAGAAGGAGGGGACTTCCCGACTTATACAGCCCGAAATCCCTTCCACAGCTCGACCCCTTCTTTCTCGACTTGAGAAAGACATGAGTGGTCAACCACCCGTTCGTTCTGAGGGCGTGAATAACCCTGAGAACGCAACGGGGGTGAAGAAATACTTCTTGCATTCCCAAGCGCAGGGCGATGATGAGTCTCTCAAGGACGAGAGCCACACTCCCTCGTCGCCTCCACCTCAGGATAGCCGGGACGACTGCATCCTCGAGATGGAGGAGAAGATCTGCCAACTAAGGGTGGCCCCTGCAAGGTACCACCGCCAACGTACTAGCGGGTAAGGCGCCTATGCAAGGTGTTCCTTAGGGGGAACCCGAAGACCTCATGGACGAGGGACATGACTATGACCCCGACTATAAGGGCTTGGAGATTTCGGCGGACATCGAGACTTCTCTCACCAAAGACGGGGAACTCCCCGTAGAGATCGAAGCCGGTCCATCGAATCCCCACCTAAAGCAAAGGCAATACCAATCTCCTCCCAATAGGAAACCTCCTGATGATTAGCCCATGACAGACTTGGTCAGAGAGGAAATGTCAGGGAAGGTCAAACAACTAGGCGAGTGAGGCACGTGGCTCGAAGCTCACGCCCCCATGCCACTGAGCCAGATCTTAGGGATCGGCTTACCGCCCAACGGAACGACCGTGGCGAAGACCTACGAGAAAGGTTAAGTGCCCGCAAGGGTCACAACCCTGCGGCCCCAATCAATGGGGACCCTCACACAGCTCAAGGGTCAAATGAAATACGCTAGGTGACTCCTCCCGAACAGGGAGTGACTCCTAACACTGGCCTCGACGTCATCACCATGATTCTTAACCTTCGTAACGAAGTACGTGATCTGCGTGAAGGCGGCTTGGCCGGTGATACATCGGGGTCGTAGAAGAACATTTCTCGCCCTTCACTGCCCAAATCCTTACGGAGGTGTGCACAGGAAACTTCAAACTCCCGAATCTCCCTCCCTACAATGGGAAAACTGACCCTACTTATCACATCCAAGATTACGAAATTTGGATGACGATGCAAGGCGTCTCACCTGGGGCTCTATGCCAGGCTTTTAGTCTTACCCTTACCGGACCCAGTTTCGAGTGGTTTAAGAATTTAAGACCAGGGAGCGTCCAATCATTCAAAGACCTGAAGGACATGTTCCTGGCACGATTTGCTACGTCGATGGTTAAAAAGAAAACCAAGATGTACTTATGGTCAATCAGGCAAGAGAATAATGAGTCCTTGAGATAGTATCTCACTCGGTTCACCATAGAATCGAATAAGGTCGACCTCTTTGAAGACTGCGACGCAATTACAGCCATCATCGAAGGCTTGCGCACTGGGGATAGGTGCTGCGGTCCCCGCCAACAACAGGCCACAGCCAGAAAAGGGTGGAGGAACCAACACTAACACCAACTGCACCACGGTCGCGGCTATGGCCGATGCGTAACTCCACGTCGTCACCACCATACTAGGTGGCTTGCAAGACGGGGACTCAGCCCGGCAAAGAAAAAAGCTCCTCAGGGCTGCCTCTCAAGAAGGCCTTGCCGGGCAAGTCAACCTCACCTATGAGGAACCTTCATCCGTACCACACGAGACGATACAATTCACCAACGAGGAGGCCAAGCGAGTTGTGCATCCGCACAATGACGCAATAGTACTCAAAGCTTAAGTGGCTAACAATCTGGTGAAGAGGGTCCTTATTGATAACGGCAGCGCAGCCGATATAATCTTTAAGACCACCCTAGAGCGCATGAAGCTTGAGGGGCTCCGCCCCGTCTCGACCCAAACACATTTGTTTGGGTTCACGGGAGAAAAGGTCATGACCGAAAGAATCATTGATTTACCGGTCACCTTTGGAACTACCGGAGGTATCGAAGTCGTTCACATGGTCCCCTTTATTGTGGTTGACCAGGAGTCGCCCTACAATGTTATCATTGAGCGACCCACGTTGAACAGACTAAGGGCCATCATATCCACATATCACCTACTGGTGAAATTCCCCACCGAGGAGGGAATTGGCGTCATAGCTGGTAATCAAACCCAAGCGAGGATATGCTACGTCCAAGGCGGGAATGGCAAGTCCGCTGAAAAAAGGGTTAACACGATCTACCAGCTGGAAGATGACTACCCGTGTGATAAAAAAGACGCACGGCAGCTCGGGGAACTAGACCCCCGCGACGAGACCGGGAGGTTGAAAGTTGACACCCCCGATGATCTCACTTCGATCGTTCTCGATGAAGCCAAACCTGACCAGGTTGTGAAGATCGGTGCACAACTCCCTCTCGCCATCAAGACTCAACTAGCGTCCTTCCTTTGGGAGTTTAAGGATGTCTTTGCGTGGACTCATGCAGACATGCCTGGAATAGACCCCGCTGTGATTCTGCATCGATTGAACGACGAAAAAAACATCGCCGAGAAAGTACAAGCTAGACGCGCGTTCAACCCTGAATGATACCTAGCGATAAATGAAGAAGTTGAAAAGCTGCTCTCCGCCGGTTTCATTCGAGAAGCTAAATATCCCAAGTGAGTGGACAACGTGGTCATGGTTAAAAAGCCTAATGGTAAGTGGCGTAATTGTATAGACTACAAAGATCTTAACAAAGCCTGCCCAAAAGATTGCTTTCGCTCCCACGCATCGAACAGCTGGTCGACGCCACGGTAGGACATGAGCTACTAAGTTTCATGGACGCCTATTCGGGCTATAACCAGATACGAATGCACGAGTTCGATCAGATCAAGACGACCTTCGTCACTGATCGAGGCCTCTACTGCTACAAAATCATGCCTTTTGGCCTAAAAACGCAGGAGCTACTTACCAATGAAGACTATGGAAGTATACGTGGAGGACATGCTCGTTAAAAGCCTACTGGCTGCTAATCACGTAGACAACCTAAGGAAGATGTTCTTAATCCTCCGCCGGTACAAAATGAAGCTCAACCCCAACAAATGCGTGTTCGGGGTTGAGTCCGGGAAGTTCCTAGGCTACATCGTTAGCCGGTGAGGAATCGAAGCGAACCCCGAGAAAATCAAGGCACTCCTTGACATGAGATCTCCGTGGCGTGTCAAGGAAGTCCAAAGTCTGAGCAGTCAGATTGTCGCTCTCTCGCATTTTGTGGCTAAAGCAACCGACAAGTGTCAACCATTCTTCAAAGCTATAAGAAGGCGGACGGCTTTCTGTGGACGGACGAGTGCGAGAAGGCCTTTCAAGAAATGAAGGCCTACTTTGGGACACCTTCGTTCCTCTCCAAACCAAAGGAAGGCGAGACGCTCTACGTCTACATCGCCATCTCCGAACGAGCCGTAAGCGCTGTGTTAGTCCGCGAAGAGGATAAGGTTCAATGGCGTATCTTCTATGTGAGCAAAGCCTTACTCGACGCCGAAACGCGTTACACAGAGATAGAGAAACTCTATCTCGCTCTCATCGTAGCTGCCAAAAAGCTACGTCCCTACTTCAGGCTCACCCTATCACTGTCCGAACAGGGCACCCCATCGGTACAACTCTTCAAAAGGGAACATCGACTCGCATGGCGATCTGGTCCCAGGAATTGAGCGAGTACGGAATTGAGTTCCACCCGAGACCGGCAATAAAGGCTCAAGCCCTAGCCGATTTCGTGGCAGAATTCTCCTATACTCCCGACATGGGAAGAGCAGAAGATGACTCGACCGAAGACTTGTCGGCTTGAAAGAGAAAGGTCGACCCTACGGGTCCCATCTGGGAATTACACGTAGACAGAGCATCCAATGCTCAAGGAGCCCGTGCCAGCGTGATTTTAACCAATCCCGACCGGGAGAAGTTACGCTACGCCCTCCACTACGGATTCTAAGCCTCCAACAATGAGGCCGAGTACAAAGCCATCATTGTGGGGCTAGAGCTCGCTCATAAGCTCAACATACATAACTTACGAATACACTGGTACTCGCAGTTGATCGTAAACCATGTTAAGGGCGACTACATCGCCAAAGAACCTAACATGATCGCCTACCTGGCAAAAACAAACGCCAGGCTAGATGTCTTCTCTTGGTTTGAGATCATACAGATCCCCAGAGAAGAGAACGCCGAGGCTGATGCTCTCGCTCGCCTCGGCTCTGGTATCATCGAAGACGGGTTAGGAACTATCCTGGTCGAGTCTCTCTCGCGACCATCCGTCTCACGTGACGAGGTTGGAACGATTGAGAGCACCGCTCATCCGACTTTGATGACTTCGCTTACGGACTTCTTGCAAAGAGGGGCACTTCCCGAAGACCGCAAAGAAGCCGAAAGGCTGAAAGTCCTTGCTTCTAAATATGTGTTGAGAGGCGAAACCCTATACAAGTGCGAATACTCAACCCCGCTGCTCCGATGCCTTGATAGCGTCGAGTCGACTAAGGTCCTCCGCGAAATTTACGAGGGCATCTGTGGGAACCACTCCGATAGGAGATCCCTCGCGCTCAAAGCGCTCCGACAGGGCTATTTTTGGCCCACGATGAAGAAAGACGCCTACAACCGAGCGAGAAAGTCCGACAAGTGTCAATGTTTTTCTAACGTTCCACGACAACCGCCGTCTCCCCTGGGTAGCATCATTGTACCACGTCCCTTTGCAAAATAGGGCGTGGACATCACCGGCAAGCTTCCCAAAGTTCCGAGATAGTACGAATACGCCATCGTTGCTATTGACTACTTCACTAAGTGGGTCGAAGCCGAGCCTCTAGCCAGAATCGTCGAGGCCAACACAACGGCGCACAAATCGACAATGCTCGGGTTAGAGAAATCTGCGCCCAACTAGGGATCAGCAAGCCATTCTCATCCCCGTGACACCCACAGGCTAATGGCCAAGTGGAAGCCATCAACAAGACGATAAAAAACAACCTTAAGAAAAAGCTCGAGGCCAAAACGGGCGACTGGGCTGAAGAGCTGCCATTCATCTTATGGGCCTACCGAACGACTGTTCGAAACGCCACCTATTGTCGGCCCGTCTAGGGCCAACGGGAACAAAGGCATCTCTTCGACCCACGTGGCTAGTACGAGGTTTTGGGCGGCGAAACCCTGACTCAACCAGGGGCCGGCCCAAACCAATGGCCAAGTCAAACGCCTTGCCCAGCCATGGGCCGAGTCAATGGCTCACTCAGCCATTGGCTGGGTCAAATGGCTCACTCGCCCATTGGGCAGTTCACTCGGCCAATGGCCGAGTGAACCCTCCAGCCACCAAGACAGTTCACTCGGCCATTGGCCGAGTGAACCTTCCAGCAGTTCACTCGGCCAATGGCCGAGTGAACCCTTCAGTCGGCCTTGCAGTTCACTCGGCCAATGGCCGAGTGAACCTTCCAGCAGTTCACTCGGCCAATGGCCGAGTGAACCTTCATCCGGCCAAGACTTCTCACTCGGCCATTGGCCGACCCAACCCTTCAGCCGGCCAATGGCCGACCCAAACATGCTCACTCGGCCAAGGGGTGTTCAAACCACCCCTTGGCTGCCTATAAATACAGGGGCCGCCCCCTAGTCCAGGTAATCCATTCTTGAGCACTGAAACGCTGTCGAACTCGTACCTCGCTCGTTTCTCTCAAGTCTCGGCCTCTAAACACCCCTAAAACCTCTATACTCCACCTCAATCCCACTAATGTTGAGCGTCGGAGAGGTAAACAGGGGCACCCCCCCTGTTTCCCCTTGTAGTTCACAATCTCTTTCTTGCTTTTCAGGTATCGAGACGAGGTGAGCTTCACCCACAGCTAAGGGACGACTTGGGATACCAAGTCCGACACGCTCGAGTCGAGACGAGACCACTTGGTCCGGCCTTGGGTCTGACCGTCTGCGACTCCTAAATCGTTGTCCGAAAAACTGCGACAACATTTTGGCGCTAGAAGGAGGGGATCTCTCGACCTTGACGACGCATTCCCTCTACCAGTTTTCTCCCTTTGTTCTCACGACTCTCGAGAGATGAGTCACCTACCCACTACCTCCGTGGGTACACGAGCGACGAGCTCGAGGTACGGTCTCCGACTCCTCGCACACCATCTTGAAGGGCAACCTCGTGATAGCGAGAGCCAGCCCCAAGACCCGGTGAACGACCCCGAGGCCGAGCTCCGAGAGGACACGGCCCGGCGGCTCGCGGAGCTCCTTGATTGTCCCGGCGTTGACGGCTCCCTCATCGACGATCTCCTCGGCTACGACGTCGAGGATCGATCCGCTCAGGATGACTCCGACCCCGAATACGTGGGGGAGTCAAGGACCAACGAGGCCACCCCTAGCCTCGTTCAAGCACGACCCGAGAGGGCCAATGGTGCGTTGGCCGATCCTTTGTACCCGGCGCGACAACAGGCACGGTCGCAGTCCCGGGGACTCGCCCCCTCGGTTTCTAGAGGTGGCCGGACACGGTCCCTCGCCGAGGAGAGAGCGACTCTGGTTGACGATGGGGCCGATAGCCGAAGCGGTCGCCGGACGGCCCGACCAAGGGCGACCTCGCCTCGCCACACACCTAGCGCGGACCTTAGAGAACACTTGACGGCGCAAAGAAACTCCCGAGGGGAGGATCTCCGCCAAAGGCTCAATTCTCGGCGGGACGCGCTGCCCGCCGCAACTCTCGGCCGACCTCAGGCCAATGTCGTGGACCAAGCGTCCAACGAACGCCAACCGGTGACCCCCGTGGCCCCGACAGTCGGCCCTGCCAATGGGCTTGATATGGTCACAATGATTCAAAGCCTCCAAAACCAAATCATCGAGATGCGGGACTCGGGGAGGCAGAGATCATTTGGAGGGATCGAAGAATCATACTCTCCCTTCGCCGCACAAATCCTCGCGCAGCCTTGCGTGGGGAACTTCAAATTGCCGTCCATCCCTCCCTATGATGGACGGATTGACCCAAACTTCCACATCCAACACTACGAGACGTGGATGACAATGCAAGGACAGTCGGATGCGACACTCTGTCAAGCCTTCAGCCTGACCCTCACAGGGTCGGGTTTTGAGTGGTTCCAAAGTTTGAGGCCTGGAAGCATCCCGTCCTTCCGGGCCTTGCGAGAGGCTTTCCTTGCCTGCTTTGCCACGCTTGTGGCACAAAAGAAGTCGAAGACCCACCTCCTCTCCATTCGACAAGGGAGAGATGAGACATTGAGACAATACCTCGCTCGCTTCACCGAGGAGTCTCACAAAGTCGAGGGCTTCGACGACAAGGACACCATCACAACGATCACCGAGGGAGTTCGCACGAGCGACTTCCTCAAGTCCATTGTCGGGCAAGTCCCGCGAGACATGGCGGAGCTGATGACGAGAGCCCGCACACATATGGGAATCGAGGACTATCTCGATGGCCGAAAGTCAGGAGGACAAGGTAGTCGCCACCGCGACGAACAGGACGAAGATCGTCCCGACCCTCAGAGGAAGAGGAGCAAGGGAGGCCGGGCCCCTAACGGTCGCCCCCTCTCCGGTCCAAGATCGTCGCACGTTGATAGCTTCCGAGCGTTATCAACGTACACCCCACTGAACACTCCGCAAGAGCGGATCCTAGCTCTGCACCGCGACAAGCTAGGAAGTCCGGCTCCTCTTGCGAAGGATCCCGCGAAGAGGGATCGAAACAAGTTCTGTGAGTACCACCAGGATCACGGGCATCTGACGTCCGAGTGCTATCATCTCAGGCGTCAGATCGAGGCCCTGATTCAAGACGGGAAATTAAAAGAGTATGTCCTGAGAACGGTCGGGACGGCCACGGTGCACGAAGGCCGTCCACGGCAAGGAAGGAAGGGTCCAACGATGGTGACTGTCACGGACCAGGCAGCGATTGAAGAACCGGGGAGCTCACAGCTGCATGTCGTGGGCTCGATCATGGGTGGCCCGGAGTTTGGGGACTCGTCCACGCAAAGGAAGAAATACGTGCGCGAGGTTTCTCGAGGAAAAATTGCGCACTACATCAACCATACATACGAGGCTCCCCCTCCGGCCCCGTTCGAGTCCATGTTCTTCACCGGCCAAGAGGCGACACGAGTTATCCACCCGCACAATGACGCAATAGTCGTCTCGGCCCCGGTCGCTAACAATCTCGTCCGAAGAATCCTGATTGATAACGGCAGCTCCGCCGACATCATCTTCAAATCAGCGTTGGATAGGATGAAGCTGACCGGACTGAAACCGACCCCAATCTCGACCCCGCTCTTCGGCTTCTCCGGGGAGAGGGTCATGACGGTGGGCACTATCGACCTCCCGGTCACCTTCGGGACGCCGGGGGGGCTCGAGGTCACCCGCATCGTGTCCTTCCTAGTGGTGAACCAGCCCTCAGCGTACAACATCATCATCGGCCGCCCGACTCTCAACCGATTGAAGGCTATAACGTCCACCTATCACCTGATGATGAAATTCCCGACTGAAAAGGGGATTGCCATCAAGTTGGGAGACCAGTCGATGGCGAGGATGTGCTACATCCAAGGCGTGGACGGGAAAGGGAAGGAAAAGATGGTGAGCGCCATCCTCTAGCTCGGTCAAGCTACAGAAGTTGGCACTGCAGCGGAAGCCCGTCCCCGTTTCTCATTATGTCATTTTATTTCCGGTTTAAGACAATCTCGAATTTCAATAAGGCCAATGGCCCAGGGATGTAATTTTTGACTATTTCTGCATGGTAATTATATTACATTTCACCTCGAAGTCTTTATCTTGTTGCATTATAATTTCTAGTCTCCTCTACGAGTACACGAGAAACTCGGGGGGCTAATGGGAAACAATGCTCAACGAAACTAGAGCTCGCTCGCTCAACAAAAAAAAAAACAACTCAAAAACAAAAACAAAAGTATAACAAAGTCTCAAGGGGCCGATGGTTAGGCCGGAGGTCCCAAGGAAAGACTTATCACGTAACCCCTCGTGCAGGC
The DNA here is from genome assembly GCF_054948205.1 of Urtica dioica subsp. dioica. Classification (NCBI taxonomy): domain Eukaryota; kingdom Viridiplantae; phylum Streptophyta; class Magnoliopsida; order Rosales; family Urticaceae; genus Urtica; species Urtica dioica. The sequence continues at coordinate 7,597,414 of NC_142765.1, read as the reverse complement.
TCTACACGAGTCCTCGAGTTGAGTCCCGAGTCCGCGCTTGCCACCCAGCTCGTGAGTCGAAGGGCAGCAAGTCCCAAATGGGTTTCAAAGGCTCGCGCCCACCGGACGTACCTGGTCTAGCCAGCGCCCACGGAAAACCCGGTCACACAAACGTGACACCAAGGCCCCCCTCGAGGCCCAAGTCGTGCTAATCGATCACGCCTTCGTTGGTAAGTCGAAAAATAAGACACGCACAATAAAGTCGTGCTAATCGATCACGCCTTCATTGGTAGGTCGAGAAAATAAGACACGCACAATAAAGTCGTGCTAATCGATCACGCCTTCATTGGTGGGTCGAGAAAATAAGACACGCACAATAAAGTCGTGCTAATCGATCACGCCTTCATTGGTGGGTCGAGAAAATAAGACACGCACAATAAAGTCGTGCTAATCGATCACGCCTTCATTGGTAAGTCGAGAAAATAAGACACACACAATAAAGTCGTGCTAATCGATCACGCCTTCATTGGTGGGTCGAGAAAATAAGACACGCACAATAAAGTCGTGCTAATCGATCACGCCTTCATTGGTGGGTCGAGAAAATAAGACACGCACAATAAAGTCGTGCTAATCGATCACGCCTTCATTGGTGGGTCGAGAAAAGAAGACACGCACAGTAAATTCGTGCTAATCGATCACGCCTTCACTGGTAGGTCGAGAAAATAAGCCGCGCACAACAAAGACGTGCAAGTCGATTATGCCTTCGTCGGTAAGTCGAGAAAGTAAGCCACGCGCAACAAAAACCGTCCCTCGCGACGCACGAAAGCCGTCCCTCGTGACGCACAAAGGCCGTCCTTCGCGACGCGCAAAGGCCGTTCCCCGTGATGCAAACCCAAGAGCATTCATCCCGCATCCGCATAAAAGCGTAGATTTTGAGTTTCCACTCGACCTACGCTCGACCGGAAACTCGGGGGGCTAATGTTGTCGGCCCGTCTAGTGCCAACGGGAACAAAGGCATCTCTTCGACCCACGTGGCTAGTACGAGGTTTTGGGCGGCGAAACCCTGACTCAACCAGGGGCCGGCCCAAACCAATGGCCAAGTCAAACGCCTTGCCCAGCCATGGGCCGAGTCAATGGCTCACTCGGCCATTGGCTGGGTCAAATGGCTCACTCGGCCATTGGGCAGTTCACTCGGCCAATGGCCGAGTGAACCCTCCAGCCACCAAGACAGTTCACTCGGCCATTGGCCGAGTGAACCTTCCAGCAGTTCACTCGGCCAATGGCCGAGTGAACCCTTCAGTCGGCCTTGCAGTTCACTCGGCCAATGGCCGAGTGAACCTTCCAGCAGTTCACTCGGCCAATGGCCGAGTGAACCTTCATCCGGCCAAGACTTCTCACTCGGCCATTGGCCGACCCAACCCTTCAGCCGGCCAATGGCCGACCCAAACATGCTCACTCGGCCAAGGGGTGTTCAAACCACCCCTTGGCTGCCTATAAATACAGGGGCCGCCCCCTTAGTCCAGGTAATCCATTCTTGAGCACTGAAACGCTGTCGAACTCGTACCTCGCTCGTTTCTCTCAAGTCTCGGCCTCTAAACACCCCTAAAACCTCTATACTCCACCTCAATCCCACTAATGTTGAGTGTCGGAGAGGTAAACAGGGGCACCCCCCCTGTTTCCCCTTTGTAGTTCACAATCTCTTTCTTGCTTTTCAGGTAGCGAGACGAGGTGAGCTTCACCCACAGCTAAGGGACGACTTGGGATACCAAGTCCGACACGCTCGAGTCGAGACGAGACCACTTGGTCCGGCCTTGGGTCTGACCGTCTGCGACTCCTAAATCGTTGTCCGAAAAACTGCGACAACACCACCAGAGAGACCCCCTTTTCCGTAGCCTTTGGGGTTGAGGCAGTGGTCCCCGTGGAAACTGAGGTCTCCACTTACTAAGTCGACACTTTCGACGAGAAAGAAAACGATGAGGCCATGCGCCTCGAACTGGATCTAATCGACGAAAAGAGATCCGAGGCTCTCACCCGACTTGCCACGCAAAAGAAAAAGGTCGAGAAATACTACAACGCCAAAGTTAAGAGGCGAATCTTCACCGTTGGCAGCCTCGTACTCAGGCGCGTGTTTCAAAACACCCAAGTACAAGGCGCCGGAGTCGTGGGCCCAAACTGGGAAGGACCATATAGAGTTCGCCAAGTCATACATGACGGAACCTATTACATCGAACATACGGACGGGACCCCGATCTGACACCCTTGGAACACCGAACACTTGAGGCAGTACTACCAGTGACAACGGCTCCCCCATTTATTGCTTTGATTCCCCCAATTCAATAAGGCCCATGTGCCAATGTTTGAGGATGTAATCTATTCGCAAAAAGTAATAAAGTCTGAGGTTTTTCTCTTTTCAAAAATCCGCTTTATTAAGTTTTTAGATGTAATCCATTCGCAAAAATAATAAGTCTGAGGTTTTTCTCTTTTCAAAAATCCGCTTTATTAAGTTTTTAGTCGTCAAGGCATGACCTGTACACTAAAAACTTGGGGGGCTAGTGAGCCCTGCGACGTACACTCGAAAATACACGGCCCAAGAAACAAAACCTTAAGCCCCCCGCACACACACGGGAACACGGGCTTAGGAAGCTCCAGACCCCGACGGCCCTTCGAGCATATGGGTCTGAGTAAAGTCGTCGACCTAACTCGACGCCCCTTCGGTCGCCAATTGGCACGAAGCGAGAACTCCAGATACACGCTTAAGTCTCCTACATACACGGGAAGACAGGCTTAAGAAAATCGCCAAATACATACTTAAGTCCCCCGTACACACACGAGGATACATGCTTAAGAAGCTCGAACCCCGACGGCCCTTCTAGCATATGGGTCCGAGTGAAACCGTCGGCCTTCTCGGTGCACCCCCCTTTCATCCAGGCTTAAGTCCCCCACGGGGATACAGACTTAAGAAGCTCGGAACCCGACGGCCCTTCGTGCATATGGGTTCGAGTGAAACCGTCGGCCTTCCCGGCGTGCCGTAAGTCATGTAAAGGCACATGTGAAAGTCGTCACCCTAGACGTATGTAAGTCGCGTAAAGGCGCTGCCTCAAACCCTAAAACGGTCAAATTTGAGCCATACACATTCGGTCGCCAATGGCACGAAACACACACGGTTTGAGTAAAATCGTCGGCCTAACTCGGCGTGCCATAAGTCGCGTAAAGGCGCAGGTAAAGGCTGCAGGGATACTCCCTCCGCCACACATACACGTTCGGTCGCCTATGGCACGAACTCAAAGTCGCTGGCCTAACCCGGTGCAATACATACGTTCGATCGCCTATGCCACGAACTCAAATTCGCCGGCCTAACCTGGCGCAATACATACGTTCGGTCGCCCATGACACGAACTCAAAGTCGCCGGCCTAACCCGGCGCGATACATACGTTCGGTCGCCTATGGGACGAACCCAAAGTCGCCGGCCTAGCCCGGCGCAACATATACGTTTGGTAGCCTATGGCACGAACCCAAAGTCGCCGGCCTAACCCGGCGCAATACACACGTTCGGTCGCCCATGGCACGAACCCAAAGCCGCCGGCCTAACCCGACGCAACATATACGTTCGGTCGCCCATGGCACGAACTCAAAGTCGCCGGGCTGTTGTCAATGGTGCCCACAAGAAGAGTTGTAGTCTTTATTTTGTACATTTGATGTAATAAAGTATCACGAAAAATCTTTCTTGTACTTGCTTATACATTAATAAAAAGTTGAAACGATCATTCATTCCTCCTTGTCTGTTTGAAGCTTTATGATAAAACATTAGTCTTTAGTCCATAAACAAACTTAACAACTTACGAAGAGACAAATATAGATTTGCATGAACAAACTCTTCGTAGTTTGCTTAAAACGATATATTCGCAATCTATGGGTCAAAGGACTATTCACCTCAGTACGATTGTTAGGAGAATCTATGATGTCTAGTTATGGGGCATTGAGAGTTGGAGACTCTATAGTTCTTCTAGGTATCTTCCGAAGGTACTGAATTGACCAGTGCACTTCTAGAGAGAAGATAAGAACAAACCATTTAACCTCTTATGTCTCGAAGTCACTACGTATGAATTGCATCATGCTTACCTTAATCCTGAAATGAGACATGCCATTTCACAGCTTACGTATTCTCATTTGAGAAAGTCAGAGTTCGGACTCACTATGTGATTCTGAATAGGGCCTATTGGTGAAGTACTAAGTTGTGAGAATGTCATGAGTAACTTTGTGAAGTTCTCATAGATATGGAATTCATGTACAAGATTGCTGAAATGCAATGTATATCACCTCATGCTTTGTTCCTTGGAGTGTGAATAAATGAATTGGTCAGTGACCAAATTGAGTCTTGACTCTTTTGGATGAAACAATGTGACTTGTTAGCTCCTCGTCAATACAGTGTTTCTGACTTATTCACAAGCGACAAAGGAGTTGAGGAAATAACAGCTAGAAGGGTAAAATGGTAATTTTGTAAATCCTGACTAGCTGATGATATTCATGAAGGGTAAACATAGATAATATTCAGTGGATCCGCTCATCATAATTTGGTTGAATTCTTGAGTAGAAAATAAATTCATTTGAACCGAGAGATTTTCAGGGTCAACTCTTTAGTGGAGTCAGTTGACATTAAGCTAAACTTGGAAAAGGTTTGTGAACTTTTGAGTCCAAGTGTTTAGCTCAAGCTTTGTTCATTTGGATCCATGAGGTCACTGCCACAAATAACGTCGAGTAGGAATAGTTAAACTAGAAGCTAAGTCAAAACACGAATGAGACAAGTTTTATGAAAATTGTCAAAAAGAGTATTTTTGTCTTTTGAGACATAGGATGAAATGAATGTCAACAAATTTTTTGACATGGTCATTTGATGACATCATCACTCGGCCAATATTAATTTATTGGGCCTTGTGGATTAATTTCATTTCATAAGAATTTTATTGAAAATTCTTAATGGGCATTTTTCATGTTGTCATGAACAAATGAAGGAGCTTCTAGAAGCCTCTTCTAGAGAGCATATGGGCGCCTACTACCCAAGGGAAAAAAGAGAATATTTTGTGCATAAATGTATCAAGATACTTTCCAAAAGAAAAAGAGGAAACAAATTTCCTATGCAAGCATAGAGAATTTCGGCCAACCTAGAGAAGGAACAAAATAGGAAACAAATCCAAGGGCTTCTAGAAGCCTTGTTGGCCGTGTGAATTAAAGGGGCAATGGGCAATATTTGCTCATGAATATGTGACATTCTATAGAAGAGGAAACTACCTTATTGAAGGTGAGACCTCTCCTATTAAATAGGAGCCCCATTCTTCACATTTCATTCATCCCAAGTTTTAGAGATTTGAGAGCTTCTCTCTCTAGCTTGGCCGACTCCTCTCTCTCTCTAGTCAATTTCATTTTTGTTTTGGCACCTAGGTCCACATTTGACCTAGTGTTTTAGCTCTTCGACTCTAAGACTTGTTCTTGAGTCGTCGTGTTTAAAAGTGCCCACTCACTAATTCCTTTTCTCTCGAGTGATTTAGTGATAGAAACTTTCGTGGTTGCTCGAGTTGCCGAGGAAAGAAGAGAGATGTGCTGCGAAGCGGGAGACGAACGTTGCAACTTTCCAAAAGCTTCTCAACGTTCAAGCTTCTAAAAGGCTAGTAATCTTTTATGCTCATATTAGTTTTTATTTACATGTGCTTGCTCTTTGTCTAGGTTAGTAAAAACGTTTTACTAGTTAAAAGAAAATTTTTAAAATTCCGCCGCTTACCGAAGCATTAAACTTTTTCTTAAACCCTAGATCAATTCCTACACGGGCCACACACGGCACAACATATACGTTCGTGTTGTCGGTCGTTTTCAGAAAACCCAGAACGCCGTGAAGACACACCGCTCAAAGGGCCGATGGTCAGGCCGGAGGTCCTGAAGAGTGGCAAGCCTTCCGTCACGGGTCGACTGGAAAGTCCTCATGCCGAACTCTCGGCTCCTCAAGTTGAGCCTCGCTCCTTAGGTTGAGCCTCGCTCCTCGAGTCGAGCCTCGAGTCGTTCTCCTCGACTCGAGCCTCGAGTCGTCCTCCTCGAGTCGAGCCTCGAGTCGAGCCTCGAGTCGTCCTCCTCGAGTCGAGCCTCGAGTCGCTCCTCGAGTCGAGCCTCGAGTCGCTCCTCGAGTCGAGCCTCGAGTCGCTCCTCGAGTCGAGCCTCGAGTCGTACCTCGAGTCGAGCCTCGAGTCGCACCTCGAGTCGCTCCTCGAGTCGAGCCACTCTCGTCAAGTAGAGACCTTCACATTTCGCATAAAAAGCATGATAACCGAAGACCGCTAAGGCCCACACAAGAGTCCGGCAAGACGGGCCATGCATCGTACGCGCAGCACGCCGCGCCGGCCAGCCATGAAGCAAGCCGCGCGCCGCGCCAGGAAGGCCGTGCGCCGGGTTGGCGTCGTGCGCTCCATGCGCTGCGCATCCCGCGCCGCGCTCCCTGCGCCGCGCGCCGCGCGTTGTGCGCCGCACTTTGCGCGTCGTGCGTGCCGTGCGCCTCCACTTGACGGCGCGCGCGCCCCTAGTCCCACATGGACGAAAAAGGGACCTTCTAAGGCCCTCAAACACCTATAAATACCCCTCTCATTGAGGGGAAACCCATCCCATTCATTCTCAAGGAACTTGAGACTTCTCTCTGCTTCTCTGGATGTCATCCTTGGCCTGAAGCGGGTTCTCAGAGATTCTGAAGCACTTTCCGGGGACTCCCGAGTGCCGCCTCTCTTGATCGAATGATTAATCTTGAGCCCACGAGTGCTCTACGGTTTTCGACCGAACCACGGCTACTGCCAATGCCAATCCACAGCTCCACGTTGTAACCACCATACTTGGTGGCCCACAAGATGGAGATTCGGCCCGACGATGGAAAAAATTCCTAAGGGCCGTGACTCAAGAAGACGCTTCTATGCACGTCAACCTCGCCTATGAAGAACCTCCGTCCGTACCTCACGAGACGATGTATTTTACCAATGAAGAGGCCAAGCGAGTTGTGCATCCACACAATGACGCAATTGTGCTCAAAGCCCAAGTGGCTAATAACTTGGTGAAAAGAGTTCTCATCGACAACGGCAGTGCTGCCGACATAGTTTCCAAGTCCACCTTAGAGTGCATGAAGCTCGGGGGGCTACGCCCAACTCCGACCCAAACGCCCCTATTCGGGTTCACTGGGGAGAGAGTCATGACCGAAGGCATCATCGATCTACCGGTCACCTTCGGAACTCCCGGAGACATTGAAGTCGTTCACACGGTCCCATTCCTAGTGGTTGATCAGGAGTCGCCATATAATGTCATCATTGGGCGACCCACGCTGAACCGACTTAGGGCTATTACTTCTATATACCACCTACTGGTGAAGTTTCCTACCAAGGATGGAATCGGCATCGTGGCTGGAGATCAATCCCAAGCCAGAATATGCTACATCCAAGGAATCGATGGAAAAACCGCTAGAAAGACGGTTAATACGATCTCCAAAATAAGAGATAGCGTCGAGTCGACCAAGGTCCTCCACGAAGTCTATGAAGACATCTGCATGACACCCAAGTGCAAGGTGCCTACGTCCTCATCTCAAACAGGGAGGGACCCCACAAAGTCTGCCAAGTCATATATGGCGGGACACATTACATCAAATACACGGACGAGACACTGATCAGTCGTCTGTGGAATGCGGAACACTTAAGTCAGTACTACCAGTAGCCAGCGCTTCCCCCCATTTTATTTCTTTGCTTTCCAACATTCAATAAGGCCTACAAGCCAATGTTTTAGGATTTCAAATTTCTTCAATATTAATAAAGTTCGAGGTTTTTCTTTCAAAATCCGCTTTATCAAAGTTTTTCGATAACGTTTGTAAACCAAAAAACTCGGGGGGCTAGTGACATAGGCAACGGTAAGTACGCTCAAAATCCTCAAGAAAGTACGCTCCACCAAAACAAAACACCCGAACATAAACGGGAACGAGCGTTCAACTCAGACGCCTTCGCAGCGCGCCGTAAGACATCCTAGAGATGCAGGCTGAAGACGTCTCCGCGGCGTGCCATAAGACATCCCAGAGATGCAGGCTCAAGATGCCTCCGCGGCGCGCCATAAGACATCCCAGAGATGCAGGCTAAAGTCGTCCCTCGCGACGCGCTTAAGACGCCTAACCGAAGCCGCTTACATGGCGCACACAAGACGCCTCCGCGGTGCGCCATAAGACATCCCAGAGATGTAGGCTCAAGACGCCTCCGCAGCGCGCCATAAGACATCCCAGAGATGCAGGCTGAAGACGCATCCGCGGTGCGCCATAAGACATCCCAGAGATGCAGGCTCAAGATGCTTCCGTGGCGCGCCATAAGACATCCCAGAGATGCAGGCTCAAGACACCTCCGCGGCACGCCATAAGACATCCCAGAGATACAGGCTGAAGACGCCTCCGCGGCGCGCCATAAGACATCCCAGAGATGCAGGTTCAAGACGCCTCCGTGGCGCGCCATAAGACATCCCAGAGATGCAGGCTCAAGATGCCTCCGCGGTGCGCCATAAGACATCCCAGAGATGCAGGCTGAAGATGCCTCCACGGCGCGCCATAAGACAGCCCAGAGATGCAGGCTCAAGACGCCTCCGCGGCGCGCCATAAGACATCCCAGAGATGCAGGCTCAAGACGCCTCTGCGGCGCACCATAAGACATCCCAGAGATGCAGGCTAAAGTCGTCCCTCGTGACGCGCTTAAGACGCCTACATGGCGCACCAAAGCCGCCTACATGGCGCACCCAAGACGCCTACATGGCGCACCTAAGACGCCTATATGGCGCACCAAAGCCGTCCCTCGCGACGCACCTAAGACGCCTACATGGCGCAACCAAGTCGTCCCTCGCGACGCACCTAAGACGCCTACATGGCGCACGTAAGACGCCTACATGGCGCAACCACGACGTCCCTCGTGACGCACCTGAGACGCCTACATGGCGCACGTAAGACGCCTACATGGCGCAACCACGACGTCCCTCGTGACACACCTAAGACGCCTACATGGCGCACGTAAGACGCCTACATGGCGCAACCACGACGTCCCTTGTAACGTACCTAAGACGCCTACATGGCGCACGTAAGATGCCTACATGGCGCAACCGAGTCGTCCCTCGCGACGCACCTAAGACGCCTACATGGCGCACTTAAGACGCCTACATGGCGCACCTAAGACGCCTACATGGCGCACTTAAGACGCCTATACGGCATACCTAGGAAGCCTACATGGCACATCTAGGCCATCCCTCGTGACATGCCTAAGACGCCTAAACGATGCACAAGACCGTCTCTCACGACGCGCTCTGAGTCGCCACAAGGCGCTGCATATGATGACTAATCGCAATACACCTGAAGCCGCCACAAGGCATACCTAAACCGCCATACAAGGCGTAGGTCCTGCCGTCTTCACCACCGCCAACTGAGCACGATCACACTCGCCTTGGGAGACTCCCCATTCAACGCGAGCTAATTGAAGCTGCTCGCAAAGACTCGCGAACTCCGCCTCTGAGTAACAACTTTGCTCGGCCTGAGCTAGCTGAGACTTCGCTCGAGCAAGCTCCTCCTGGAAGAGTCCCAGGCAACGAGTGAGGTCATGTAGAAGCTTCTCGAGTCGAGCCTTGCTCCTCGAGTCAAGTCACTCTCCCCGAGTCGAGTCTTGCCCCTCGAGTCGAGTCATTCTCCTCGAGTCAAGCATCGCTCCTCGGGTCGAGTCATTCTCCTCGAGTCAAGCCTTGCTCCTCGAGTCGAGTCATCCTCCTCGAGTCGAGCTTTGCTCCTTGAGTCGAGTCATTCTCCTCAAGTCAAGCCTTGCTCCTCGAGTCGAGCCTTGCTCCTCGAGTCTAATCACCCTCCTCGAGTTGAGTCTTGCTCCTCGAGTCGAGTCATTCTCCTCGAGTCGAGCATCGCTCCTCGGGTCGAGTCACCTTCCTTGAGTCGTGTCTTGCTCCTCGAGTCGAGTCATTCTCCTCGAGTCAAGTCTTGCTCCTCGAGTCGAGTCATTCTCCTTGAGTCGAGCCTTGCTTCTCGAGTCGAGTCCTTCTCCTCGAGTCGAGCCTCGCTCCTCAAGTCGAGTAACCCTCCTCGAGTCGAGCCTCACTCCTCGAGTCAAGTCATTTTCCTCGATTCGAGCTTCGCTCCCTGAGTCGAGTCATTCTCCTCGAGTCGAGCCTCGCTCCTAGAGTCGAGTCATTCTCCCCGAGTCGAGCTTCGCTCCCCAAGTTGAGTCATTCTCCTCGAGTCGAGCTTCACTCCCTGAGTCGAGTCATTCTCCTCGAGTCGAGTCATTTTCCTCGAGTCGAGCCTTGCTCCTCAAGTCGAGTCATTCTCCTCGAGTCGAGCCTTGCTCCTCGAGTCAAGTCACTCTCCTCGTGTCGAGCCTCGCTCCTCGAGTCGAGTCATTCTCCTCGAGTCGAGCCTCGCTCCTCGAGTCGAGTCATTCTCCCCGAGTCGAGCTTCGCTCCCCGAGTTGAGTCATTTTCCTCGAGTCGAGCTTCGCTCCCCGAGTCGAGTCATTCTCCTCGAGTCGAGCCTCGCTCCTCGAATCGAGTCATTCTCCTCGTATCGAGCCTTACTCCTCGAGTCAAATCACTCTCCTCGTGTCGAGCCTCGCTCCTCGAGTCATGTCACTCTCCTTGAGTCGAGCCTTGCTCCTCGTGTCGAGTCATTCTCCTCGAGTCGAGTCCCGCTCCTCGAGCAAACGCCTGAAACAATTTGAAGAACAGGCTAGCCAAAGCGAGACTAAAACAAAACAAACAAACAAAAAGAGGGAAACTTACCCTCTGGATGTAAAAAATGCCATGACAAAAGAAGTCCACGTCACTACTCGTTACGATGTCCCTCCGCATCTTTAACAGAGACCCGCACTCACGCCTGGAGAATAAGGGCCGATCTTCCGAATGCAGATGGAGAAGTGTCACCAAAGATGGAATGGCGGATGCCCCGTGAGACCGACTTATGCTCGATGCGTGATCGAACTTTGAGTACTGATCCCCGAGCAGTTAAAGCCCTCCGGTGCGGCAGAGCCTTCCGCCAGGTGCCACTCCGTCTTCTCGAAGCATCAGCCCATAGCATCAACCTCCGTCTCCGAGACTTCGGAATGAGCACGCCATTGCGAAACGCAAAAGTGCAGTCGCCTTCCAAGCTGGCTGAGATGGACACCATGATCTTCCCCTAATAGGTCACGATTACACAATCATCGCCCTGCTAGTCACCGTCGAGTCCCATGGACTCCGGGTCGAAGATATCATCAAACAAAACGCCATCAAAGAAAGACTTGGGCGTGACTTCACCAAAAGATCAACAAGCCGCGACACGCCGGTACGCCTCTGCACAAGTGCGTGCCCTGCTTGCCTGCACATGTCCCCGTGTGTCCAGGGCTAGAGCGACGGGTGCGAACGTGTCCGCCTCGCCCACGTTGAGTTACGCCTCTCATTCGCTTGCATCCTCCTCCACGTGTAGATCACACAATCGTGTTGAGAGAGACGGAAAAGCGAGAGAGAGCACTGGAAATTGTGAGAATATTATCTATAATCACAAAGGCTTCGCGACAGGGAAGCCTTGCGGGATAAATTTTCCACAAACACCCGGCGGAAACAACTAAAACTTCACCGCCCGGTGGCTCCCGAGCGATAAACTTGTGGGGCTAATGTTGTCGGTCGTTTTTGGAAAACCCAGAACGCCGAGAAGACACACCGCTCAAAGGGCCGATGGTCAGGCCGGAGGTCCTGAAGAGTGGCAAGCCTTCCGTCACGGGTTGACTGGAAAGTCCTCATGCCGAACTCTCGGCTCCTCAAGTTGAGCCTCGCTCCTCGAGTCGAGCCTCGAGTCGTCCTCCTCGAGTCGCTCCTCGAGTCGAGCCTCGAGTCGTTCTCCTCGAGTCGAGCCTCGAGTCGTCCTCCTTGAGTCGAGCCTCGAGTCGTCCTCCTCGAGTCGAGCCTCGAGTCGCTCCTCGAGTTGAGCCACTCTCGTCAAGTAGAGATCTTCACATTTCGCATAAAAAGCATGATAACCGAAGACCGCTAAGGCCCACACAAGAGTTCGGCAAGACGGGCCATGCACCGTGCGCGCAGCACGCCGCACCGGCCAGCCATGCAGCAAGCCGCGCCAGGAAGGCCGCGCGCCGCGCCAAGACACGTTCGCGCCGTGCGCTCCATGCGATGTGCATCCCACGCCGCGTTCCCTGTGTCGCGCGTTGTGCGGCGCACTTTGCGCGTCGTGCGTGCCGTGCGCCTCCACTTGACGGCGCGCGCGCCCCTAGTCCCACATGGACGAAAAAAGGACCTTCTAAGGCCCTCAAACACCTATAAATACCCCTCTCATTGAGGGGAAAGCCATCCCATTCATTCTCAAGGAACTTGAGACTTCTCTCTGCTTCTCTGGATGTCATCCTTGGCTTGAAGCGGATTCTCCTCGATTTCTCGTTCTCAGAGATTCTGAAGCGCTTTTCGAGGACTCCCGAGTGCCCCCCTCTCTTGATCGAATGATTAATCTTGAGCCCACGAATGCTCTAATAGTTTTCGACTGAAAATCGCCTACGCGTCTAGCACCCTAGACGCGTCCACCATTTTTGACAAGAAATCGCCTACGCGTCTCGCATTTCCGACTAGAAATCGCCTACGCGTCCGGAATCTCCGCCATAACAAGGAACTCTTGACTTAGAGTCTTCCACGTCTGCAAAAGAGAGAAAACACACATTCTCTCTCGCGCTCGCGATCTCCAAAGTTTTGAGACGTCACCGAGGACTCCTCCGCGCACCGTCTCCTTCGTCGAGTACGCTTCTCCATTAAGGCTTCGCGCCTCACACTGTGTTACATACACCTTGAACTACGTTCTGACCTGATCCCACACACGGGTACGTAGGCAGCCGACACACAAGGCACGGTCACTCCCCCTCCTCATCCCTTCTCTCCTCTGAGAGGTGGGTTGATCGGAGAAAACCTAGCTCGAGACTTTCGAGTTCACACTCTTGGCCCGGGTGCGATCACTTGGTCCGGCCTTGGATCGAACCGCCCGACGTTTTTAATAGTTGTTCATTTTTTGTGCGACAACAGTTCGGTCGCCTATGGCACGAACACAGATCCCCCGAGGCATACCGATGCGACATCTTCGGTCGCCAAATGGCACGAAGCAAAGTCGTTGGGCCACAGCCAACTCTCGACGCGCTAAACCATCGACCTAACCCGGAGTACCGATGTCGCCGTTCAATATGGGTCGGTCAATCGCAGCAAGTTGCCCCTAGCAACAAACGTTGAACAACGCCTGACCAGGCACGAACGCCTCCTGCCTCGAATGCTAAACGACGACGAGTCATAACGCTAAGCGAGCGGAGGTTGAACCCCAACTAGGGACACAAACTTGCCAAAACTATTGGCGAGGGCACAAGTCCTTCGAGCCATAGTCGTTCACACAGAAGGCATATACGAGAAAAATTGCTCGAAATGAGATAGCATTCGACTTGAAGGCAATAAAAATCTCATAAATAAAATGGAGCCACTACTCTGAATCCAATAAAGTATGCGCTAAATGCAAATGTGTGGAAACAAAAAAGATCATGAAAAAGGAATAAGCGAAGCGCTAAACACGTGCGCTATATAAATAAAGAAGAGCCACGTGGCTTGTTGGAATCGATCTAGGGTTTAAGAAAATAATTAACGCTTCGGGAAGCGGCGGAATTTTAAAAATTTTCTTTTACAAGTAAAAAACAGTTTTTTACTAACCTAGACAAAGTGCAAGTACATGTAATTAAAAACTAATATGAGCTAAGAAGTTTACTAACCTTTCTTGAAGCTTGATCTTTGAGAAGCTCTTAGAAAGTTGCAACGCTCGTCTCCCCTCGCAGCACGTCTCTCTTCCTTTCCTCGGCACCTCGAGCAACCACGAAAGTTTCTATCACTAAATCACTCGAAAGAAAGGAATTAGTGAGTGGGCACTTTTAAACACTACGACTTAAGAACGAGTCTTGAAGTCGCAGAGCTAAACACTAGGTCAAGTGAGGACCTAGGTGCCAAAACAAGAAAAATCGAAAATAAACTAGAAAGAGAGAGAGAGAGGAGTTTGGCCAAGTTCTAGAGAGAGAGTCTCTCAAATCTCTTAAACTTGGATGAATGAAACGTGAGGAAATGAGGCTCCTATTTATAGGAGAGGTCTCACCTTCAATAAGGTAGTTTCCTCTTCTATAGAATATCACATATTCATGAGCCAATTTCCTCTTTTCCCTATTGAGACACTCGGCCAACAAGGGCTTCTAGAAGCCTTGATTTGTTTCCAATTTTGTTCATGGCTTGCCTTTTCTCTCAACATGGCCGAAGTTCCTTATGCATCTTTATGCAAATTTGTTTCCTCTTTTTCTTTTGGCAAGTATCTAAATACATTTATGCACAAAATAAACTCTCCTATTTCTCTATAGGGTAGGCGCCCAACATGTCTCTAGAAGGAGCTTCTAGAAGCTTCTTCATTTATTCATGAGAACATGAAAAAGGCCCATTAAGAATTTTCAATAAAACTCTTATGAAATGAAATTAATTCACGAGGCCCAATGATCAAGTCATGGCCGAGTGACATTAAGTCATCAAATGAACTTGTCAAAATTTATTGACATCCATTTCATCCTATGTCTCAAAAGACAAGAATACCCTTTTGACAATTTTCGTTCTCGTTTTGACTTAGCTTCCAGTTTAACTATTCCTATCGATGTGATTCGTGACAGTGACCTCATGGACCCAAATGAACAAAGCTTGAGCTAAACACTTGGACTCAAAAGTTCACAAACTTTTTCCAAGTTTAGCTCAATGCCAACTGACTCCACTAAAGAGCTGACACTGAAAATCTCTCGGTTCAAATGAATTTATTTTCTACTCAAGAATTCAACCTAATTATGATGAGCGGATCCACTGAATATTATCTATGTTTACCCTTCATGAATGTCATCAGCTAGTCGAGATTTACTAAATTACCATTTTACCCTTCTAGCTGTTATTTCCTCAACTCTTTTGTCGCTTGGGAATAAGTTAGAAACAATGTATTGACGAGGAGCTAACAAGTCACATTGTTTCATCCAAAAGAGTCAAGACTCAATTTGGACACTGGCCAGTTCATTTATTCACACTCCAAGGAACAAAGCATGAGGTGACATGCATTGCATTTCAGCAATCTTGTACATGAATTCCATATCTATGAGAACTTCACAAAGTTACTCATGACATACTCACAACTTAGTACTTCACCAATAGGCCCTGTTCGGAATCACATAGTGAGTCCGAACTCTGACTTTCTCAAATGAGAATACTAAGCTGTGAAATGGCATGTCTCATTTCAGGATTAAGGTAAGCATGATGCAATTCATACATAGTGACTTCGAGACATAAGAGGTTAAATGGTTTGTTTTTATCTTGTCTCTAGAGTGCACTGGTCAATTCAGTACCTTCAGAAGATACCTAGAAGAACTATAGAGTCTCCAACTCTCAATGCCTCATAACCAGACATCATAGATTCTTCTAACAATCGTACTGAGGTCAATAGTCCTTTGACCCTAAGATTGCGAATATATCGTTTTAAGCGAACTACGAAGAGTTTGTTCATGCAAATCTACATTTGTCTCTTCGTAAGTTGTTTAGTTTGTTTATGGACTAAAAGACTAAGGTTTTATCATAAAGCTTCAGACAAGGAAGATTGAATGAACGTTTCAACTTTTTATTAATGAATAAGCAATTACAAGCAAGAGTCTTCATGAGACTATATTACATCAAATGTACACAAATAGACACTACTACTCTTCTTGTGGTCACCATTGACAACATGGCTCATAAAGCACCCTCGTCAAGTAGGGGAAACAAGGTGTCGAAGAAGTCAAAGGTGACCCCCCGGGTCTCGTTCTTGGTCGCGGTCGCCTCCCGACATTCAACCGCTCCGGCTCGACGGGCCTCCTTGGTCCCTATGTCGTAGTCGTCTTGCAAGTCGGACGCTCGTCATTCCGCCTCGGCAAGCTGGGAAGAAAAGCCGGCATTCTCCTCCGCTAGAGAGTCACGCTCGCACTCCTCCCGAACACGCATTTCTTCACTCGAAGTAAGCTAACGATGAGATGTCTCCAAGGCATCGGACCGGGTGTCCAGCTGTCTCCGGAGGTTGGCAACCTCGGTGCGAAAAATCTCTGCTGATCGGGATGCCAGCTCGCAAGCTCAACGTTCTTCGGTCAGCTCCCCCGCCATCTTGGCTACTGACATTTGGGCTCCGTCGCATCGATCCCGGGCAATCTTGAGTTCCACCTTAGCCTCTCGTAGCTGGTCTCGAAGCATCTCGAGCTCTGCCCTCGGGTGTGAGCCTCGAACAACCTAGTCCAGCCTAGACTTCGCCCGAGCAAGCTCTTCTTGGGCGGCCCCCAAGCGCCGGATGAAGTCATGCAAAATCTTGTCACTCCGCACGGCTCTCACGTACGCTTGCGATGACAAAAGCAAGGGTTAAAAACAGACCGACGTTTATAAGAGAATGAATAAAAATACTGACCCTTTGTGCGTCGGTAACCCCCGCCTGGAAGAAAGCGATGTCGCTCTTTGACACCACGCCCTTCCACCAAGACAGGGGACTCCTCGAGATGTCGAAAGCAGTCACCTCGGGACCCCATCGCCTCCAGTTCCACCGCCGAGTTCACCCTCTTGGACTCAGAGTGCTCGTCGTAAGGCACTGAGGCCTAAGCCCTCTTCAACGAGGCGCGTGGCTCTTTCTCAGCCGGGCAGGTAGCCTCAGCACGATCTTCTCTCGCCCTGCAGTCAGCAACCCTGGAGCGAATCTCCGCCATCTTCTCAAGGTTCAGAGAAGCAGAAGTCTGCCTCCGAGCTCTCATCTTAGCAGCTGCACTAACTAAAACAACAAAAGGTCAGATTTCCGTTAACAAATGAATCTTAGATCACAGAATTACCTCGACAAGCAGGGACGGCTGGCTGAGCCTCGGGGCTAGGCGGCCTGCCCGCCCGGCGTGCCTCCTTGGTGCCCGGAGCAAAGGGCGGAACCACCTAGTAAGTGCAATCAGCTCGGGAGAACAGAACGCTAACCTGCCTTGCGGGCCTCTAACATCCCCGATATCTCCTTCACAAAGGGAAGCTCTGCTGCCCCCTCATCTGCCGGGAAGTCCGCTAGGCGACCGAAGCGGAGGGGCGCCTCACCAAAGGCGTCTATCGAGACCCACACCCACGACCTACGGCTGGGAGGGTCGTTATCATCAATCAACCTCACGTTTCCCCGAGCGCCGGGAACACGGCAACCAGGTTGCGAAAATCATCCACGGTCATGGCACGCTGCGTCTGGCAGTGCCACTCCACAAAACACATAGCCAACATGCGATAGAACGCTGGGCTCATTTGGCAGGCATGGACCCCTAGTCGGGTCAGAATCTGCTGAACGATCGGCGGAAATGGGAGACGCAGCCCACAAGTAAGGCTCCCAATCGTTAGGGGCGCAGCGGGATGGCCGATCCTCTGTGGCAGGCCTAAGCAGCCCCACCGAGGAATGGATGTCGTATGTCTCCCGAAGCGTGCTAAAGACTCGGGTGGTGAGTGTGCTTGCAGCATCAACCCCCTTGAAGTCTAAGCCCTCGGGGGCAACAGAGTCGCCCACTCCGTAAGTGTAGCCCGAAGACTCCACTGATATAAAGGCCGCCCTGGCCGTCTCCAGCACTTTTCCGCTATGCTATACCTTCCCCATCGCAGGGGAAGCCTCCAGCTTCTCTCCAGGGCCCTTCGAGCCCGACCTTAGGGGGTCATCGGAGTAAATCTCGTCCAAGAACAATTCAAACGGTACGATCGCAAGTTTGGTGCCCGAGGCCTCTAAGTCAGACGCCCGGGGAATCCCTGCGCATTCAGTCAATTCAGACGGTACGATCGCAAGTTCGCCGGCCGGACCGCCCGACGGGCCCCGGCCCACCAAGCCCGCGTGCGCGCCCTTCCCGCCCCGGCCCTCCGGCCCGCGCGCACCCCTACTCCCCGGCCCCCTGGCCGGGCGCCCGAGCGCCCCTGCTGCCTCGGCCGAGCGCTCCTGCCGTCTCGGCCGAGCGCTCCTATCGCCTCGGCCGAGCGCCCTACTGCCTCGGCCGGACATCCCTGCCGAGACGCCAATCAAATGCCGCGCCCGTCCGGGCGTCACGCCCCGCGCGCTCCGCGCCCGGCCGTCCGACGGGCCTTAAGGGGGCCGGCCCAAGGCCTCCTCCAAATCTACAAATACCCCCTTCATCTGTTGGAATTGATCTAGGGTTTAAGAAAAAGTTTAACGCTTCGGGTAAGCGGCGGAATTTAAAAATTTTCTTTTAAACGAGTAAAACGATTTTACTAATCTAGACAAAGCGCAAGTACATGTAAATAAAAACTATTATGAGCATTAAAAATTTACTAACCTTTTTAGAAGCTTGAACGTTGATGATCTTTCGGAAGGTTGAAAACTTTCATCTCCCCTCGCAGCACGTCTCTCTTCTTTCCTCCCCAACTCGAGCAACCACGAAAGTTTCTATCACTATAATCACTCGAGAGAAAAGGAATTAGTGGGTGGACACTTTTAAACACGACGACTTGAGAACAAGTTTCAAAGCCGAAGAGCTAAAATTACTAGGTCAAATGAGGACCTAGGTACCAAAAAAAAAACGAAAGAAAACTTAGATAGAGAGAGAGAGGAGAGGGGCGGCCAAGCTAGAGAGGGAAACTCTCAATCTCTAAAACTTGGGATGAATGAAATGTGAAAAATGAGGGATCTATTTATAGGAGAGGTCTTATCTTCAATCACGTACTTTCCTCTTACATAGAAAATCACATATTCATGAGCCAAATTTCCTCTTCTTCCTCTTATTTCACACGGCCAAGAGGATCCAAGCAAATCCTTGGATTTGTTTCCTCTTTTATTTGCTTTCTCCTTGCTTGTTTGGCCGCCCCTATTGATTTCCTCTTAGAGGAAATTTGTTTCCTCTTTTTCTTTTGGCAAGTATCTTCATACATTTATGCACAAAATAATCTCTCTTTTTTCTTTGGGTGTTGGGCGTGTAAGACCTTCTAGAAGGGTCTTCTAGATTTTTCTTCACTTGTTCATGACAACATAAGAAAACCCCATTAAGAATTTTCAAGTAAAATTCTTTGAAATGAAATTAATCCACAAGGCCCAATGAACACATCATGGCCGAGTGACTTAGGTCATCATATGACCATGTCAAAAAATTTATTGACAATCATTTCATGCTATGTCAAAAAGACAAAATTACCCTTTTGACAATTTTCGTAAAACTTGTCTCGTTCTTGTTTTGACTTAGCTTCTAGTTTAACTATTCCTACTCGATGTGATTAGTGATAGTGACGTCATGGATCCAAATGAACAAAGCTTGAGCTAAAAACTTGGACTCAAAAGTTCACAAACTTTTTTCCAATTTTAGCTTAATGTCAACTGACTCCACTAAAGAGTTGACACTGAAAATCTCTCGGTTCAAATGAATTTATTTTCTACTCAATAATTCAAGCTAATTGTAATGAGTGGATCCATTGAATATTATCTAGGTTTACCCTTCGTGAATATCATCAGGTAGTCGGAATTTACAAAATTACCATTTTACCCTTCTAGCTGTTATTTCCTCAACTCCTTTGTCGCTTGTGAATAAGTTAGAAACAATGTATTGACGAGGAGCTAACAAGTCACATTGTTTCATCCAAAAGAGTCAAGACTCAATTTGGACACTGGCCAGTTCATTTATTCACATTCCAAGGAACAAAGCATGAGGTGATATATATTGCATTTCAGCAATCTTGTACATGAATTCCATATCTATGAGAACTTCACAAACTTACTCATGACATCTTCACAACTTAGTACTTCACCAATAGGTCCTGTTCAGAATCACATAGTGGGTCCGAACTCAGACTTTCTCAAATGAGAATACGTAAGCTGTGAAATGGCATGTCTCATTTCAGGATTAAGGTAAGCATGATGCAATTCATACGTAGTGACTTCGAGACATAAGAGGTTAAATGGTTTGTTCTTATCTCGTCTCTAGAAGTGCACTGGTCAATTCAGTACCTTCGGAAGATACCTAGAAGAACTATAGAGTCTCCAACTCTCAATGCCCCATAACCAGACATAATAGATTCTCCTAACAATCGTACTGAGGTCAATAGTCCTTTGACCCTTAGATTGCGAATATATCGTTTTAAGCAAACTACGAAGAGTTTGTTCATGCAAATCTACATTTGTCTCTTCGTAAGTTGTTAAGTTTGTTTATGGACTAAAGACTAAGGTTTTATCGTAAAGCTTCAAACAGACAAGGAAGAACGAATGAACGTTTCAACTTTTATTAATAAATAAGCAATTACTCGTGAGACTTTATTACATCAAATGTACAAAATAAAGACTACAACTCTTCTTTTGGGCACCATTGATAAGATCATCTTCACTTGAGGGGGACCTTGAATTTGACATCCTTGGTAGAATTCGAAGAACTCTCTTCTCTTCTTTGGCATACACGCTCTTGTGACATTCCAAGAGCGCGCTCTTTTCCTCTCTCGGCTCGGCTCAGTAACTTGAGAACCCCCCTCCACAAGAGGGAGTGCGTTCCCCTTCTGCGACCCGAGTCTTCATAGCACACAAGCTGCGCTCTCGCTTCTTGGCCCTTGAGTTAGAACTCTGAGCTACGAGTCAAGCGACCCCTCTAAAGTCTTCACTAGAAGCTACGAGCCGGGTCATTCTCTAAAGCCTTGGATTCTCAACCTCCGGGCCCAAGATAGCCCCTCACATTCATATTGAACTACGTTCTGACCTGATCCTGACAAACGGGTACGTAGGCAGCCAACCTTTGGCACGGTCACACCCTCCAAAACACACCTCAAGGTCTGGAGGGTGCAACTCGGTCTTCGAGTTCACATTTTTGGCCCGGGTGCGATCACTTGGTCCGGCCTGAGATCGAACCGCCCGATGTATTTAATCGTTGTTCATTTTCGTGCGACAACACCAATATTAACAATAGTGTAATAATAATAATAATAATAATAATAATAATAATAATAATAATAATAATAATAATAATAATAATAATAATAATAATAATAATAATACTTCAATGATTTTTGAAAAAAAAAAACAATATATGGGCTGCTTTGTAAATAATATACATGAGGCAACTTTGTACACATAAAAAAAGTCCCACATTGAAATTCAAGGCAACTTTGTATAGAAGGATATTATAAATATATTTGAATTGTGGCAGCGACAAAGTGAAGTTGAGGAGGTTGAGACTCGTCAAGGCATGACAAGAAAACAACGGGGAATGCGTACGGTGAAGAAGACGATGCCGCAAGCTCAACTACTGAGTCACATGACATGTACCTGAGCTATGCATAGACCTCATCACCAGCTATTTCTTCATTGCAATTTAGCTTAAATATTTGTAATGGACCTGTACGCAGTAGCAAAATTTTATTGACCACTTGATCAATGGGAACGAGCGCTTGATCATCACCATCAATTGAAACACTCAAAACCGATTGCCACCTAATAAACTTCTAGTCGTTGGACAGCATGCTTGTCTGCACCATATCTTTTTTGGCAAACAAGATAAGATATTTGTCTAACACATTCTAGGGCAGATTTTTTAGCTGGTCTTGTTGCGCCATCGTTTCGCAACTCGAGTTGGCTGAGAATTATACCTCCATCATTGAATCATATTAAATAGGGAAAATATCAACATTATACCATGTGTTTAATTGAAATGCGAGATTCATCCCGTCGGTTTTCAGAAATATCATATATTTCCCTTCAATTTAATATAAATGAAACATACCTCCCTTAAAAAAAATATATAATATCTCAAATACCACCCTTTTCATTTATTTAAAAAAAAATTAAAATTTAAACTTCCCAAAAATGCCCTTAATGAAATAACTCTTTATTTTTATACTTTATATATAAAAAAAATTAAATCAAAATATTTATTTGTAAAAATTTAAGGGTTTTCGTTTAAACAGGGGTTTTGATTTTTATTTTGTTTTATAAAATAGTAAATAAATATTACTTCTATCAATGGCGTATTTGGAAGTTCAAATATTATTTTTGTAAAAAATAAACGAAAAGGGTAGTATTTGCAATATAACATATTTTTTGGGGAAATATTTTTATTTATATTAAACTGAAGGGAGATGTGTGATATTTGTGAAACCCCAGAATTTAACATTGTATAGAACGTTAGGAATTTTATAGATTAAGATTTAAGTCTCTCTTTTTCTATTGATGTGTCTTTTTTATATATGTCATATATATAATCAAAGAGGAGTATATATATATATATATATATATATATATATTTATATTTATATATAAATTATATATGATAAACGTAGAATTATATTCCACTTCCATGAATATATATAAAAAAAACGAGATATATTAAGTATTTTTCATATATATTTGTAAAAGAAGATATAAAAGATATATATGTGTATATATATATATATATATATATATATATGAGTTTGTTTGTTCTTACGTAATAAAATATTATATATACATATCTATATATAACGTTTGTATATATGTATGTGAGAATATGTATACATACATACATATATATATATATATATATATATATATATAAAACTATCAAAGTTATTAACATGTACGTAATTTTATATATAGGATATATATCAAAGTTATAATTAATATATTTAGCGTATGAGTAGAATTAGGTTTGAGCTTTTAGGGTTTAATCAAGCCTTATATATAACATCAAATCTTTTTTTAGTACTTTTTCTCAGTCCTCTCTCTTCCGTTTCTTTTTCTTTGAAAATTCGTAGCCCTAGGTAGACAACTCTGTTGGGAATATTGCTCACTAGAAGATGATGATTATTAAATAAGATAAGAAGTTACTTTATTAGCATCATATGATTAGTGGGTTGAGGTCTGATAATATTCGGAATCAATAACAACTATCATCCATAGTCTCCGTATCAAACTGAATCGCATGTTGGGCATCCGAGATCGGGCGGTAAACTAAAATTTGGTCGATGACTGATATGTGCCTGGAAAGCCTTATCTAAAGTCATATATGTGGAACACAAGTGAAGGTTGATCACTTAGTGGGAGCATTCTGCACTTGTGGTAAGTGTACGACCCGGACAGACTTTGCATGTAGATGTGTCGTTTAAGGACCGTTACGACACACTAGTCAGGGTCACAAATGATGGTCACACTGATGCTTGATCTTAATCCTGAAGTGATCATGGACTTCTAGGTCGTGTTACTGGGTTTTTTGATTCATCACGTCAAAGGCCAGTGAAGGTTGAATAAATGAATGTTTTGGGAACTCGGGCCATGATCGTAGAAGGGAAGTGTTTTACAGATACGGAATCCAGCCTTCCTGAAAGAAGGTTAATGTTCTCTCAACTAAGGGTTGATTCCAGAACCGATTGATTGTGTACACTTCCGAAGTTGGCTTACGTTCGGTTGAATCTTTCATTGGGGAAGCAACGATGCTTAGGGCTTGTATGTAACGAGAAAGGTATAACGGAACAAATTGACTTATCTCGATACGGGAGAAACTGGAGGGTCATGATCACGTACTGACTAAATCAGTGGACACTCGTTACGATGAGTAAATATAATTCTAGTATAAAAGTTGGGTTCAGTCTTGGATTACACGGTGGAGTATTGAAAGGGACTAGACAATTCGATTAGAAAAGAAAAATGAATATTTTGTCTTTTATCGAGATTGTTAAGCTTCTACTACTAGGTCCATCGTCCCTGATTCGGCTTCGATAAAAGCGGATAAGAACGTTAATATAATAGTATGTATTATTATTATAATCTCACTTGTTGTAATAGTGATTGACAGCATTAATTCCAAAAATGGTATTTTGGGAATTAAATAAATATTTATAAGTAAAGCTGTTTATTTATTGCTAGATCAAGTAAATAAACTTCTTATTTATTGTTGGACAAGTAAATAAGTGTTTAATGGGCTTAAATTTATTGGGCCTTGAAAAAGCAAAAAAATCGCCTACTCCCTACCGTGTTGGACGTTTTTTTGCACTGGTGTGGTAATCAGTGTTTTTTCTGTTCCTAAAATATAGGAGAATAAATAGGAGATATATTTTCTTATATTCTCTCCTAATATTTAGGGTAAATATCAGGAGGGTATTTAGGAGAATATCTAGGAGAATATAATTTCCTAGATTTTCTCAACAGCAAATATTTTATATTGTTGTATAAAATAAAATCCTAGATGCTGATCTGACGGATGAGAGAAAAAATAGGATTCACTTGTTGAGATCCAATGGCTGAGATTTAATCCACTAGTGTGAACATAATAAAAGGAAATAATATCTTTTAGAATATTCTGGAATATTCTATAAAGATACATTTTAAACTGCTATAAATAGAGGGTTGATGTGAATCAAAATTTAACCTAATTTGCCAAGGAATTTCGTGGCCTTTCTCTCTCTCTCTCTCCTTAAGTTGGCCGATTCTTCCTCATCTTCCTCCCCTCGGAATTGCTTCAATTCCATTCTTAGAGAGAAGAGAAAAAGATCGAAAACACCCCGTTTTCAGATCTAGTGAGATATAAAGAAGTCATTCTGCTGTCTTATCTTCCTCGAAGATTACGTTTCGGAAGACTTTGGTGCTATCACATATCGAGTCCTTGAAGGAGGAGTTCCAGATCTGGTCATGTGGAGGCTTGTACGTTCAAGACGAAGATGGATTGTGAAAGCTTTTAGTTCGTGTGAAACCCCAAAACATTAAGGTATCACTAATTTAGTCTTGTTATAGATTCTTTTTAACCTAGTTTTTATTTATTTATGATATCTGGTGTTTATGTAATGTATATATACATATTTTATATATATATATATATATATATATATATATATATATATGTAATATGATTAAATGAACTTGGAGGCATATATATATATATATATATATATATATATATATATATATATATACTTACATATATACACTAAACTTATATATAAAGTATGTTGCTTATAAACTTATATATATATATACTTATAAATGTTCGGCTACGATATAAATAAAGTATATATATATATATATATATATATATATATATATATATATATCGAGTCGCAAGTTACATATATACCTCAATATTAAAAATACTATATATATATATATATTGGATTACGTAACCAATAATGCTTCTTCATTGTAAAATAAATGAAAATATATCAGATATGATTAGATAGATATATATATATATATTTCTAGATAAGTTACGTGGTCAAACTGTATGCTTTAGTATAATTATTATGTTAAAGAGAATTTTGGCTACGTGTTAGCAATCCGAATCTTTAGTTATATTTAAAAAAAAATTACAAATCCTAACAGATTTTATGTCACGTGGTTCTTTTCACAAAGCCAAAAAAAAAGCCTCAGTCTTAGCAAACGAGAACCCTAGTTCTCCCAAAGCCCTATATATAGCCTAAGCCAATCTTGATTCTTTTTTTTCACGTTTTATTTTCTTTCAACCTCACGCTCACCCTCTCTCCCAATTCTTCAAATCCATCATCGTTCATTGTGTCTTTTTGCTTTTGAAAGTCTTAAGAAACAATCCTCTACATCCTCATCAAGGTATTCTCTTTAGGTTGTTCTTCATTGTTTTTTAGGGTTTTTTTTTAAAAAAACTGGTTTCTTAAAACGCTTACCGTGGTTTCAAAAATCGTTTTTTTAATTGATTCTTTCTGAAAAACCTAGATTTATATGTCTTCAATCTAAATCATTAATCGAAAAATATTTTTATGAACTACATAATATTTTCCGATTATTTTCATATCAGTGCGCAGACCTGATTCGCTGATCTGGCCTATTTCCAATTTTCAGACTTTAAAACACTTACTGTGGATTCAAAAATTATGATTTTTCGTTGATTCTTTTTGGAAACGCTAGTTTTACATGTCTTCTTTTTAAAACTGGAATAAAAAATATTTTCATGCTGTACATAATATTTTATGAATTTATTACAATCAGTGCGCAGACTTGTTTCCGCTCTGATTATTTTTACAACAAAACGTCTTGTTTATATATCTACAAAATTATTTTTGACCTAATTTTTATACACGGCCTAGTTCTATATGTTTATGGTATCTAGTCCAAAGTTTCAAAGTTTTTGATGCCCACAGAATATATATTTGGAATAAATTCCAAACGGTGCGCAGAATCGTTCCAAAACAGTTTTTGTTTTGTTTAAAAGACTAAATATTACTTTCTTATACTACTTTGATTTTTATTAAATAATCTGAGCATATTTTGTATATGTCTCTGAAGTATGAAGTGTTCCAAATATCATTTTTCTTTTACAGTAATTTTTATAGATTTATTTTTCATAAATTTATTTTATCGACCCCAAGGGTAATTTCGTAATTTCACACTTTCAGCCAAAATTTTGAAATTTCCAGAACCTGAGTTGTCTTTAGAACTTCTTCAATAGAAGCTTAATAATTTTTCCCATCGATTAGGTTCCGAGGCGCTTAGCTTTTCCGAGCCGTCTAGTTTTCCCGAGCATCGTCGACCAACGGTCGTAATTTCCGAAACGAAGGTGAGAATAATCTCATTGCAACACATATTAGTTCAAAAGTATACTTAGTATTATGTGATATGAAGTATTAATGTATTGTGTGAATTTTTGTGTGTGTGTTTGTTCGGAATGTGTTTAATATGATATGGTATGACGATATGTGAGTTTATGTTATCTTATGCTGTGTATTAGAATATTTATAACACGTCTTATCTTTCTAGATATGTTATCATGTATGTTTTTATCTTATATCGCTCATGCTTTTAACGTAATAAACAGAATTAATAAGTTAAGTAAGCAAGAGAGTCATACTGCCTCGAACTACGGAGGTACCTAGAGGAATTTCTCGAGCCGAACTACGGGCTCACATAGAGAGTTCCTCATATGTTTATGTATGTGACGGGGCATTCTATGGGAGGTCGCAGCCCCATGGTTCGTTACCAAAGTGTACACTGAAATCGGTACGGCTACTCTAGGGGACCCCCGAACTAAAATACGATACACTTTTAATAGGGTATCTCATGTCACAGTTAAATTTAAAGTACTAATAACCGGTTCATGCATTTTATGTTATTGCGTATGTTTTGTGATCAGTTATAATTATTCTCGCTGAGCATTAGCTCACTCTATGTATATGCGTATGTGTTGTAGGTAAACAACATATGAACAAGTGAGGAGGGTGGATCAGCGGCGACGATAGCGAGAGGGTTGGGTTATGGTTGCCGTTTTCGAAAATAAAAGACTTCCGCTTTACTTTCAGTTTTTCAATAATCCAAACCCAATGTTTTATTTTTCATGGTTTAAGTTATGTTTTTCAATTCCGTTAAAGGTTACGACTTTATTTATGGTATTTATTTACAATGGTATTTTGGGTTTTAGTTTCCGATTATGCAACTTCGACTTTTTGGTTGTTTTCGTTCATCAAGTTTTAAATGAAAATTTATTTTTAGGTTATGAGTTTTCAAAATTTATATTTTAAGTTATGTTTTAAAAAAAATTTACCTCAAATTTTCTTGAGTTTTAAAAGTAAGATAAGTAAGATGGTCCTAAAATTCGGGTCGTCACAGTTGGTATCAGAGCAACGAATCTACGACCCCCTTCGCTATCGATTGCACGGCTTCCCCCTACTTAAGTAAGTTAATTATTGTTTTATTTTGTACGTTTAGTTCATTTTTTTTCTTTCGATTAGATGGATGATGAAGTAGTAAAACACGTGATCGCGGAAACTCGAGAGCGCAATAATGATCGAGATGCCATGGTCGATTTCTTAAAGACGAACCCTCCAGTTCTTACAGGCGATTCGACAGGAGCTATTGGCACACGGGAATGGTGTAATAATATAGATATGCATTTTCGAATTTCGCGAGTCCGAGAACCTCTACAGGTGTCCTTCACGCAACTCCAAGTCCAAAGGCGAGCACTTAGACACTGGGAAAGAAAGATAGAGGAGCACCCCGAAGCTGGCTGGGAGTATATGAAGAAATGAATTATACGAAACTTCACTGCTTAAGGATGACGTGCAAAAATGGACAGATTAAATTTCCGTCAAGTTTTGGATGCATGCAAGATGAACACTGGAGAGACCGTAAAGGAATACTA